>NC_140969.1:98823357-99223357 GCF_056783735.1 Eptatretus burgeri
CGGGTGGCCCGCCCCCAGGGCTATCGATATATGCAAATTTGTGGATCAAAAAGCCTTCACGCCCCACTTTTTCTCGGGCCAATGGGGAGCGAGGTGAAAGGTCAAGGGAGGGGGTCAAAGGCGAAGTTACGGGGGGATAAAGGACGGTGTTCGTCAGTCAGAAGAGAGTCGCAAGGGAGAACGAAGGAGTCGAGAACGAGGTCGGAACGGAGGGGACGAGTGTGGAAGACTGGAGCCCGAAGCCTGCAGTGGCTGGAGAAGCTGAAGAGAGTCGGACGAGGGGGTGCTCGCGTCGGTGCCAGGAGCTGCACGCCCGAGGGAGGCCGGCAGCGCGACCTGGCCGAGGTGGAGACGCACACCAGGGATAATAAAGATCCTCTCTACCCCGAGCATCAGCAGACCCCTCCTGTTTCCCCCCGCGCTGAGATAGTGCGACCAAGGGGGCCCCGTTCCCACCCCTGCCAGGCACTGTCCCAGAGGCGCGCGGGTGGGGGGGCCATCGCCGCTCCGCGTCTCATCACCAGACGGGTAGGCCCGACCCGGTCTCGGCCTCAGGCCGCCTCATTCTTGAGGTATTTCTTTTCCTTGGTTTTGGGTATGTGTTGTCGGCGCCGTCTGTGAAGTAGAATTGTATAAGTGTTGCCGTGTGCTCGGTAGTCGGTATTAGCTTTGCACTGTGTTTTCACTTTTATGTTTGCTTTTTGTGTAAATGGAATTGTGTTTCTTTTTTGTGTGCATTTGGTGGAATTGTATTTGTGTGCTTCCCGTGTGCGCGAATAAATGTGCTTTATTGTTGAACTGTTCTCCCGCTTCGCTTCGTCTTTTCCTCCATTGAATCCCCATCTTGCTTCACGTAAAGGGTTGGTAGTGGGCTGAATACGCCCGATAATTAATCGAACCGTCGAGGTCGACGATAACACCGCTCGGTTATTCTGATAGTACGGGCAGGTCGCTTAAGTGGCCCGTGTCCGAAATCGAGCCTGCGAGGTGCGATCGCCCGGTCTACCCTCCGCGTGGGTGCCCAGGTAGTTCGAATTTGGCGAACAACCCTATCCCACGCGGGGGCTGATTGGCTCGATCGCGGTGAGACCGAAAGGTCCACCCGTGACTGGTTCAGCGTTAGTCCGAGAGGGTCACGACTGGATTGTCCGTCCGGTGGGCGGCGTGCCGCGGATTCGAGGTTACGTGGCCGTCGCACGCCGGCCGGGCGCGAAAACCGCAACAATATATATATATATATATATATATATATATATATATATATATATATATATATATATATATATATATATATATATATATATATATATATATATATATATATATATATATATATATATATATATATATATATATATATATATATATATATATATATATATATATATATATATATATATATATATATATATATAGTGTGTGTTTTGCATCAAAATGATTTCCCTGTACCACCTGTTCAATGAGGTGTTCATTGTGCATTGCAGGTGCAGTCGAGTTCTCATTTGCTGATAAAAAAACGAATCCATGCAAGCGTCTGTTCTGATCCCATCACGTGCTTGCATGGAACGTGCTGCTTCATCATGTTCACCTGTATGTACTTGACGCTTGACTGGGAGATATTGTCAGGATGTTGAGAGCAAACAAAATATTACATTTCTTTTCCAGAAAACTTTCTCGGTTGTGTTCAAAACCAAGATGTTTCACCGTGGAAACAAAAGCTGTTTTGTTTTGTTTTGAACACTTTCCATGTTGTGCATGGCACGGACTTTTTTCTCTCTCTTATTTTTCTTGCATTTATTGCCCTCTATTTCGGATGAAATAAATGTTCCAATAAACATGTTTGTGCAGTTGGCTCTGGATGTATCAAACAGTTAAACATAAAAATGAATTTTGTTGTTTGTATGAAGACTTCCCCTTTCCATATCGAAGGTCATTGAGATGGGCGTACATGAATATGGACCTGTTTGTTATCGGAGGGTTCAAACCTGCAAACGTGTACATTGCACCTGCTTGTGTACACCTCGTGTTTGGGGTATAAAACACAATTCCTGCAATTATTATTGGCAGGCTAATTCATTTATTTATTTTGGATAATCCAGCCTTATTGCTCACTCCCATTCCTTTCCTTTCCTTTTCCAATCGCCCGGCAAGATAGCAATTTATGAAGGAAGATAAACGGCCGATTACACCAGACAACAACAAAACCTTTCCGTCTGCTACAGAGGTAAGTGTAGGTGCTCTTAATAAATTTGAGTGCCGATTCCAAATCTGAAATCAGAATCGACTCGCCACGTCAGGATTTTTAGTTGCAGAAAAATGCCATTTGTCAGGCATTATTTAAAATAAAATAAAAAAAGAGAAAAAGCCAATTGCACAATATAATTTATCGTATAATGTGCAGTAACTGTGAACCATAAACTGAAGCACATCAAAGAGCATAAGCACATTGTGTATAAAGTAGACTAACTATTTAGAAATGCTTGAAGTACAGTACTTGCTTTTACGCTTGTTATTCGCAGCGATTTGTCTTTGAAGAAACCAGCAGAAGTCCCCCATCATGTTGGGGTTGAAATACCCTTGATATTGCGTCTACATTGTGCTGATATCTTGGAGCCTCACAATGCCCAAAGCTCACAGCACCAATGTTCACTGGAAAGAAGTCCAAGTGTGAAGGAAGAAAATACAACCTCAGCAACATACGGCAACGCATTTTTTTTTTCAAAGGCCTTTCTCGTATCTTCAACCAACTCGGCAAAGTGGGCTGATCTGTAGTTCCCCAGGAAATTGTACATTACCAGTTTGAAAGCTTCCCAAGCAGCCAGCTCAGCTTGGAAGATTGGATCGGACAATAAATCCTGAATTTGTGGTCCAATAAATATTCCATCCTCCAATTTAGCACCAGTTAAAATTACTCCAAAGTTTTCTTTCAGGTAAAGAAATCCTGGACCTTCAACACTCATTACCTTTACAAAGTTCTTCATTAGGCCCAGCTTTATATGCAATGGTGGAAGAAATATTCTTTGCGGATGTACTAGTGGCACATGCTCACTGAATTTTCCTGGAGTGTGGTCTGTTCTCGCTGGCCATTCTTTGATCTTGTGATTTGCATCGTCTCGACTATCCCACAAGCATAAGAAGCACGTGTTTAGTATAGCCAAGTTGAGGACCAAGCAATAGGCCAACTTTTAAATAACTGTGTATGTTCCACCTGTGGTCAGCGTATTTTGTGAGCTTGAGTAGAACCTCAATGGATTCTCATGCCGACAGCATGTACCACGGGCAAGGATGGCTTTTTGGTGCCATTGTTTCGGAAGCACCACTTTCAGGCTGCACTTCCTGGAGTCGATAACCTCCATTCATCAGAATGGTGTTCATAGCTTAATTCCTTCATGAGGCCGTTGACATCAGTGCAGAAGCACACACTATTCTCCATCTGGTAGAATGCTGCCAAGCTAGAATGGCATTCACGAAAATGAGAGATTGATTGAGAGAACCTTGAGACGATTGGTTATGTTTTTCCATTGGTTATGAGTCGTGGACTTGCCACATACGGAGCAAAAGCAGTCTGCACTGTTCAGACGCGTTTTGTTTATTCATACCAATGTGAAACTAATACTAGCAAAGGTACCTGGCATTGCCCAGTAACGTCGGGTCTCTCCACTCACCCCTTCCCTCCTCCCACTCCACCCCTCCATCATCCCACCTCTCACCTCCTCTAACCTCCTCTAACCCCACCCCCTCCCCCTCCCCCCCCCACCATTGACAGGAAATGTGAGTGGGCAGTTCAAGTCCCATCACAACCAACACCCATTCCAACTGATTTTCAAGGCTTGTTCTCACCATCACTTTTGCCTCCGTGCTGTATCTCATGCTTGTTCAAGTTCTCAGGATTCTGAATTGTCACGCTGACTTCCCTTAGCTGCAGTGTTCAACAATTAACATGGTAGCGAGTCAATATGCACGTTCTGAAAGTATTAATGCAAGATTCCTGGGTTAACAACATTTAGTGTTCTCCCATTTAGAGGCAAAAATTAAAGGTTAAGTTCCTACTCCAAAGATGTGAACATGAAAGATATGCATATAAATACAAGAACATTATAAATACGCACAGACAGACACCATGGTTCACAATATTTCATCGATGATTTCCCTTCCAACAACACAGAAAGAGACCATTTGGCTCGAAGTCCTTACAATGGTTGCCAACCTATGATGGATCAGGACAAAAGTAACAGTAGTGAGAATTGGGGGGGGGGGGGGAGGACACAACAGTTTCGTTAAAGGAAGAATTGGACAAACGTGAATTGGATGGATACAGAAGGAAACTTCTCCCCATGAGTACAGAAGGCATGAGCATGTAAAATCAGTCGGAGTGTAAGAATTATATTATTGAAAAGAGTGTAATGACGCCACAAGCCAATTAAAATATTACCTGTTTTATTTGTTTTCTGTTTAATTGGACAGGTGCATGATTTTTTATTAAATGGTACTTCTACATTTACTTAAGTAAGTTGAGGTATTTCTAACACTGACTTGACCATCTTTCCTCAGTATGGAAGTGCTAATTTAGCTGGAAATAAATAAATAAATAATGGTACTTACTCTGGAACTGCTCGTGAATGAAAATTGAATAATAAGAAGAAGAAGCCGACTTCCATAATTATTGTGCAGATGATGGAATATTTTTCTTGACGAGAAGGGATTTTTGGAGGATGGTCAAAAGAATTGTTGATTGCAAATTGGAACCCTGATAAGTACCGCTGCTCTTTCTACGTGGAAATAGCAAATGAGATGAATGTTCTTGAGTGTACATACAACTGAGATTTCTGTACATCTTAGCATGTCGTTTAGGTGTGAAAAAAGGAAAGGAAAGGGTAAAATTTTGATATAAAATGTTATGTACGTTAGATGCTTAACCTTGATTTTGTTTGTTTTGGAGTGTTGAGAGCAGTTGACCTATGCAGTGTACGATTTCGTCTGATGAAGCCTTGGAACAACTTCCATCGAAAGATTGGACGATGGGGGAACCCAGATTTGGGTGATTGGGCATTCAACACGTGATCATGAAATTACCCCTTTACTGAGGAGATAAGATGAGCATGTTAAAGAAAGAGAAAAAAAAACCCACTGAAGAGAAGATTGGACAAGTCAAACCACAGCAAGGCAAAGACTTAACGTCGCCGTTGCGTGGTGCTTGCCTGGAGGAATGTCCCCAACCACACTCGCAAATTGCTGCTCTGCAGATACATCGTGAACTTGCCGTGGCCGCACAATGCACAACGAAGGCCCTGAAGGTCCACACAACGAGTCATCTGCAACGTGTGTTCAATGGTGCGGGTGGGGCTCGTGCAGCCATCGCGGCTGCCTCCAACGTGCACAGCTCGCTTGGTGAATCAAACCTGATTGTACGAACTACTGCTACGAGGCCACAAACTCTCCTGGGGCTGGATCTCTGGGTCACATCTCGAGTCCTTTTCATCTCCTCCAACCCAGTGTCATCTGCAACCCAGTGTCGGGCCCAAGCTCGTACCTGCCAAGATCTACCTTCTCTGCAGCTCAAGGAGTGCCGAGACTGTTTTTTTCCCATTGGGTGTTACTCTCTCTATACCCTGAGCTGCTTATCTTCTGGTCTCGGGTAGCACATCCTTTCGATTTGTGACGCCTGCTGATGAACAGGCCATTAATTAAATGGAAACGCACTCACTAACCAAGCTGGGACACTATTGAAATGGTTGTCACCCAGCATTCTTCTCCTATGAGCACTCGCTGCCATTGTTGATTGAACTTGTGTAACGGATATCTTTTCTCCTCTCGGAACGGGGTATGATGATCATGTGTAATATAATTATTCAAATTTTTCCTGTTATGGAAAAAAAGGGGGGGATGTGGAAGAAAAATAATTATATTCATGTACTCTCAATTATAATTGTTGCTGGTACTTTTATATATTTAATTTTTATGCTATAATAGAATTGGCTATCAGTAATGTTTCCCTTTACCTAAGAGTCTTTTGACCTACATATTGATAAAAGGAATGTCTTGCTATGAAACAGGGTGACCTGGTTGATAACTGCAAACTTTTGCTGCGATTGTGTCATTCTCTCCTTGACACCAAAAGTGGACACGTATTGCAGTTTTGAGTTATTTTGCCTCATGCTCATCAAGCTAATCCTGAAGTTGAGTTACCAAATGTCTCCCCTTCCATTCTTTGGAATGTCAAATTGTGTAAAAGAGGAATTGCTTCGGGGTCCTGTTTCAGTCCATTCGAATGTTTCAGTGAATCGTTCAATGTTCTTCTTCCGTACATCCGAAATTAAAGATTCTCCTTTGGTATGCTGATCCAACTTGTGGAAATTGAGTTATTTTCCACCACAATTTCTTCCTGGCATCATCCTCAATGCCGTTAGCTTGGTAGTAATATTGGAGACGCTCAATGTACGCCTCCCAGCTTCCTTCGTGCGGGTTGAACTCGTCAATACGGTGGTAGAACGTGGTGATCAAGTGGCGTATGCAATGAAATAACGAGTTGGTAGGCCAACAGCTAACTGCAACAGTTCGGCTTAATTTTCATGCGCTCACCAAAATCCCATCATCGCCATTTAATGTATCAGGTCGGGAAAGCAGTTTGAGTGCATCATCAGTCTTTTATTGTGCTCCACACACAGAAACCTCAGAACCATCAGTGGACCCAGCTTTGTCGTGCCCAGCTATGTTCCCGCCTCCCGATGACCACGCTTCCGGTCGATCTGATACATGAATACATGACACACTTGGAATATGTTTCTCAATCCTGACAAATCCCATACTCTTACTATCACTCTCCAAAAGGATCATCTGGAAAACCCTCCAATCTACCTTCTTAACAATCCTCTTGAGGAAGTTCAGTCACTCAAACTCCTGGGTCCCACTATCAGCCATGATCTTTCTTGGGCAACCCACATTTCAAAATTGGCCTCCAATTCCAGCTGCCGACTGGGCATCCTCCATCGTGCAAAGTCCTTCCTCGTCGCACCTGAAGTCCTATCCACCAACAAGTCCTTCATCCACAGCTTGATAGAGTACTGCTCTCACATCTGGGCTGGTTCCACTGCCTCACATCTTGCTGAGTTTGATGCCATGGAAATCAAGGTCTTCAACATCACTGGAATCTCTCGTGATGAAGCTGAGCCTACAGGCCTATTACTTCACCATCGCAAACAGGTCGGTGGTCTCCGTCTTTTACCGCCTCCTTTCTGTTCTTGCACCCTCTGCTCTTTCAATGCTTTGTTGCCCCCAGGTTTCTGCAGGACACACACGGTCCACCATCAACCACTTTCTGGTGAAACTCTGGTGATCATTGCTCACCTCCACTCATTCATTTCTCTTTTTTTCTCTCCTGTGGAATCAACCCCTCAATCCAAATACCCCGATCCAAAACCATGACGGCAGACCTCCATGCAGTCGGTGGAGCGCATACCTCCTCCAGGCTGAACAGTTTACGGTTTGTTTCCCACTGATAGGCCCGATCTGCATCTGGACTTGAACCAAAATCTTAATCGGCCTGTTCTCGTCACTCACACAACTCATCTACCAAGTTTTACTATAACTCGTCCATAACGTCTTGAGATATTGTCCTTCAGTATATAACGTTTTTGGCGCCAGCTCTCAATGGTGAAGAATCGCTTTTAAAAGTTCTCGTTTCCGGATCTAGATTTTCATCGAAATCTCATCATTTTGTCTTTGTCACACACCGGAACCTGTCCACCATGTTTCGTCCAAATAACTCTTTGAGATATCATATTGACGGACAGACATGCAGACGTAGACAGTGAGATGTATCAGTGGTTTATGATAATGCATGCATGGGGTGTGGTTAAGCAGGGTGTGGTGCACGGGGTCATGGTTAAGCAGAGCCATGTGACCCACCCATGTTCTGATGCTGTGTTGTGCATTTACAGAGGTAAATATAATTACACAATGAAGTGAAAGGGCAGCAAGGCATTGTTCACCTACCCCACTCCCAACCAACCATTCAATCTTTACCATAAAAATCGGGGCAATACCCCCGGGCTCTCGCCTGGTAGAATAATGACACTGAGCAGGAAGTCAACGTGTGATGGAATCTGCAAAATGTACCAATGAATCAATGTTGGAGCAAATACCTATTTTGGGGGGCACCCACCCCCCCCACCCTCAATGTAAGACCCCTTACACCCAATTTTAGATCCTCGTGGAGGATCTCCAAGTCTTACTCACGTTGTTCTTCATCTTCTTCTTGTGGACTTTTTTGGTCCACAGCCTCCAGTTTTCATCGAAACTTCCTGGAACTTGGCATATAAATGTAAAAATACCCTGCGCAGACAGTAACCATCTCGGATTTTGAAAATTCCTCCTAGAAAAAAAGTTATGACGTCAAAATATCTCCGCTAATGGAAATCGCCTAAAAAATTATCTCCGAAACTAGGCAAGCTTTTTGAATTATATTTGCGGGAATCGAACGGGACATTAGCAGAGATGAATTACCGCACATATGATATATCACTATGACGTCATATCAATTTTTATGACGTCATTCCTCTTTTTTGACGTTTTTTTTCTTTCACTACCCAGAGTTTTCATCGGATCTTGGTGAAACTTGGCATATATATGTAAAAATACCCCGCGCAGACAGTAGCCATCTCCGATTTTGAAAATTCCTCCGAGAAAAAAAAAGTTATGACGTCAAAATATCTCCGCTAATGGAAATCGCCTAAAAAATTATCTCCAAAACTAGGCAAGCTTTTTGAATTATATTTGCGGGAATCAAGCCGGGCATTAGCACGGATAATTTATCGCAAACCTGATACATCACAATGACGTCATATTCGTTTTATGACGTCATCATTAAGTGGACGAGGATTTTAGCTCATTTGAGCTTATTTAATGACGTGAAGAAAGCTTGGTGCGTACTGGGTGATGAAGGTTGTGGCCAAGTTTAAACGAAATTGTTTGTGCAGTTTCTGACAAGTTCCAAGTGTTGAAGGACAGACAGACGACGCGCCATCTCATACGCTCCCCAGAATTACATTCCAGGTGAGGTACAAATATCATGGGGGAACAATCATTCACTTGAACGTTAAATTATTTAAATGTAATTCTGGATGGACATGGTGTTAACGACGGACACATCCCCATATATTGTTCTTCATGATCGATGTATTTAATTCGGCCACTGTTGGGACTTTTTTTTGTTGGTAGTTTTATATCAAGTACCACTTTATTTTCACCGGTATTTATTTTCTATTGTCAATATTCACCTGGTTATGTACGATTGATCTCTTGGGTTCGGTTTCTCTTCGGAGAGTATTTGCGGGTGTATTGTGTAGTTTTACTGGTCTTTTCCATCTTACTTTTTCACTTGCTGTTTCCGTGAAGTAAAAAAAAATAAAATAAAAACAAACCTTTTGTGGCAGATACATAAATAAATATATTATAAATATATATACACACATTAATTCATGTTTAATAAATATCGTTGGCTACTTCAACAATATGATCAGATGTGATGTTCTCTTTCTTGGCGCCAATTTTGTGTTGTGATGCTCTCTCTCCTCCTCCGCCTCCGCCTCCGCCTCCGCCTCCTCCTCCTCCTCCGCCTCCGCCTCCGCCTCCTCCTCCGCCTCCTCCTCCGCCTCCTCCTCCGCCTCCTCTTCCTCGTTTCATGAGTGAACGTTCTGTTTGGAGTGTAATTTTTTTAAGCACTCTACTTGGAGTGCCTTTGTTGCACACACACACACACACACCTTCCCATTCCCTCTTTCTCTCACACATTTTTCATCCTTTTTCGGCGGCGTTCATGGACTGATCCGTTCATGGTGTGTTGGATCCCTCCGTGTCCCGCTTCACCGACGCCATGGCCTCTCGAGGTGAAACCAAGCTCATTGCAGGTGCGGAACCTTCCTGGCAACTGGTGATATGGTCATTGTTCCTGGTGACTGGAATGCATGGTATTTTGTAATTGGTGATGATGGGTTTTTTGTGGATTAAAATGTCTTTCGAACAGGAACTTTGGTGATCTCGACACCCGGTGATTGTGTGTGTGTGCGTCTGTGTGTGTGTCTCTGTCTGTGTGTCTCTGTGTGTTGTGTGTGACTTTAATGATCACGTGCTTCTTCAGCTTTGCGAAAGCACAAGATCAAAGCGCAGAAAACGGGGAACCTGAAAGAAGAGGCCGCGACCTGTAACCAGTTGGGAGAGCTCCTCTCAAAACATGGTGAGGTGTGTGTGTGTGTGTGTGTGTGTGTGTGTGTGTGTGTGTGTGTGTGTGTGTGTGTGTGTGTGTGTGTGTGTGTGTGTGTGTGAGCGCGCTCCTTGGTTAAGGCCCGGTCACACCTTGGCGTTTTAGCCAACGTATGTCGATTTTTGAATTTTTTTTCTAAAACGCTGGCACACGTTGAATACGTTATGGGTAAGTTTTGATAACATTGAGAGCACGCTGAAAAACACTGCCATACGTCGTTGTACGTTGGCTTTAAACGTTGTACTTTTTGGTTGTCCTCAAATTTTTTCATGCTTGAAATTTCACGACGTATGCCGGCATATGACTCACACGTTCCGCTACGCTGGCCACAAGTTGTAGGCACGGTCTGCGATCGTTGACAGACGTCAACACATGCTACTTGTAAGTTAATCATAAGTTGAGACACGCCGAGGTAATGTTTAGCGTACCCGAAACTTATTTCTAACCTATGATTAACGTGTTGTTGGCACGTTACGCGATCGTTGCCACACGTTGACAGACGTTACTTTTAAGTTACTCATAGGCTGAAAGACGTCGGTATAATGGATCGTCCTTGCATCAGCGTCCACGGCCACGGCCAGGACACTTATTTGCAGCATTCTTCAAACTTTTCTTCGGCATGACGAGGATGTTCACACTTCGATGTCTAGCTTGGCTATGATTCCAATTGTCCATCGGCAGCGTCTATTTAAAATAGTCGAGTTTGAGCGTTTTAACACGTTCAGAAGAAACGCTTAAAATTTCAAAACCCCAGCGTCAAAAAAAACAAAGGCGAGAGACAGCAATTTAAATCGTTCATTGTAAACAATGAAAATAGTTGAGTGGTACCGTTTAAAAGTCGTTGATTGTAAAAAAATAAAAAAAAAATCGAATTGTTGAGCGCAAGCGTCTACTTTCAATAGTGGAGTTTGAGCGGTTTAGCACGTTCAATAGAAACGATTAAAATTTCCGAGCGCCAGCGTCAAAAAACAAAGGCGAGTGACAGCAATTTAAATCGTTCATTGTAAACAATGAAACTAGCTGAGTGGTACCGTTTAAAAGTCGTAGAGTGTAAAAAAAATCCAATTGTTGAGCGCAAGCGTCGACTTTCAATAGTGGAGATGCAGCCATTTAAATCGTTGAGTTTATCATTTAAATCGTTAAATCGTTAAACGCAAGGACGATCCATCATAACCCACACCCTCCCCCTCACACTCACCTACTACTGCCAACATGAACAAACTACTACTAATACTAATACTGATACTGATACTGTTACTGCTGACATGGACATCGACTCAAAAAGGACTCGAAAACACTGTTGGGTTCCCCTTTTATGAGCAGCATTTTTATATACCAATTCCCAAAACCGCTGGGAACACGTCTTTATATGGCAGTTGTAAGCTAGAAACACGTTCATTTATTTTTCTTTGTTGACCGGAAGACGTCATTGGAATACGTCTACATACGTCGATGTGTGTTGGGACTACGTAAAGAATTGGTTCAAAGCACGTCAAACATCAGTTAGAAATAAGTTTCGCATAAGAAAGACATTACCGCGACGTGTTTCGACTTATGAGTAGCTTATAAGTAGCCTTTGTGGACGTGTGTAAGCGTCCACATATCGTGTGTACAACTTATCCCCATCGCATGCGGAACGTGTGTCGTACGCCGAGTACGTCCCAAAATTTTGAACATGTTTAAAATTTCTTGACGTACTCTACTTACTACGACGTATGATAGCGTACTTTAGCATTGTACTTACGTATACCAAACTTACTCATACCGTATTTGACGTGCCCCAACGTTTTAGACACATTTTTCTTAGGTCGGCATACGCTGGCAAGATCGCCAAGGTGTGACCGCGATGTTGACACTTCCATTTCTACGGCAGTTATGATTCGAATCGTTGTGCGTCAGCCTTTTAATAGGCTACGTCACGACATCGTCGGCGATGCGTGCAACGCGCTATGCCTAAGTTAGACTATCGTTGGGCATCGGTTGTGTAGGCCGACAACAGGTTCAGCATTCATTGGTATAAGTTATCTATAACACAACGAAACGTTCTGTGTCCGTTTCCAATGCGTTATACATAAGACCAAGTCGCTATGAATACGTCCGAATCTTTAAAAGAAACATCAAAAGTTCAACGTAAGCCAGCGTTTTAGATACATTTTAATACGTTGCCATCGCTGGCTAAAACGTCAAGGTGTGACCGGGCCTTTAGGTGTCTATGTGTAACGTGTCATTCCGGGCCAACTCACCGAAATTTCAAAAACCTCCCCAGGTCACCTTCTCAGATTTTTCTGGAAAAATTCTTAAATGTAGATCTATATGGCTCTCCCCACCATGCAAAAGATTAGCTTTCAATTCCTCATAGTTTAAAAAATATCTATCTGCAGAGACCTTTGAAATTTGGCACTAAAAATGCCAAATGTGAAAAACACATTTTTTTTTTCCAACTTCAGTGGCTTATAATTTTAGAATGGACTCTTCGAGAAAGCTAATATTGCAAATATTTACTAACTGGCATCCAAATTTTTCAATTATGGCATCAGATAGCTTCTGGGATGCATATTTCTCACTCTATAGGAAGCTAAAAATAGCTTTTTTTCCAAAACGAGCTAAAATAAGGTGAAACTATAGGAGCATTCCTGAAAATATGGAACAACTTAGAATTTTTTCCTCATACCACAGTGATTATAGGGTCATTATCTATCCATAGATACATTTTTGTTGGGATAATACAGTTATGTGATGAATTATAAAAGTTTTACCATATGCCTTTGCCTCCAAGGGCTCTAAAATGGACCAATTTTGTCCCCTGGTTTGACCATGTGGCTCAGGGTTTAGGATCTTCGTTTTTTTTCTAAAGATTGCCTCATAAGATGTGTCGACTGACCGAATAATTTTATCTAACGCCCATGGTTTCATATTAAAATAAATTTTTATTTACATGCACGTTTTTTTAAATAATTATTCACTTTTTTCATATTCATGAGCTTATAAATCTGAAACTGAACACTCTAGCAAAGTGATACTGCAGATATTTATAAACTGGCATATAAAAATTTAAGGATCTGTCATCAGAATGCCTGATAAATGCTTATGTTTCTATCTGTAGGAAGTTGAAAATGCCACTTTGACCAAAAATGGTGAATATTCTCATGGCCTCCAGAAAAAAAGAAAGATCAATGCTGGGTGCCATTACTCGACATTCTTTGTGTGGTTGAGGCCCCTGACATAAAATCTGTGGATGTCAGTACCAACTGTCACAGCATGACTTTCAGCATGTTCAAGACCTGTTTTCTAAGATGTAAAATTCTGTGCCTCTGAATGCTAGATAATCATGATAATGAATGTCATTAAAGAGTTTTCTAAGGTATAAAAATTACTAATATTCATTGTCTCTGTATATCTGCAAATAAAAAAGCTGCTACTCTACTAATCAAATTTGTTCTAATTTATAATTTGCAATCACTTACGAAAGTAATCGTTAGCATGTATTTGTGAATAAATAACATCCTTCTCACTAATGTCGAATAAGAAGCATAATTTAGCCTCATGCGCACCCCTGCAAGTTCACCTTGTTTTGTACCAAGTGGGCCAAATTACCATATTTGGCTTCCTAAAACTAGGAGTATGTGCTTTCTGGAGACATTGTGATGCCACAATCTGAAATTTTGTATACCAGTTTATAAAATTCTGCAGTAACTCTTTCCTGGATAGTTCCATTTACGATTCATAAACTTCTGAATATGAAAAAAGTGAATAATTATAAAAACGTGCATGGAAATAAAAATTTATTTTACGATGAAGCCATGGGCGTGAGATAAAATTGTTCGGTCAGTAGACACATCTTATATGAGGCAATCTTTTGAAAAAAAAAATGGAGATCCTAAACCCCGAGCCACATGGTCAAACCAGGGGACAAAATTGGTCCATTTTAGAGCCCTCGGAGGCAAGGGCTTATGGTAAAACTTTTATAATTCATCACATAACTGTATTATCCCAACAGAAATGTATCTATGGATAGATACTGACCCTATAATCACTGTGTTATGAGGAAAAAATTCTAAGTTGTTCCATATTTTCAGGAGGGCTCCTATAGTTTCACCTTATTTTAGCTCGTTTTGGCCAAAAAGCCATTTTTAGCTTCCTATAGAGTGAGAAATATGCATCCTAGAAGCTATCTGTTGCCATAATTGAAAAATTTGGATGCCAATTAGTAAATATTTGCAATATTAGCTTTCTAGAGGAGTCCATTATAAAATTATACCTGGTGTTTGCTCAATGGTTAGGGTGGTGGCTTGGAATCCTCTGATCCTGAGTTCAAACCCCACTCCACTGTTGAATTCATACCAGGTGGGGTTGACTCTGCCTGTCATCCTTCCGAGGTCGGCAAAATGAGTGCCAGCATGCTGGTATACTGTGTCGGAGTGGTGACCCGTCCAGGATTGTGTCCAATAGCCAAGGAGACTGCTTAGGCAGCACCAACGCTCTGCATGGAGTATGGTCCCGATGGATGGATGGATTATAAAATTATAAGCCACTGAAGTTGGAAAAAAATGCGTTTTTCACATTTGGCATTTTAGGGCCAAATTTCAAAGGTCTCTCGAGATAGATATTTTTTAAACTATGAGGAATTGAAAGCTAATCTTTTGCATGGTGGGTAGAGCCATATAGATCTACATCTAAGAATTTTTCCAGCAAAATCTGAGGAGGTGGACCTGGGGACCCTTAGGTGAGTTGGCACGGAATGACCCACAGGCTCAATTCTGCTGTTTTAATTTTGAGGTTGAGAGTTTGTACAGCCTGGAGTGTATCGCATTTTAGTTTGAAAACGTGAGCGGAAATTAAATAAAGGTCCTTCTTGGTCTCCCCCACTAGTGCTCTCCCTGACACGTGGCGTTCGAGGCCACTTCTGGTTCCTCAGTCCACCTCGTACTTCCCCTGACCCTCTCTGGGCTCCACTATGGTTACCACCCGGGGCGTCGAAACGGCACTTGGCGCCGGGATTCCTCTCCCACCAAATTGCTACTCTCGATCAGCCACACACCCAGCCTGTCAAAAATGCAATAGCACCTTTGTAGATAAAAACCTTTCTCCCAACAGCACCAACCGTAGAACGACATCCCATGCCAAACCATCTGAACCCTCTCGAATCGAACGCGAATGCAGGCAAGGGTTATTCTCCACAGGGGGAGAGGGGGTACAGACTGCTCCACACAAGCACCGCCTTATACCATTCACTCGATCATCATTGCTATCAAATTTTGCCACACACATGCATTCCTCCATCACGCTATCGTCGGAACAACGAGGAAGGCACTACTCTGGAGTCTTCCAATTGTAAAAATAATCAAAATCATCAATTTAAAACGTCACTAATCTCTAACTTTGCCTCAGTTCCCATCATCTACTTGCTCCATTCCGAACTGCCCTTCCACATTTAACTTCCCCTTGGACATGTGGTTCCCCTACGGACCCAGGCTCCAGCCTTCATGCTGGGGAAACCCAACACCGTGCTCAAAATGCGTGCAGCACCCGACACGCCACTCATGCCATGAACTCCCACAGTGCTTACTCAAAGGGCTCACACAGAGTGCATGGAATGTCCGTTATGCTCTGCGAGTTCCCACCCATGGTGGTTGTCCTCAAACTGACTGGACCTGCCCGTCTTGGTTAGACATGGCTGTTAAATTGACTTTCTCACTATGATCCTTCACAAAAGTTTGAGGTGCGCTGGTCACGCTCCAGGTCCAGTGGGAAATCTTGCTCCTGACATCGAATATTATGATGTTAGGGGTTGACGAATCTGTCCTCCTGATACCAAATGCTCCGGGTTTGCTGGCCGGGTCATGAGTGGCCTCTCTCGCACCCGCCTCCTGACCTTTGACCCTGAAGCCGATGAGCTGCAGATAACTCCGCGGCACGACGGGTTGCTAAGCAACTACTGATGCCGTCTTGAGCCGATCAATTTCAGTAGGGTTCTCGCATTGAATTCCCACGTTACCTCCCCGGAAAGTTAACTCCCACAGATGGGGAACCGTTCTCTCGGTGTCCCACTCCTCTTTAGATCAAGTACGGCCAAGCATAACTGAGGAACCGTGATTATTTCACCGCAGCAAATCAGCAAGGCAAAACTCCCATACACTATTTGCACACTGGTGTCTAACCAATGGAGAAAGAGACAATTGAGCAGGTTGGAAATGAAAGTTCTTGTTAAGCAAAAGCATGTATTTACAGCAATGCAGTGTCACACAAGAAAGAATCTTACCCCGGCACGCAAGCCCCTTCAACGATCCTTATTACAAATTTACGGACATAGGCGCCTCATTCATTCTGGGAAGCAAGACACAAGGAAGGTTGAGAGAGAGATACGGAAGATGGGGCTTGTTGGCAACTCCTCGCTCATTCGACGCAAGCCTGTGGGATGCGTTGTCCCAGCATGAAAAGGAGGGGAGTGACGAAAGAAGAGAGGGTGGTGATTTATTGCACCGTGTGGGGAGAAATGCAGTGAATGCTTCATAATGTGAAGAGGGATTTCGTGAATATGTGTCAGTGCCCTTACTCTGAGTGAGTCGAAAGGTAAATGTTGATAACTCTTTGTTCGCTCCAAGTAAACGATTAGAAATAGGGAAAGCAAGAGAAAGATTTCCTGACAAATCTCACACACTTACTATGTCTCTCCAGCCTCACCGCCCCCCCCCCCTGCTCTGTCTGCTATCTGTCCCGCCCAACAGCTAGCAAAGCGTCAGGTTCGAATGACGACACAGCTATAAGCTTGTCACCCTGGGCTTTCGCATGCAGGGTGACAGATGCATCGGTGTACGTGCCGTCCATCGGAAAGACTTTAAGCCGGAGGACCCGTCTGCCATAACTGGTCATCGGTCTATGGTGACGATCCCTTGTCATCTTTCGTGAACAGTAGATAAGACGGTAAATATCTTTACCTTGGTGAAATTTGAAATTGCTGCTCGAATTACCTCCAGTGAAACGTCAGGTCTGGCCAGCTGGTTCATGAAAGACTTTGGCCAAAAACGTTGCCCGGTCCCCCTACAAGAAACTTGGGTAATCAGCGTCTTTCAAGAAGTAATAGTCGTTGTTTGAGAATGCCTTGATAAATCGGTGGTTTTATTTGTTTTAATGATCACAGCTCCTGTTTCTTCGTTCCTCAATGTTGCCGACAGAACGTCACGAGGAGGCTACTGAAGAGCATCGGCAGGAACTCCGTCTCTCAGAGGCTCTCGGGGATGTGCTTGGAGGGGCCGTAGCATCAAGAAAAGTTGGCGAGTGTTATGCAGCACTCGGAAATTACTCAGAAGCTCTCAGTGTGAGTGCAAACTATGAGGGTGACAGCAGGTTTGAATATGGAAAAGGACAGCAGTGTTATTGTGATTGTAGATCAGCAACTCTTATTCATCCTTGAATCATTGCATTATTATCCATTGAGAATATTTCATGATTGCAGGCGATCGCACAGACTCCTTAATTCAGGTAAAAGTACCCAAACTGATCACGGTCGGGGGGGGGGGGGGGTATTTTGGGATTAATGTTTGCTAAATCAATGTTTATTTTTCTCCTGTTGGTAATGAAAGTTAAGATTATGTCAATTCTTCATGCTTATCCTGAGATTTGCAAAGACTTGCTCTGAATGTTTGTTTCAAAAATAGATTTAAATCCTTTGTTGATCTTTATCTTCAGCACCAGCACCGACACTTAGAGCTTGCACGCTCCGTGGGAAATGAGGTGGAGGAGCAAAGGGCCTGGGCCACCATTGGCCGAACACATATTTTCCGACACGAGGCTGAAGCCGACCAGGGAAGCAATGAAGGTGGAGGTGACTCGCAAAAGCATCTTGGTGTTGACGCTTTAATACAGGCGGAGGAAGCTTTCCTTGAAAGTATGAAAGTACTAGATCAACATTTGGAAGGTAAGTTGAAATGGTTAGTGCAGCCACTGCTTTCGCACCAGTTAGGTATAACATGAGACATTGTTGATAATCCTCATAAACTGCAATGCTTCGTCTCACATTTTCCCTTAGGATCTCTGCCTGAGAAAGAAACTGCAGAAATGCGCTCTCGTCTCTTCCTGAACCTGGGTCTAGTGTATGAACTGCGGGGGGCCACCGAGCAGTGCGCCTACTATTTGCGCCAAAGCATCTTCATCTCTGAGTGTGTACCATGTATTCTGATTTCTTTTTCTTCTATATATTTTCAGAACATTGGATCTACCTTATCCTAAAGGTATTGGTTGGGAGTTATCAATATTTACCTCTGTCACCGAAAGTGTATGGAGGTTATGTGTTCACCCATCTCTGTCTGTCTGTCTGTCTGTTGGGTCGCCAAAATAGGTGACCCTTATTGTCAGTAATTCTGTCTGTTTGTTTGGATGTTTGTTCGTTTGTCATCAGCATAATTGGTAGTAAACGTGGGCGGATTTTGACCAAACTCGGGTGGTAGGTACATCTTATGACCTAGTGCTTTGGAAATTGTGATGGTGGCTAGGGACACTTTGGTTCCCTAGCAACAACCAAAAAACCTTCAAAATCGGTACCGTTCACGCGAAATCAATTCCGAAAGCCATTATCCCACGTAGGGTTATGAAATTTGGCACGAATGATCTACAGGTGATGCTCTATCAAATATATTCCGGTTCTTGTGATATATGGAATAATTTACCTGCAGTGCCCCCTACAATTAGGGTATGCGTGAAAATTGGCGAAAATTGAAGGCCCCCTTGCGACCATGTGAGTGCATCGATACGAATGAAACTTTGCAGGTTCATGGTACTCAATGAGTACTACAACTTTTCCTCAGGAAATATTGACCGATTTCGCTTAGGTCAGGGGTCAAAGGTCAATTAGTGCATAAATCGATAATATGCGAGAGCTGGAGGTGCCTTTGTGCCAAATGCTACTCCTCATCGGGTTATGGTCTGAATGTCATGAAAATTCACACTAATCGTCTGTAATGCATTGTGCACAAACGATCGAGCCGGATTTTCGATTTAGATCTTTGTTCACCCACAGCACCCCCTCGAACTTTGGGGATTTCTGATTTCAAACCGCATTTTCGGTACTTTTCATTCAAATGGATATCGAGTAGTTATCAGTAGATTGAACTGGATGAGATTTGATATGCATAATCTTAAGGTGATTCCCTATCCGCTATATGACATCCATTTTGCTCTATATCTTATAGTTTCCATGCTCGGCGACCCATCGCCGCCTACCGACTTGTTTGTCTGTCTGTAAGCAGGCTATCTCAAATAGTTGTGCACATATTTGGTGGACAGGTTGGGTGTGTGACGAGGATGAATTGATTAATTTTGGTGAAAATCTGGATCCAGATTCTAGAATTTTAAAAGTGATTCTTCAACATTGAGGGTTAGGGCCAAAAACTATATATATAGCATGATACTTCGAAAAGTTGTGGACGGATTTGGACCAAACTTGGTGTACTGGTTGGGTGTGTGACAAGGAAGAATTTATTCGATTTTGGTGAAGATCCAAATCCGGAAATGAGTTGTTTTTTAATTTTTACAAATGATCCAAATACGATATATAGCATGATATTTCAAAAAGTTGTGGATGAGTTGTATGACAACTTGTAGGGTGCATCAAACGCCCCCTTTTTTGCGAAAGTTTGAAAAACATAACTGCGATAGGACAGATGTGTTCGAATACATGAAAAAACATTTCTCATTTTTTTTCAGAATTTTCGGTCATCATCTTGGGGGTCCACATCGGGGTCAAAGTTCAGGCACGCAGCTCCTGCGCATTTTTCAGAATAAGTGTTATTTTTCACTGTGTAGTGATCAAAACTTGTATCTGGTGGTGAAATAATTCTGACATATCGATGTACTGCTCCTTTGGTGATGTTCCAGTGATATCGAGCCAATCAAATTTTCCGGGAAATTTGCCGGAGAAGCGGGAAACTGTTGATTTTTTTCCCAGAAAAAAAACAACAAAATAGTAACATATGCCTCGGTTCTGTCAAATTCAAGGCTTTATTACCCAAAATTATGTGTATTCATATCAAGGTACTCGTATAATATCATTAATGATCAAGTTTCAAGCGTTTCTGGAGATTTGGATTCTCTTTCCTGTCATTCTCTGTGACTCGTTGCACATTCTGAAAGTGTTCTTCAGACCGAGCTGCACCGAGACAGTCCGTTCCGAGTTTTATTAGACGTTCAGCCACATCATTAGTTACATTGGGTGCTTTGGTTTTAGATTTTGAATCCACATAGGCTGGAAGTGTTGCCCACTCACTCACTTCATACATTAAGAATGAATCGTCCAGTTCAAGTTCTCGGAACACAAACCAAGAATCAACCGAAACAAAGTCAGATGGGCTAGATGTCAAGTGAATGTCCTTGGGGAAGTGAGGCTTTCCGAAGTCTGTTCCAATAGGCAATAGTCCAAGTTCCTTTGTCCAAACTTTTACAGTCCAAACTGTCCAAATCGTCCAAACTTTTACATTCATGATCTGCCACGTGTCAAATTCTCCGAGAAAACACAATTTCCGGGGAAAAATACCATTTTCCGGGAAACTGTGCCAACAAATTACAAGCCAACCGTGTTACAAACATCACCAAAGGAGCAGTACATTGATGTGTCAGAATTATTTCACCACCAGACACAAGTTTTGGTCACTATACAGTGAAAAATAACACTTATTCTGAAAAATGCACAGGAGCTGCGTGCCTGAACTTTGACCCCGATGTGGACCCCCAAGATGATGACCGAAAATTCTGAAAAAAGAAAAATGAGAAATGTTTTTTTTTCATGTATTCAAACACATCTGTCCTATCGCCAATTTGTTTTTCAAACTTTCGCAAAAAAGGGGGCGTTTGATGCACCCTATTGGGTAGGTGACAATAACAAGCCAGTTCGTTTTTGGTTGAGGTCTGGATCCAGATCCTGCCTTTCGGTGGGATACAAGACGCAAACTGTTCAGCCTGGCAGAGGTATGCGCTCTACTGAGTGCTGCTCCAGTTGGGATTGTTTCTGCAGACTTGCTTTGCTGTGTTCATGTTTGAGTACGTTTGGAAATGAGAGGAGCTGTATCTGACCCAGCAAGTTGCAATGTGCAACTGACCTTGCATGCATGCCAATGAACTTGGAAAAGCGAGACGTTCTGGCACGCACTTATTTTGACGTCATTATCCTATTATTATTGCACTAATGTTGATTATAATCATGATTATAATGAAATTATATTGATTATAATGAAAAAAATTATTTTTAATTTTATTTGCATTGTTTAAGATGTTGGTCTCAATGAAAGACTTCGTGATTGCAATGTATCTCAGCTTCAGGTTAGAATGACCAGTGGTTCTATTACACCTGTGCTACAACCACATCTCAGCACTGCCACCAAATGCAGGTAGTGCTAATTAAGTTGTCTTTTGTAGCCAAAGATGGGGTTCACATGTGACGTGCGTGAACAACAGAGTGTGGATTTTTCTGGTGTGGGAACTGCAGTGATATAACAAGAGATGTCCGAGAAGACAAGACCACTTGTTAGCTGTGGTTCGATGCAGGGATTTTGAATTTGGTTCGGGTGCTGGCAATATCTCACCGTCTTTCCATGAAAGGCACCGTGGGATGTTTGACTTCCACCCAGTAATTCTCACCAAAGGGTACCCGGCTTAACGTGCATCAAAGGAACGACATTTTGAGACATTTAACCGTGCTGTTGAAGCACCGGTCCGACAGTTTATACTTTGGCTGTGAATCAAACGCAGACGAGACAGTTCCAAGTTAAGTGGGAATTGTACAACCAATGCAATAAATGGAATTTGGTCAATGTGCAATCAGACAGTCACCCACTTTTCAAAATATTTAATACAATCTTTAATACCCTTAATTCTATTGTAGACTCGATAGAGCTTTCTAATTGTACACTTTTGCATCACCTCCTGTCATTGCACCATAATAGCAGCTTTTGGTTCAGTCCAACCTTGTTGGGGCAAGGGAACAATAACGAGCATATTGCGAATTCGACATTCCTTTCCCACCTGCTGCTTGCTTATTTTAAGTATGAAATTTTGATAAAAAGTGTGTGTGTATATATATATATATATATATAGTGACGTCCACGGGACTTGAACAGTCCCGCCAACGTAGAATGAGCCGAAACGATGGAGGCGGTTTATTTATTTATAACCCAAACATGGCGGTTCTAATCGCTCAACCGCAAACGGGACGAGGAAGGTGGCACGAGTCGCTTTTCACTGAGTTGATGATGTTTATTTGTTTTTATTATTAACCAGAAATAACAAGACTCGGCAAGAAGAGGGATCCGGGGCGATTCGACGGGATGGTGTGGGATCGGGCGTGGGGAAAAACACAGACAATTCCAATGAATATACAGATCTCAAACCCTCTAAGGCGCCAAGTACACACACACACACACACACACACACACACACACACACACACACACACACACACACACACACACACACACACACACACACACACACACACACACACAATGTAGCTACTTCTGGTGGTCAGGCTGGACCGTGGTGTGGACGCAACTGTCCCTGGATCAGCGTCGGACGAGCTGGCCTTGCTCTCGTCGGGGGGGGGGGGGCAGGAGAAACCGTGGTGCTGTCGATCTCCTGGTCCTGGCCCAAGTCCGCTCACAGCCGCCAGGGAACCAGTTCTGGTGCCAAATTGCGAGCAGGAGAGGGAGGCAGGTCCGCCCGCCGTTCGACCCCGTACTGCGAGTCAGCAGAACCCAGAGCCAACCAAGGTGAGGCACGAGGCTCAGCAAGGCTTCAAGACACGATGAAGAACACGATCGAATCAGCACAACAACAAGTACGCTTCCCGCGCAACAGCCTCCACACCAAAAAAACACGATCTTTTTGTCCCGATCTTCTTCCTCTTCCTTTTCGACCCCGAACAGAACCTTTTTATCCTCCTGTCCTCGTCACTTCCAATCGAGCCGTTTATTGGCCCACCGCCGTCGCCTTCTGCCAATCGTGATCACGGGGCGGAGCCATCCGCTGCACTGTCCTGTGACGTCACGGCCAGCCTCCAGGGACTACTAAAAGGGGTTTACGTAGACACACTTACCCTATCCCGTGTCCCTATCTAATTACGTGACAATTATCATTTCCCCCTTGAAGAAATGAACATTTACTAGACAACTTATCACCACTGAATTGCTACTTATTACATCGAGATCCTGGTAAACTCGAACAGCATGGCATACCGAATTAAACATCCTAATTACCCTTTGAATGCATACCCCCCCTCAAACGTAACACTGCCCCCTCCTCTGGTACCGCAGCTCCTGCAAGATATATCACAGGCGCTACCGTACCAGCCTTAATACTTACTGACTCACACCTAATTAACCTAACGAAATAAAGTAGGAGGGGCAATGGGCAGCGAGTCGCAGCTAACTTACCTATCCTGCTTAATGTACTACCCCCTTATGGCCTTATCCTCGCCTAAACAATCATTCGTTTTTTTTATTTTTTATTTTTTTTATTTTATCACATGAGAGCACTGAGCGAAGTTGCACTCCATCTTCTGGATCATCGCTCTTGCCCAACACTCTTCCAGTGATCTGGGGAGGGGAAACAAAAGGTTCCACAAAAATACAACACTTATACTTTACATTCCTACTCTAAGCATTAACGACACTATTCACAGGATATTTACACTTGACCGCCTCCCCCAGTGAATGCTAATAGACCCAGCGTTACCTGGGGAGCCAATTTTCAAATTTGCTTGCCCCAAAATTATGCGGACATCATGCCCTTGCTGCACATGTCAAGTTGTGCGGGATCGAGTGGGACTCGCACATCTTCATAACACTCACACCATGGTCATCATCACATTTCTAGGTCATGGTCCTCATTTTAATCATGCAGGCTGAATCCCGTCGTGGCCGTGGGGTGGGTTACCACAAGATGATGGGGGCATCTCAGGTGCAACCATGCCCACAGGTAAGCTTTAGTCCAACCCGGACGTTTCTCCGCCCCGCTCCCTTTGATTCCCTCCCCCCTGGTAGCCATCAGCTCTAATCCCGTACAACACTCTGGAAGGGGTCTCACTGGCTCCTCTGGCCTTCCTGGGTCGCCAAGGTCCTACCCGCCTTGGTTGCCCAACCAGACCCTCTCCCAGTTGCCTCCAGACACTGTCACCATTAGCCACCAGGTGGTGAATCTCCTTGAAGGGGGTCGCAATTCACGCTCACCTTGAGCTTCAGCAATCCCTGTGGACAAGCACATCATCCCCACCCGCAAAACCCACATGACTCCCCCACCCCATCGGCCTTACATGTGACACCTGCATTTCTAACACTTCGCCGACCATGACCTTCCCTGTTACCACACCATGTCCAATAAAAAATCAATGTGTGCACCATACATTTCACTTCTTAACTTAAAACAACTCACACAGCACTTCTCACCCGATCCACGCACCAGCCATTGGACAGCCACTTGTGCCCGCTTTGTTACCAATTACCCACTGTCCCGATTGTCACTCTAAAACCCAGCAGAACTTACAAACACATGCCAATTTTCCCACAATTCATTTTTTTCCACCAAAGGAGGGCACTTCGCCACAATCTCAGCAGCCGAGCATGGCCGTATATGCTCAGCCCAATCTAGTCTCCCCGACCCCCGACAGTGATCTCCGGACCCGACCTATGAAAGGGCATCTCGGATAGACCTGGCGGTTCAGCAGGAGGATTCACCCTCTCCGAGTCTAAAAGTCAATTGGAGGGTCCCTCCATCGCCGGGTACCGGCAATATCGTTGCATGTGTCCTCTTCGCCCGCACCGGAAACAACTCCCCATAAAAGCCCCCCGTGAGTATCGGTGAAATGTCTTTTCCGGTTCCGGACCCCCTCGGCCATAATCAAATTGCTCTATTGGCTGGGCTGGACCCCGCCGCTTTGGCGCACTAACTACCGGATTACCCTTTATCAAACTTGACAGTTTCTGGCAAATTTCCTGAAACATTTGGGTAATGCCAATTTCTCCCAGCCCCCCTCCCTGATCCTGGATCTCCGCCTCTCGGATCATCACCGATGGCCTCTCGGGCACCCGACCCGGCCGACTCCACGAGGCCAGCCTGGCCGCGCACTCGGCCGCTCGGTGTACGGTGGGTGGATCCTGTAACTCCACTAGCGCTCGGACCTCAGGGTCAGGAAGAACAGCTAAAAATTTCTCTAGTGCCAGTCTGTCCCATGCCTCCACTGTAAGTTCCCGATACGCGATCCTGACTGATTGGTAAATGTCCTGCGCCAGCTCCTGCACTGTCTCACCCGGCTTTAATCTGTGGTGCTGGAGCTGGGCCCGCATCAGATCACAGTTTGCCGCGAACCCAAACCGACGGCTCAACGCCTCGCAAATGTGGTTGCTGGCCAACATCCCTCCGCGATCACGTTTCACACATCTGCGGCTGGTCCCCGCAACGTTGCCACCAAATTCCCTGTACGTTCCCGCTCATTCCACCCGTTTAGTCGGGAAATGCCCTCAAATTGCGTCAGAAAAGCTTCAATGCTCCCTGACTCGTCGAAATTTACCAGGGGGATCACTTTTACGGTGGCCCGCTTCTCAGTTTCTCCCTTGTCCGAATCCAGCCCAGGGATCAAACACCCTTGTGGCTGCGTATCCAATTTCGGAGCCCACTGTGGCCAAAGATGTTTTGTGGTGAGGGTCTCATGGGTCAATTTTGCCTCCTGTTCCAAACGTTGAATGGACCGATTCACCTCTTCCCGCAGGATCTTCTGGGCCCGCACAACCTCCTCCAAAGCTCCGTCGCGAGTTTGTAGCTGCTCCTCAACCAACCCGGACACTCTACTTACAAAAGACGGCTCTACCAGGCCTTTATCCAAGACTTCATCTTGGCTCATAATTTTATCTTGTTCGTCCAAACGAGCCTCCAATCCTTTTACCTCCTCCGCCAAATTCATCCCTTGCTTCCTCAGCTCTCCCCACTCTTCAACCTACAGCTGCATACGAGCATCCACACAGGCACGATGACGTTCCAGGCTTTCATCCACTTTATCAACCCGAATGTTCGTTGCATCAATTTTATCTACCAATTTTTTTCGTATATTTTCCCCCTCCAATGTAATTTCTACCTTTGTTTCCTCCAATCTATCCTCAAATTTACTTTGTATTTCTCCCAATTTAACATCCACACACTCCTGCATCTCAGTTTTCATTTTCTCCATCTTTTCCCCCAATTCATCGCTCATTAAATCAATCCGTGCACCCAACTGTTCCCCCATTACCCCCAATCGATCCGCCATCTCTGCCCCCTGTGCCGTCATTTTTGCCCTCTGTGTCACGAATTGATTTTCCATTTGTGCCGTCATTTCTGCCATTTGTGCCCCCTGTGCCGTCATTTTTGCCCCCTGTGCTGTAATTTCACTCATTAAACGTTCCAACATTGTCCAGATCGTCATCGTGCCGGTTTCCGGCGCTGCCGGCTCCGTTACGGGCGATGAAGCACGGTCCACGCTCGGAATGGGGGAGGTTCCAACCCTACCCCCGTCTCTCCCTTCTTCCCCCGACTCGCTGCCAGACACGTGGCCTTCCTCCTCAAACATCTGCACATCCGCCATGGTGCAGAAGTCCCGTTTGCCGCCAATTAATTTAAATTTGAAAAATCCCGCCAAAATTTTCCCGCGGTTGCGCGCTTTTCTGCAGTAATTTTATATTCCAATTCGTGGCGAGATTTTAATCTTGGTATATTCTCCCGATACCAAATATAATTTAGAGGGGTTCGAACATCCCACTCCTGACACCAATGTGACGTCCACGGGACTTGAACAGTCCCGCCAACGTAGAATGAGCCGAAACGATGGAGGCGGTTTATTTATTTATAACCCAAACATGGCGGTTCTAATCGCTCTACCGCAAACGGGACGAGGAAGGTGGCATGAGTCGCTTTTCACTGAGTTGATGATGTTTATTTGTTTTTATTATTAACCAGAAATAACAAGACTCGGCAAGAAGAGGGATCCGGGGCGATTCGACGGGATGGTGTGGGATCGGGCGTGGGGAAAAACACAGACAATTCCAATGAATATACAGATCTCAAACCCTCTAAGGCGCCAAGTACACACACGTACACACACGTACACACACGTACACACACGTACACACACACACACACAGACACACACACACACACACACACACACACACACACACACACACACACACACACACACACACACACAAAACGTAGCTACTTCTTGTGGTCAGGCTGGACCGTGGTGTGGACGCAACTGTCCCTGGATCAGCGTCGGACGAGCTGGCCTTGCTCTCGTCGGGGGGGGGGGGGGCAGGAGAAACCGTGGTGCTGTCGACCTCCTGGTCCTGGCCCAAGTCCGCTCACAGCCGCCAGGGAACCAGTTCTGGCGCCAAATTGCGAGCAGGAGAGGGAGGCAGGTCCGCCCGCTGTTCGACCCCGTACTGCGAGTCACCAGAACCCAGAGCCAACCAAGGTGAGGCACGAGGCTCAGCAAGGCTTCAAGACACGATGAAGAACACGATCGAATCAGCACAACAACAAGTACGCTTCCCGCGCAACAGCCTCCACACCAAAAAAACGCGATCTTTTTGTCCCGATCTTCTTCCTCTTCCTTTTCGACCCCGAACAGAACCTTTTTATCCTCCTGTCCTCGTCAATTCCAATCGAGCCGTTTATTGGCCCACCGCCGTCGCCTTCTGCCAATTGTGATCACGGGGCGGAGCCATCCGCTGCACTGTCCTGTGACGTCACGGCCAGCCTCCAGGGACTACTAAAAGGGGTTTATGCAGACACACTTACCCTATCCCGTGTCCCTATCTAATTACGTGACAATTATCATTTCCCCCTTGAAGAAATGAACATTTACTAGACAACTTATCACCACTGAATTGCTACTTATTACATCGAGATCCTGGTAAACTCGAACAGCATGGCATACGTAATTAAACATCCTAATTACCCTTTGAATGCATACCCCCCCTCAAACGTAACAATATATATATATATATATATATATATATATATATATATATATATATATATATATATATATATATATATATATATATATATATATATATATATATAATATACAGTGGGGAGAACAAGTATTTGATACACTGCCAATTTTGTAGGTTTTCCCACTTACAAAGCACGAAGAGGTCTGTAATTTTTATCATCGGTACACTTCAACTGTGAAAGACGGAATCTAAAACAAAAATCCTGAAAATCACATTGTATGATTTTTAAATAATTAATTTGCATTTTATTGCATGAAATAAGTATTTGATCACCTACCAACCAGTAAGAATTCTGGCTCTCACAGACCTGTTAGTTTTGTCTTTAAGAAGCCCTCCCATTCTCCACTCATTACCTGTATTAACTGCACCTGTTTGAACTTGTTATCTGCATAAAAGACAGCTGTCCACACTCAATCAATCAGACTCCAACCTCTCCACAATGGGCAAGACGAGAGAGCTGTCGAAGGACATCAGGGACAAAATTGTAGACTTGCACAACGCTGGGATGGGCTGCAGGACAATAGGCAAGCAGCTTGGTGAGAAGGCAACAACTGTTGGTGCAATTATTAGAAAATGGAAGAAGTCCAAGATAACAGTCAGTCTCCCTCGATCTGGGGCTCCATGCAAGATCTCACCTCGTGGAGCCTCAATGATCATGAGAAAGGTGAGGGACCAGCCCAGAACTACATGGCAGGACCTGGTCAATGACCTGAAGAGAGCTGGGACCACAGTATCAAAATAAACCATCAGTAACACACTACGCCGTCATGGATTAAAATCCTGCAGCACACACAAGGTCCCTCTGCTCAAGCCAGCGCATGTCCAGGCCTGTCTGATGTTTGCCAATGACCATCTGGATGATCCAGAGGAGGAATGGGAGAAGGTCATGTGGTCTGATGAGACCAAAACAGAGCTTTTTGGTTTAAACTCCACTCGCCATGTTTGGAGGAAGAAGAAGGATGAGTACAACCCCAAGAACACCATCCCAACCGTGAAGCATGGAAGTGGAAACGTCATTCTTTGGGGATGCTTTTCTGCAAAGGGGACAGGACGACTGCACCGTATTGAGGGGAGGATGGATGGGGCCATGTATCGCGAGATCTTGGCCAACAACGTCCTTCCCTCAACAAGAGCATTGAAGATGGGGCATGGCTGGGTCTTCCAGTATGACAACGACCCGAAACACACAGCCATGGCAACGAAGGAGTGGCTCCGTAAGAAGCATCTCAAGGTCATGGAGTGGCCTAGCCAGTCTCCAGACCTGAACCCAATAGAAAATCTTTGGAGGGAGCTGAAAGTCTGTGTTGCCCAGCGACAGCCCCGAAACCTGAAGGATCTGGAGAAGATCTGTATGGAGGAGTGGGCCAAAATCCCTGCTGCAGTCTGTGCAAACCTGGTTAAGAACTATAGAAAATGTTTGATGTCTGTAATTGCAAACAAAGGTTTCTGTACCAAATATTAAGTTCTGTTTGTATGATGTATCAAATACTTATTTCATGCAATAAAATGCAAATGAATTATTTAAAAATCATTCAATGTGATTTTCAGGATTTTTGTTTTGGATTCCGTCTTTCACAGTTGAAGTGTACCTATGATAAAAATTACAGACCTCTACGTGCTTTGTAAGTGGGAAAACCTGCACAATCGGCAGTGTATCAAATACCTGTACTTGTTCTCCCCACTGTATATATATATATATATATATATATATATATATATATATATATATATATATATATATATATATATATATATATGTATATATATCTATATATGTATATATATATATATGTATATATATGTATATATATATTTGGTTGTTTCATTGCAGTCAAGCTGCTACATTCATCCAGTGACCACAGTGTTAAAGAAGGGTGCAGGCCATCAATTTTGTTGACAGAGTTCTGAAAATGTTGATGTTTGCTCCGCATGTTGAGCTGATAACTTGTCAATCCATTGATTATCTGAAATAGATGCTGAATCGTATGAACTCCTTGAATATTAAGCATTTAAACATCTTGATGCTTGTTATTTTTCCATTTATTTTATTTCACATGAACATGGCTTGCGTTCTATTCTTTCTTGTTATTGCAGGCAACATTCTTTGTTAGAGGACCTTTATCGAGGAAATCTGACATTAGGTGGCTATCATTTCCGTTGTGGAGATGCGCGCTCGGCTGTACGACGGCTTGAGGCCGCAGGGGATGCTGCGCAGAGACTCGGTGAGACAACTATGCAAGCAGAAAGCCAAGCAGCTCTTGGCCAGGTATTGTAATTAATCATACAAGATACGCATCTTGGTGTCTCTGTTTCTTTTTCACGACTATGCATTCAGTCGTTACTTATCCAATGTCAACCAAACTTGACAGGACTAATGGTCACACAATGGAGGTAAAAACAAAACGAAGGGTCACACGATATGGACACCCAGCAGGATTAAAAACAAAACCTGTCAAAGGGTGGAGGCCCAAATGTGTCTGCAGACGTCGGACTGCAGTTGGGTTACCTTTTATAAGGAGGTTGGTAGCAGGATTTGCACTCCGGCCACCGTAAAACCCTTCACTCCACAAAATACAAGAAAAACGCAAAGGCAATTGAAACCCCACTCCGTGGGAGTACCTAGTGTGCAGCTTTCCTCCCAGGGCTGCTCACCGGATGATGGAATTGGGGCAAAGCCTTTGGGACCCCCACTCTAATGACAGGAGGAAAACCACGGGGTAACCTTCCCAGGTCAAATTGCGGTAGTGTTTGTCAGGGTGGTGCTGAGGTGTCTTCCACCAGAAGGCGGTCTCCTTGGGTTAACCTAGGCAGTACCTTCAGGTGGGTGCCTGGAATGTCCTATCCCTAAGAGGTGATGATCACCGGTGTCTGTTATCATCTGAGCTCAAGCGTTTGAACATCGGTATTGCAGCACTCTGAGGTTCGGAGAACGGATCGTGGCGAGTTCATGGCAGGTGGTTACACCCACTGTTGGTCTGGTTGCTCTGATAGTTACCATGCCCAAGGAGTTGTTGTGGCTGTGTCCAATAAGCTGACTCCAATGATAATAATTCAGGTAACACCAGTCAAAGAGTGTATTATGACACTCAGGATTCGTCACTCCTTGGTTGTCATTTCCCTGGTCTCTGGAAAAGCTCCGACTGAGGCGAGTGATCTCGTTTTGTAGCCCAAGAGCCCACAAAGGTTTATTTGTGTTTTGTTCGCCAAAAGGTCTGAGAGTTGTTTCTCGAGTGAAAATTTCTGTAGAATTCGAATATGCTGGTCTGATAAAAATCCACTTGGACAGTTTTCCACAAATCACGTTTTTATAGGGGTACCCTATCATTTCCCGTGAACGTTCCAAACGAACTTTATAAGTAATTAATTTTGACTCAAGCCTAATAGCTCCACCCAAAAATGAGATATCATGCGAAAGCTTATCGTTGGCCGGATTCTATGAACTATTCTGTTTTTCAATTTGACTTCAAAAAAGTTGGATTAGCCTGATTTCAATGATTAACCCCAATTTTACTTACCGGCACGTTTTATCTTATATTTGTTGTGTAATTTTTTCCAATCCTGAAGTTTTCAAGAGGATTATTTACAAAACAAATGTACTATTTTGAAGAACAATCATTCCCCTTTCCTATGCAAAAAAACAATCATGCAAAACGATTTATATTTTGCAGAGTAATGATTAAAGAGTATACATTGGGTTACTTGGAAAATATTGCAATTTCCTATGATTCTTGGAATATACATGTAAATGTAAATCAAGTCGAGGCTACGTTTTAATTACAATATAGTGATTTATTGACATTATCATAATATGATAAAATTGTTAACAATGGAAACAACATAATCATGATAATCAGAAATATCTGTCTCGTAAATGAAATGGTTGTCATCCATGTGTTTAATAGCAATGTGTTGAGAAGTTTGGAAAATGAGCATACAGATCTATTGACTTTTGTTCAATATGTTCCTATAGATCTGGATAAGTGTCTTGGTAATCCTCGGTTTTATAATGAATCCATGAATGTATCTGAACTGTCATCACACAATGAGCTTTCCATTTTGCTCCTCTCCAATCATCGTCGTTCACGTCTGATTCATCTGATCCATACAAAAGTTCTCCGTGCGACATTTCCACATCCTCGTCGTCCTCTGATTCGATGACTGATTCCTTTTCACTGAAGATATGGCGTGACATCTGATCACCATCAAACCAATCAATTGCATAGCTTCCATCAACTGAAGGTATAATGCAGCTTCTTGCACTTCATGATCATCAAAATTGGCACGCCTGATTGCGGCATCTTGACTTAGGTTAGCATTATGTACGATTGTCCCCGTCTTGCGACTTACACAATGACTGGTCAATTCATTTGGATATGTTTTCAGGATCTTGTCGGCCAAGCTTCTCGCGGGATATGTTGTCTCATCGTCTCCAGGCAAGGTGAGGTAGCGCACGTGCAATGATGACAGGTATTCTGCTCCTTGATTTGACACCAAGGTTACATCGATATGCTTCTGGAGTTCCTGGAATGCTGCTTTGTGAGCGGCCAACTTTGAAGACATCATGTCGTCATGTTTCTGTACTGCGGTTTGGCAATGATGTATGTAATTTCTCCTGCAGGAGTGGTGATATCGTACTTCCTTTGCCTTCATGTCGAGACCTCCTAGCTTTGCAAGCATCACGTTATCTTGCGCAAGTTCAGCTGCATTTTTTATGCTTTCCCCACCCATGTCAGTCATACAGGTCCCCAACGCTTCCCACTTGCCTTTCCCAACTGACTTGGTGATGGAATTGCAGAACAGGCACTTTTTCTCAAAGATGCCTGAATAACTTGCCTCTGTGTGTTCTACTTCAGAACGCAGTATGTGTGATCGTGATGGGCCAGCTGAATCTTGTTCCACATTCGCAATGGACAGTGCGGTGAAATCTTTGTAACACTGTTTGTGATAACCAGTTGTCTGGTCATATTCAGCAGGAAGGCTTATTCTGAAATACGTTGAGTCTTTTACTGTGGAATGTCTCTTTTCATGAAAAGAATTCACTTTCCGCCATGTATTGTCGTCGAAAGGTTTGACTTCTTCGGTAGTTTTACCGTGAATATGGAGAATGCATGTACGTTTTGATGTCATTTTGTTTGCTGTTGGTGAACCTGAAGGAAAAAAAAAAACGCTATTCTACCACCACCAACTACATTCATTATACAGGGAATACGCGTGCTATACATAAACATCGTCTAGTCAACAGAAGATAGAATATTATACATTCATCTGTTATAGTTAGAGTATGTCATATTTGTGCAACAAAAAAATGAAACTGGCGTCCGACCATCGATTTCACTGAAAATAGAATATACCAAATAACCAATTATCTGGGGATACTACTCAGACAAGAACTTTTCCACTTGCAAAGAACATTGAGGTAGTATATACACTGTATCAATATAAAACATAATATTTTGCAATGAGTCACTTTGCTTGAGAATTGTGTAAATCTCGAAAACTGCGATATTTTACAAGTAACCCCATGTATACTATTTTAGTCATTACTTTGCAAAATATAAACTGTTTTGTGTGATTGTTTTTTTGCATAGGAAAGGGGAATGATAGTTCTTAAAAATAGTGCATTTGTTTTGTAAATAATCCTCTTGAAAACTTCAGGATTGGAAAAAATACGCAACAAATATAAGATGATAAAATTGGGGTTAATCATTGAAATCGTCCTTTCAGAAATCAGGTTAATCATAATCGTTAATCATTGAAAAAAAAATCAGGATAATCATTGAAATCCACATTTTTTGAAGTCAAATTGAGAAACAGAATAGTTCATAGAATCTGGCCAACAATAAGCTTTAGCAAGATATCTCATTTTTTGGTGTAGCTATTGGGCTTGATTCGAAATTAATTACTTACAAAGTTCGTTCGGAACGTTTACAAAACGAAATGCGTTCACAGGAAATTATAGGGTACCTCTATAAAAACGCGATTTGTGGAAAACTGTCCAAGTGGATTTTTATCAGACCAGCATATTCAAATTCTACAGACATTTTCACTCTATAAACAACTCTCAGACCTTTTAGTGAACAAAACACAAATAAACCTTTGTGGGCTCTTGGGCTAATGAAGGACGCATTCTATGCCACGCTCGGTCTGTGGTCAATCAGTGCCCCAGGTGAGATACTCTTCTCGTCTTGGGGGAGTTCAATGCATCAACTGGAACTGATAGGGATGGTTATGAGACATGTGTTGGTCGCCATGGGTCTGGAACTGTGAACCAGAATAGCACTAAGGGCTCTGCCACACCTTGACGTTCTAGCCAGCGTATGGCAACGTATCAAAATGTATGTAAAACACTGGCGTACGCTGAACTACTGATGTTTTTTTTAGTTTTGGGCATATAATAACGAGTTGGATGTATGCATAACGTATTAGTAACGTACACAGAACGTTTCGATAACTTATACCAACGAATGCTAAGCGTGTTGGCGGTGCTCACAACCTATGCCCAACGATAGTCTAACTTATGCATAGCGCGGCAGCGTATTGCCGACGATCACTATTAATAGGCTGCCGCTCAACTATTTAAATCGCTGCCGCTCAACTATTTAAATCGACACTTCCGCTCGACGATTTTAATCATAACTAAGCTAGACATCGAAGTGTCAACATCACCGTCATGCCGAAGAAAAAAAAAAACGATGGAGTCTGGAACACTGATGGGTTCCTCCTGTGCGAACCCCATTTTTATATACCAATTCCCATAAATGCTGCCAATACGCCATTGCACGGTAGCTGCAAGTTAGAAACGCGTTCAGTGAGTTCTGTGGTCGTCCGGAAACCGTCAAATATGTCTACATATGTCAATATGCATTTGAGATACGTTACACAGAGGTTCAAAGCATGTTACTCTAGGTTAGAAATAAGTGCCGGGTACGCTAGACATTACCTCGACGTATTTCGACTTATGAATAACTTACAAGTAACGTGTGTCGACGTGTCAACGATCACATAACTTGCCTACAACTTATGGCCAGCGTATGCGGAACGTGTGAGTCATATGCCGAGCACGTCGGAAAATTTTGAGCATGCTTAAAATTTGTGGATGAGCTTGGTGTACATGACGTATGCCAGTGTGCTTCAGCGTGCTTTTAACGTATACAAAACTTACCCATAACGTATTTGATGTGTGCCAGCGTATTCGCCAAATTTTTCATACGCTGGCTAAAACGTCAAGGTGTGACAGGGCCTTAAGTTCCTTGACTTTGCAAGAAATTATGGACTTAGGGTGGCTGGTTCATGTTTTCAGCACCCACAGGCTCGTCACTGAACTTGGTATTACATCGCTGGTGGTGTGGCAAATGAAAGAAACAATGTGCTCGTTGATGGTCACTGGAGGATGATCCAGAACTGTAGGATCTACCGGAGTTTTCAGTTCCTCAATACCGACCACAGGCTTGTGGTAGCAACTCTGAAGTTTCAGCTTAAATTTGGGAGAATGGTACCATCCCAGCCTCCGCTGGATGTTGGCAAGCTCAAAGATGGGAGGGTAGTTGAGGAGTTTGCGAACAGGCTGAGTTGGGATTTGGGGGGTCTGAGTGCTTTGGGGAACCTTGAAGAGTTTTGGTGTCCTTCAAGACCACAATCCTTGATGTTGCCAGTGGATGTCTCGGAGCTCACCATAGGGCAAAGAATAATTTTGTCTCTCAAGGGACACTGGATACCATTGAGTAGAGTTGCAGTGCCAGGCTGAATGGCAGAGTTAAGCTGTTTAGGGAGTTGAGGCGTAAAATGGTATGTGCGCCGAGTGTGGACAGGTAGGCATACGTGCGAGGAATCTGTGAGGGGGTGGAGCACCACCTGAGGTCAAGTGATTCTCGGCCTGCTTACAGGGGAATTCACACATTGCTTTCTCCCCAAGCTCGTTCCTCGGTGAACTGCACTTAGAGCGGAAGGTGGGGGACTCCTGATAGAGGAGTCCGAAGTGAAGACCCGCCGGGCCGGTTACTTTGAGTGGCTGTACCAGGCTGACCCACCAGCTGTTGAGTTGGATGTCAGGATAGTTACTGTTCCGATTGCTGACCCTCCAATCAACTGTGGTCCACCTTCGTTTGTGGAAACACAAGTTGCGGTGAACCGGTTGAAATGCGTAAAGCTCCTGGGATCAGCGGCATCCATGCTGAACTTCTCAAGGCTGGTGGAAATGCTGTACTCATGTCGTTGCATGCAGTTCTCTGTGCTCTGCCTGGAACACAGGCATCATCCCAACTAACTTGGAAGAGGGGCCTTGTTGTCCCTCTCTGGAAAGGGAAGGGTGATCGCCAAGACTGCAACAAATACCAAGGGGTGATACTGCTCTCAGTGCCGGGCAAGGTTCTTGCTCAGATAATTACCTCCTCGGATAATCTTTTTAAGCTCGGATAATTACCACTGAAGCAAAGGAGGTTATGTTTGCACCCCTTTCTGTCTGTTTGTTTGTTACATGTAAAATCGAAGTTTTTTTCAAGTGTATTGGTTAGTCGATTTTGTTATTCTGTCTGTCCGTCTGTCTGTTTTTCGCCTGCAGGTCACAATTTTAAACCGATCTTCACGAAACTTCACCACATGGTAGAGTTTTATAGGGAAGCCTCTTGTTTTTGAGGTCAAAAGGTCAACAACTTTGGTGAGATTACTAAAATCCTCAATTTTCATACAATTGACTTGAAATTTGAAGAGGATTTATATTTCAGGTCACTGAATTCAACCAGCCAATTATTTTTGAGGTCAAATTTGTTTTATGGATTTTGCAATCTCGTGCTCTGCACCGATGTCGTCTTTTTGTTTGTTTGTTTGTCTGTTTGCATGCATGATATCTCAAAAAGTTGGGTACAGATCCGGATGAAATTTTGTGGACAGGTTGGGTGTGTGACAAGGATGAACTGATTAGATTTTGGTAAAGATCCAATTCCGGATACGGATCTGATAATTTTTATGTCATTCTTCACCATTGAGAGACCAGACAAAACCAATATCCAGCACGATATCTCAAGAAGTTGTGGAAGGATTCGGATGAAACTTGTTGGACAGGTTGAGTTTGTGATAAGGAAGAATCCCACTGCTGTCCTGAAACATCGTACCAAATTTGGATCAGATCGGTCAGGTAGTTTGCGAGAAGATGTTGGAGTTAAATGTTAATGGACGGCAGGACACCGGGACTCACTCGATGACCTTATTTTGGAGAAATAACCTCATGATTTTATTGATTTTTTTTTAAAGGTGTTCCTTTCAATTGGAGACTTTTCTGCTGCCAAGAGAGCCTTGCGAGCTGCACGGCGTCTGGGCCTCCCTTTTGAAGCGGAACGTGATCGTGTTTTACAGCATCTTCGGGAAGGTATGCGTAAAATGTGCTGTGGTTGTGATTTTACAGCGTTAAACATTTTCGAGCTAAGGGAGAAACATTTTCCAAACATGCAACACGTTTGTTGAACAACCGCAGGCTTAAAATTGGTGTCAAATACAGGAGCATAATTTGTTACCGTAATTCTGTTAATGTAATAACTTGTGAACCATTAATGGAATTTTTACCAAACTTGGTACAAGTATATGCTATGATGCAAAGATGAACTGATTAGATTTTGGCATCAATAGGTCAACGGTCAGAGGTCATGTCAGGTAAAAATGTGAGACTTGAGAACAGCTAAAGGGATTTAAATCAAACTTGGTATAAGTACAGTACCCAATGTAATAATGTGGGCGGAGTCATATCGGTCCACGTCATGACGTTGAATTGTCTAATTTTTACTACTACTACTTTTATGGCCCTGATTCAGCCCACTTCTTTCTGGAGTCGGCCGCACAAGTTTTTCCTTTCCATACCATTCTATCCCAAGCATCCTCTCTCTGCACTTCCATTTTTCTCATGTCCCTCTCAACCAAGTCATCCACCTCAATTTTTTCTCTGTCACTTTTTCTGTCAACTACATCCATATCAAAGATCTGTTTGATGACATCCCCCTCCTCCCACCTGAAAACATGCCCCACCAATGCAGACATGCCTTTCGTGCCTTTTTTCTGATCTCCCTTACTCATGCTCACCCGATGTCTTCATTCCTCTTCCTCTTCCTCATAGTGGAGCAGCGGGGGCCAGAAAAGAGGCTTATTTAGTCAGATACCCACACCAGCAGCACCACATTTTCTAATGTGGTTATTATTGACCACCTACTATCCCTGCACATGAAAACCAATGATGCCAGTCTGGGAAATGGTGGCATTCTGAGATATAGGTCAATTAAGGTCGTTGACTCCTGAATTTGGCAATATTTACTAAAACGGCTATAGTTTATATAATTTTCATGTTACAATACCTTGATAGACATCAAACTGATCCTAAAACAATAGGCTATATCATGCACTAACAAAAAAAACATGTGGCTGATAATTGTAAGTGCAGAACCAATTTTATTACAAATTTTGCCCCCAAAATCCAAATTTTCGCATTTTTCAATACTTTTAGCATCACTCAGCACATGCATAATATAAAAGTATCAAATATTAAGCATTAAAAAGTTTCTCTAGGGTCTGCTGCATTTATTCATATATAATATATTCTATTATCTTAAAGGTAAATCATATTTTCATCACATTTTGTCCAAGATGTCTGAAAATACCTGAAAATGGTATTATTCAATACTCATGGCAAATGACCATTAATTTCATCTGAAATGTCTTTGAAATAATATATTGTAAGGAATTATAATTGTTGATGAGTATATCAATAACACACAGGGATAAATCCAGAATTTTTGGAAGGGGTGGGGGAGGGGTTACAAATACCTTTGTACCAACACCCCCTCCCCCTTCCTCAATATCACTAAATGCATATGCACTAAAAAAGTGGCACCCCGAAACCCTGAACCAACCCTAAAATAATGCCCATGACAAAGAATATTGGATGATATAAGATGATCCCATATGCCACAATAATCCTGAGACGACCCCCACATTCCTGAGATGGTCCCCACATGTGGCACTGCTATAAATAGCACTCTCATCAGCCATGAGTTTACAATGTATATGAAATTAGGTCAGTCACACTTGAACAGATGCGATAGACATCTTGTGATGAAGATATATTACCATGTAGAAAATTTTCTGATGGAAAAACATGTGGTATACTGAATGTTTTGCCTACAGGCTGTTGAGCTGGGGTTAAATCGTATTGTCATGAGAATGTGTCTAAAATGGAAGTCATTACTGCATAAATTTTATGTAAGGTACATGGTGTTGTGAAAAATAACCCCCCGAAAAGAATAAAGTCCTACGAATAGGGTTTATCCATAGGTCTAAAATACTTATGAATTTACATTGAATTATTTTCAATTTAGTAGATTAAATAGACTTATTCTGCCAAACTATTGGTGACCAATATTTTTTACGCTTGCAGGCAGATCCACATTTTGTCTTGGTGTACTCAAGATTACTTCAACAGCACTGAACAGGCTATTATTACAATACTAGCATAACCCGTGCTCTGCGTGACATGTTGGGGTGGGTGTGTTTGAGAAAGGAACTGATGCAGAATATCAGTAGTAATTTTACTTTAATGCAGTAAGTGGAATACGATTTCACTGTTTCAGAACCATTTTATTTACTATTGTTGTACCATGCACCTCATATGGTCTTTGAGATAATGTAAGCTGAATATCACGTTACTCGAGCGCAGAACAAAGTTGAAGATAGCGCGACACGAAACCACAAACTTGGAAATAATATATAAGATGGATGCAGAATTTGACACTGCTCCCATTGCCAAGAAAGCTAAGGGAGAAGATACCATTGACATTGATAAGTGTCTTTTCTGCACAAAATCCTTTTCATCAAAGGAACAGTCAGTCAGTCACTCCAGTTCTTAACAAACTACGGTCCTTATTCTCAGCATGCAGACAACGGAATGACTCAGTTAGTCAGAAACTTTTGGCCCATGAATTTGATATAATTTCTGGAACAGTGGTGTTCAGGTATCACAGACAATGCAGATCAACATATGCAAGCCAACATCACATCAGAAGAGCTATTAAAACAGTTGATAACTCTGATGTAGTTTTGGATGATTGTGGTAATTCTAGTAGTGGTAATGGTGATGGTGCTCCAACCAAGAAGAAGCAGACACAAGAATCATCCTCCATGCTGTAGCTGCAGCAGATGATGGGGCACAGACTATTGTGGTGTGCAGCCCTGATACTGATGTTCTTGTCCTCTTAGTTCACCATAGACAAGCAATCAAGACCAAAGAGATCTTCTTTTTGACTGGTCGTGATGGCAGGCACACACAGCTTACCTGTTTTATACCTGTGCACACCATCTATGATACACTCACCACTGAACAGCAGACAAATCTTCTGTATGTCTACTGCGTGACTGGTTGTGATACGGTAAGCTCTTTTTTCGGCCATGGAAAGCGTACTGCCTTTAGGATAATGATGCAGAAAGCCGACCAGTTCCAGCCTCTTGGTCTGCTAGGATCTGATGAGCAAAACATTTCAAAGGAGATAGAAATGGCAGCCACAAAGTTTGTTGGCTACATGTATGGCAAGACAAACTGCATGTCATTGAATGCCCTGAGGTGTCAGAAGACTGGACAGATGAACATCCAGGGAAAGAAACTACCACCAACAGAAGACGCTTTCAGTCTGCATCTACTTCGCTCTGCTTATCAGCTGTTAATATGGAGACAAGCTGCTTAGTGCTTACCCTTCTCCAACCTTACCTGATGCAACAGCATATGGCTTCGAACACAACCCAGGTGGCACTGGTCTCCAGCCTCAAATGATGATTCAATCGCCAGCTGCTCCAGAGTTGTTAAATGACCTTGTGTGTGACTGTCAACCCAATACCTGTGCAGTGGAGTGTTCTTGCTTGGAGAGTGGCCAACCATGCACAGCAGCATGCACCTGTGAAGCCTTGGTGGATGGAGGGGACAAATCATGTTCAAATCCCTTTACTCTCTCTACATTTTACAGTGATAATTCAGACTCAGATGCAGACTAGATATCAACATAATATGTAACAATAATGTTGACAGCTTCCTGGCATTTCTCTTGGTAACTGATAATTTTGTTAGAAAGATTGCATTTGATGCCAAAAGTGGAGAGTTTGTACAAACAGCCATTATAGTCCTCAATATTTCTTTGAAATTTATTCTCAACAAAGTACATTGAAAAACTACCATTTAAAAAATATTTATAGTATATAAGAATTTGTACCCTCCCCCCCCCCACCATTTACACAAATACTGGATCCATCCTTGTGTGTTGTCGATATACTCATCAACAAATATAATTCCTTTTGACAATATAATATTTGAAACAAATTTTTCTCTTAATAAATATGAAATTAATCAAGTTAATGGTCATATGCCATGAGTACTGAATAATACCATTTTCAGGCATCTTGGACAAAATGTGATGAAAATGTGATTTACACTTAAGATAATACAATGTATTATTCATGAATAATTGCAGCAGACTCTAGAGAAACTTTTTAATGCTTAATATTTGATACTTTTATATTATGCATGTGATGCTAAAAGTATATGAAAATTTGGATTTTTGGGGCAAAATTTGTAATAAAATTGGTTCTGTACTTACTATTTTCAGCCACATGTTCTTTATTTGTTATTGCATGTTATAGCCTATTGTCTTAGGATCAGTTTGATGTATATCAAGGTATTGTAAAAACTATAGCCGTTTTAGTAAATATTGCCAAATTCAGGGGTCAATGACCTTAATTGACCTATTTCTCAGAATGCCACCATTTCCCAGACTGGCATCATTGTTTTTCATGTACAGGGATAGTAGGTATTCAATAATAACCACATTAGAAAATGTGGTACTGCTGGTGTGGGTATCTCCCTCTTTTGGTGGCCCCTGCTGCTCCACTATCACAAATATCACAATCCATCTTCTCAGGTTCCAAATTTCTGTCCTCTACAATAATCTGTCATCTTCTTTTCTTAGGGCCTATATCTCATCTCCATGCAAAATAACTTGTCATTTGACTATTTTGTAAATCTCTGGCCTTGGTCTAACTCAATATTTTGATCATGTACTACCCCAGAAATTATTTCACTTAATCCACCCTGCCCTCACTTCTCTTTTGCATTCTCACTGCAATTTCTGCCTCCTCAACATTACAACCAAGGTACTTCGATTTTCTTATCTGCTTTGACTCCCTACTTGCCCATCCCAAATATCCACATCCTCTCTGAGTCTCTCTCACTCACTCACTCACTCACTCACTCACTCACTCACTCACTCACTCACTCACTCACTCACTCACTCTCTCACTTAACATTAACTCTGTTTACCCCACATGACAGTTGGAATGGCTGGTACAGTTGATTAAAGGGCAATGGAGGATGTGAGTGGTGGATCGCAGTAAAATATAATTGGCTATTACAGGATTTTCGCAGCAGAACTCGCCATCACACAACAAAATTCAAAGCAGGAAGTGAGTCAGAAGGCTTGTTTACGCAACAGGTTATTCTCTCTCTGTCTCTGTCTCTGTCTCTGTCTCTGTCTCTGTCTCTGTCTCTGTCTCTGTCTCTGTCTCTGTCTCTCTCTCTCTCTCCAACAGTAGTGCTCATGGAAGAGCAAGTTTGAATTGACAGTGGAGTCGTGGGGCAAAAATTGGGCACAACCAGCAAGGAACTAAACAAATAGGAAAGGAATCGAGAGATGGGGAGGAAACACTGAAACCAGCAAGCAAGAAGGTTGGGTTAGGAAGTTTTAATGTAATGAGGGCAATAAAGATCATGGGTCAGGATGGGGGAATGACATGAGTTGAAATTCCCAATCCTGACCCATGATCTTTATTTTGTTTGGTGGCCTGTGTTAGATTGCCTTGGCTTGGATATTAACACTGTTTGATCAAAGAGTCCTGAGTGATTTGCTCTTTTATTCGTAAAAAAAAATTTTGGCATCGCATCAGTTATTTGTTTTCTTTTCTTTTGTTTCTTTTACTTATTTTCTTACGAGCAAATACCACCTGTCGCTTCACTGGCAGGAATACTAAGAGGGGGTGGGTGAAAAAGAGTGGAGGAGGAGAGTGAGGAGGGGAGGGAAGGGGTGGCAGCGAGAGGGGAGGGAAAGGGGTGGCAGGGAGAGGGAAGGGGTGGCAGCGAGAGGGGAGGGAGGGGAGGGAAGCGGGTGGCAGCGAGAGGGAGGGGAGGGAAGCGGGTGGCAGCGAGAGGGAAGGGGAGGGGAGGGAAGCGGGTGGCAGCGAGAGGGGAGGGGAGGGAAGCGGGTGGCAGCGAGAGGGGAGGGAGGGAAGCGGGTGGCAGCGAGAGGGAGGGGAGGGAAGCGGGTGGCAGCGAGAGGGGAGGGGAGGGAAGCGGGTGGCAGCGAGAGGGGAGGGGAGGGAAGCGGGTGGCAGAGAGAGGGGAGGGGAGGGAAGCGGGTGGCAGAGAGAGGGGAGGGGAGGAGGGAAGTGGGTGGCAGCGAGAAGGGAGGGGAGGGAAGGGGTGGCAGGGAGAGGGGAGGAGGGAAGGGGTGGCGGGGAGGGAAGGGGTGGCGGGGAGGGAGGGGAGGGAAGGGGTGGCGGGGAGGGGAGGGAGGGAAGGGGTGGCAGCGAGAGGAGGAGGGGAGGGAAGGGGTGGCAGCGAGAGGGGAGGGAAGGGGTGGCAGCGAGAGGGGAGGGAAGGGGTGGCAGCGAGAGGGAGGGAAGGGGTGGCAGCGAGAGGGGAGGGAAGGGGTGGTAGCGAGAGGGGAGGGATGGGAGGAAAAGGGGTGGCAGCGAGAGGGTAGGGAAAGGGGTGGCAGCGGGAGGGAAAGGGTGGCAGCGGGAGGGGATGGGAGGGAAAGGGTGGCAGCGGGAGGGGATGGGAGGGAAAGGGTGACAGCGGGAGGGGATGGGAGGGAAAGGGTGGCAGCGGGAGGGGATGGGAGGGAAAGGGTGGCAGCGAGAAGGGAGGGGATGGGAGTGAAAGGGGTCAGAGCGAGAGGAAAGGGGATGTGAGGGTAAGGGGTGGCAGCGAGAGGGGATGGGAGGGAAAGGGTGGCAGCGTGAGGGAAGGTTGGGCAGCGTACCAGAGTATTACTGGGGCGATAAAACGCGCCCAAACAGCGTTTTCTCTTGAACCGCCGTGTTCTACATAAAACCGGGCAGAAAATCTCATCCTCCATCTTCTTCTTCTTCACCTATAGCAATGTGAGTCTCATTCAATCCCATTTCTCATATCGAATACATTCAGAAAACGCTAATTATATAACACCTTTTAAAACATCACAAAGCAGGTCGTTCTACTTGCAACACAGGTGCAAAGAGCATACAAAAAAACAGCTGATATTTCACTAATTTATTGGCACGATTTTTAAAGAGTGAAAGATAATTTTTATTCCATATATTTTTTAGCAGATGCAAAGATTGGTATTTTTATCAGCGAGACAACGGGTCTTACTTCTGGTGGCTTTGATACGAACAATCAAGCAGCTTTGTGAGTGCTCGCCAAGTGGCTTAAGCACTCAAGCAAGCACTCCAACGGAATGCCTGGCTTGGCAAATGATTACCAATTGCTGTCCATAAAACTATGTACCTGGAAACGCTCAAGCAATGTCTGAATTGGACAAATGAACACTTTTTTTTTTTTTTGGTGTCGGAACTGCTGCTGAATTCAAATGTGGAACTTAAGTTTTGTAAGTCTGCTTTGTTTAAGAGATTCTCGAGGTTATCATATAGGCGGAAATGAAATAAAGCCACAAACGCTGGTGTCTCCGGGCGTTTCTAAGCATTGCATTGTACCCACCGATTTGTAGCTATAATGAACAAGCATTCGATAATACGAGTGAGGAAAGTGGAAAAAAAAGGAAGACTATCGTTGAGAAATCGTTGCTGCCTATTCCAAGTCAAAGCATGGTTGAGCAGGTCAAAAAAAATGGCGGCTTCAGACCCCAGTGAGGTAACCCAGGAAATTCCTCAAGACCCCATTTTGAGCGAGGTGACCGAGGATCGCCTGATAAAGGGTATAATGAAATATGGCCGTTAATTATTTTCAAAAGGTGTGTTTTAATTAACCGAAACACCCAGTTTTCACTCTTGCACTTCCTTGGAGTTCCCTTGGTATGCATGCAAAGTTACAGGCTGCTCGGTTTTATGGTTTGGAGTTATTGAGGACACACACACACACACACACACACACACACACACACACACACACACACACACACACACACACACACACACACACACACACACACACAGTTATTCGTATAGATTTAATTATTTGCTTATGTACTTAGTAACTTTTCTATGATTTTGAAGTCCTTTGTCGAAGTACAGTGGATTAAAAATTAATACACACTTTAAATTTCGTTTAATGAAAAACTTTTCAGAGTCTGCATATGATTTGGAGATCAACAAAATTAGAATCGCAGGCATTGAATGCAATATATCTCCATGCCTACACCCCAAATTGAAAGGAAGATACCAGGTGAGTATTTACCTGTTTGTCCACGGGGGATGTGGTAAGGCATTTCTGTGCCACGTCTTATGTGGATTGGTTGAAATATAAATGCATAACAAGTCGGTAATCCGAATTTGACATCCGATTCACCTTTAACCCCTTAAAATGAGAACCAAATCAGAAAAAAAGATGGATTCTGGGTGCATTGGAACAAGGTACCTTCATGTTCAATGTGAAGAGAATTGGTTCACAAATGAAGGAATGAGGTGTAATTACGATTGTTGGAAAGGAAGAAAGGAACAGGAAAAACAAGACACCTCCCCTCACTGTATGAGGGTATATAAATATTGGTTCATGAAAAAATATTTTCACGAAAATAATAAGTGACCACTATATTCGTTATTGCTGTCTGTCTGTCTGTCTGTCTGTCTGTCTGTCTGTCCCGATCATAGCTCCGTGGGTTTTGATCCGATCCTGATAAAATTTTGGTGGGAGGTTTATATCATGATCTAGTTGTGTTTTCCTGAAAATGGGCATGGTGCGCCCATTATGAGCGGAGCCACGCCCAAAAAACGTGTTTTTAGGGGGTAGCGATTTCTATTTGCATCTTCTCCAAGGGGGGTTGTCGAATCTGACAAGGGTTTCAGTATTTGGTTAGCCCAATGGCACCTGCATAGCCCCACGGCGCTCGATTTTTCATTTTCGTGTCAAGGTCACAAGGTCACGAACTTAGAAAATTGCGAATTGTGTTTTTAGGGGGTAGCAGATTTCAATTTGCATCTTCTACGACGGGGTTTGTCAAATCTGGCAGGGGTTTCGGTATTTGGTTAGCCCAATGGCACCTGCATAGCCCCACGGAGCTCGATTTTTCATTTTCGTCACAAGGTCACGAACTTAGAAAATTTCGAATTTTGACATAAAAATCATACGACCGCCCAAACTTTGAGAGCTAGGATGGCAATATTTTTTTATGCATAATCTTGAGGTCATTCCCCACCTAAAGTCTTGAAACCATTTTGCTTTATCTCGAACACCTTGCCCGTGGCGCTCCCTTCAAGTTTGTTTTTACGCTGATTTCATCAAAGTATGGATAATCCGAGGAGTGCGAAATGCCATATAGACTTTATGACGTCATATTGTTCCTGGAATGTTCCAGAGGAAGTTTTGCACCAAAGGTCATAATCCTTGACTTTTGACCTTTAAAGTTCACAAAGGTCAAATTTTCCAAGTTGTGGGAATCGAACCGGGTTTTCTACCTTCTTCGACGAACTAACTCCAATAAGCTATAGCACGCATCCTGTTTCCTTATTTTAATATCCACAACATTGTTTTGTGACCTTTAAAGGTTATGCAAAGGTCAAATTTTGAAAGTTGTTGAACGAAACCGGGTTTTCGACATTTTGCAGCTAATAACCTGTCACTCGTACCACATCATGTTGATCATTTTTATAACTTGGTCAAACATTATCACATTGTCTCATCCTTGACTTCTGAAACAATCTACATCATCAAATACCGCTCATGAACCATCATCGTCTTCAGACTTGTTCAAATTGTTAATCATTGAACCAAATGATTCAAGATTGATGATCCTCTTCATTTACAGTGACTCGAAATGCTGAGTAAATGTAATAAATCCATCCTTTTAAACCCCATGGAGGCTGGTTACTGTTCTTACTATGAGTCCAGTATATTTGAACACAAGTTTGATACATACATTCTTTCCTTTTGTTTCTTCTATCCTCTTTAAATAACTTGTGTATTTTAAAGCTAACCTTGGGTGTCAAATGTAAATGTGTTGTCGTGCACTTGCTATGTGTTCAGCATCTCGTGGTCAAAAGTTGGAGTCGCGGTTATCAGCCCTGGATGACAACGCACATGAGGAATGCCTCTCAGTGTGTGAACGACTCGGAGACTTGTGCAGCAAGGCTGGATGCTACAAGTTGGCAATGCGTTACTACACACAGCAGGTGAAACAAAGGGTGGGCTAAGGTCATGATTTTCAAGGATGTTGCTTGGGGTGGTGGGCGTGGGAGGTTGGGACGTTGGTTTTGACAGGCATTGAGATAAAAGGCTGTAGTTTGTAAAAAATGCGGAAATTGAATGTTTTTATGGTCGAGGCTGGCAGAATAGCTGAGAGGTGTCCACACTTGTCTCCAAACTGTCCAGCCTGAGTTCACATCCCGACCCAGCTATAAACTGTCATCCCGGTGTTTCACATATATTGTTATGTATCAGTGTGTCGTTCCTCGGATGGATGTTAAACTGGGCATCCCGTCTGCTGGCATTAGATGGTGGACGTTAAACATCCCTTCATGAAGAGGAGGTGAGCTATTGCTGGCAACCTGAACAAATGTTCTTCAAGGCAGCGTTTTGGGCCCAGGCCTATTCTTAATCTTCGTAAATGATCTCTGACTCTGGAAAATCCTTCGTATCTATCTGCTGATGACTCCACCCTCTGCCTTTGACATCCCTCATCTTCCCTCTCTTCAAACAGGCTGCAGCCTCTTCCTTATCTTCAGACCTTAACAAAGTCACAAGCTGGTCAAGCACCTAGAATATGTATTTCAATCTTGCCAAATCTCTCTCTCCCTCTGAAAGAACCATCTGGAACCGCCCCTCCCCCTTCCGATCTACATTCTTAGCAATCCTCTTGAGGAAGTTCAGTCATTCAAATTCCTGGGACTCACTATCAGCCATGGTCTTTCAAACCACATTTCAAAATTGGCCTCCAAAGCTAGCCACCGACTGAGCATCCTCCATCGTACAAAGTCCTTCCTTGGCGCACCTGAACTCCGATCTACTTACAAAGCTTTCACCCGCAGCTTGATGAAATACTGCTCTCTCCTCTGGGTTGGCTCCCCTGCCTCTCAACTTGCTCAGTTTGATGCCGTGGAAACCAAGGCCGTAAAGATTATTGGAATCTTCCATGATGAAGCTGAATCTATGGGCCTATCACTTCGCCATCGCAGCCAGGTCGGTGGTTTCTGTATTCCACCTCCTCCTTTCTGGTCTTGCACCCTCCACTCTTTCCGTGATTTGTCCCTCCCTACCCCATGTTTCTGCAGGGCACACATTGTCCACCATCAATCCTCTTCTGTTGAAACTACCTTAATCCAGGATCACTGCTCACCTGCACTCATTTGTTCCTTTTTTTTTCCCCACCTGTGGTGGGATTTCTCTTCAATGTCTTTCTTCCCATCAGGTATTCAAGACAGCTGTTGACCATCATCTCAGATTGTCCCCAATCCAAAACCATGTTCTTTTCTCACCTCGTTAATCCCCTCCCCCTCCACCCAATCCCAATCCCTCTGCCTTCCAAATTTCCAGTTTTTATTCCTGCTTGGAGTTTCCTTCTGTATCCATCTTGTCCACCCCATGCATCCTCTCCTGCCCCCCCCCGACATTCCTCCCCCACATCCATTGTTTTGCCAAGTCTCTCTCTATCTTGGCCTTCAACTCTTATTGGTGTTTTTCCCCTCTCTCTATTGTTCCTTTTTTGTGTGCTGTTTTTCTCTCTTACGTCCTGATCCATTCAATATACGAGCTCTTCCACGAGCCTCGACTATGTATACAAACAGAAGAAGAAGAAAAAATCTAAATTGCTGCACTCGCTACTCCTGGGAAAGCAATGGCAAACCACCCACAATAAAACTCTTGCCAAGAAACTGCTTCAGATCACAAAGACTCTGCGACAGAGTATGATACACATAGCCATACATGTTACATACACATGGTGACATTGGTGTTCTCATTGTAAAATGTTTTATCGAAAAAGCGATTCAGTGATTTAGTTATGACACTGAAAATTATTATGGGAGAAGACATTTTGAAAATTGCAAGCACACCCAGGTGAAGAATCTCGGATAGAGACGGATAGGAATACATCTTTGACCATGCCTGCTTTCTTCATTGAGGGAAGAGGGGAATGGTGGGGGTGATTGTGGATTTGGAGTTGTGGGGGGATGGGGTGGATGTTGCAGGTGGGGGTGGGGGGGGAAGTCTGCCAAATATATTTTGTGCTCTGACTGAATATATACTGCAAATCGGAAGTCAGAACCCAACACGTATGAATATAATGGAACTCAACGCAAATTTATATTTATTTTAAATTATCAGTTGGAGTTGGAGGGCAAAGGCAGCACAGTATTAAAAACTGGATGGGAGAGACGAACTGCCAGCCATACAGAGCAGACGTGCCCCACTACACCGCTTTCCTTGCTCTTCCAGCGAGTGTTTATATTTATTTTCCTTTGCCCATAGCTCAATCTCGATCTTGATGAATCAAGTGAAAGTAACAAAAAAAATTGTGCTGATGGATTCAGGTAAGTCATGAATGTGTCTTAGGTTATATATATATATATATATATATATATATATATATATATATATATATATATATATATATATATATATATATATATATATATATATATATATGTATTTGTTCAAGAAAATTTGAAGAAGAAGAAGACGTTTTGATCACAACTATACGTTTGTTCCATTATAATAAGATTTGAACAGGATCACCCCCAAAATGCATGTTTTGACATCAATTTTTCAAAATTTTCTGGGGGGGGGGAGGGGGTGGCATGCCCCCGGAGTCCCGAGTAAGGAGTTGTTTTGCTCGTTGCTTTTCTTTTTAAAAAAAAATAAAGAAAGCAGTTTCACCCCATGTAACCTTGTGGTGACAACCATCAGCTGGTGATGTATAATGAGTTTTATTTTTTTAATAGCATTTCCATCAATATTTATAAAATGTGAGAGTACCATCTGAGATGTCCAAATCGCTATGTTTTTATCTCTCATATCTCCTACGAGGCAGCTGTCTGCAGCAGAATCGCTTGGTCGACCTCTTCCTGAAGTGGCAGTTATTTATGGCTCTTTGGGAGCAACAGCTCTGGACCTGTCACAGCCTGGAGATGCAGAGAAACATTTTCTGCGAGAGATGGAGCTACGTGCAGGCACTGCAAAGCAGGTCTTCAAATAAAAGTATCCATTGAATCATAAATGACACTTGGATACTTGGCTTGTTGTAGATTGGTACAGACCAAACCTGATTTGCAAGACTACAAACAATTGGCAAATATAGCGTATAATCCCACAACTGCTGCGCTCCCCCCCTCCCCACCTCATCGAGATGTTGCACTTGTGCTATCCCTCACGCTCCACTCTCTTGCTGCTGTCCCCTCCTCACTGCCACTACTACTCCCTTATCCCCTCACTATACATTTGCTGTTGTTTATACTCTCATACCTTCTCAGATCCTATTCTAAATATACACACACACACACACACACACACACACACACACACACACACACACACACACACACACACACACACACACACACACACACACACACACACACACACACACACACACACACACACACGTCAGATTGTGTCTCCTTCGTAACTCCAAAACCATGAAACTTAGCAGCCCCAAACTTTGCATGCATAATAAGGGACCTCCAAGGTAGTATATGAATGAAAATTGGGATTTTGGGTTAATTTATACACCCCTTTTGAAGATAATTAGCAGCCTTATTTAATTATCCTTAATCAAGGTATCATCCTTGGTCAACCCCTGAGTCAGTCCTCTGTCAGCTTGCTGGGGTCTTAATTTGTCATTATGTTCGGCCTGCTCAACATTGCCAAATAGGTCACAACGGTTTCTTAACGATAAAATGCTCATGAAATATTTTTTCACTCTCCGCACTCGTATCATCAAATGTCTCATCATCATACCTATAAATCACTGGATACATTGCAACGCTTATAAATGCCCAGACACCAGTGTTCATGGCTTTTTTTAATTTCTGCATGTACGATGAATTCTCGAATCTCTTAACCTGTGCCGAATTTCAAAAATTTAAACTGCGGAATTGACCTCAGCAGCAGTTCCGACTGCTAAAAGAAGTGTTCATTTGTCCAATTCGCACATTGACATTCTGGGCATCTCCCGATGATGTTTGTTTGAACCGATCGCTAATCGCTTGCCAAGCCAAAGCGGTCATCTTAAACACCATCCGGAGATGTCCGGAGTATCAAACAATGTAATGCGTGAATTGTTTGTTGTGGTAATAATCTGGGGGTGTTAATAGATACCGGAGGTAAGCAGGCAGCACAGTGCCAGGCAGCTTGAGGTAAAGGAAATAGGGTTTTAAGTTGTATTCAGAGAGGGATCAATTATAAATCAAAAGAGGTGGTTTTAACATTGTACAGGAATTTAGTGAGGCCCCATCTAGAAAATTGTGTGGAGTTTTGGTCACCACAATTTAGTAAGGACATAGCTGCTATCGAGAGGGTTCAGCACAGGGCTACTCTGAGATTTATGCCAGGCCGAGCTCGACTCGGCTATGAAGAGCGGAGGAAGGAGATGGTGCTCCTTTCACAAGAAAGGAGGCAGTTTAGCGGTGATATGATAGAGATGTTAAAGATAATGAAGGGTTGAGACAAAATAAGTGCAGAGGAGACAGTTATAGGACCAGGGGCACAGCCTGAGAGTAAAGAAGAGGAGAGTTTAAACTTTAAATGGTAGTAAGGTGGGGGTCCTTTACTCAGAGAGTACTTAATACATGGAATGGTCTCCCTGGAAAGGTCGTGGCAGCAGAAAAATAGATAAATTTAAATTGGAAGTTACGCAGATAGAGGGGTATGGGGATGTTAGCAGGACTTTTAGGTAGTTTGATCATTGATGGGTGATTGTATGAATGTATATGGAGTTTTGTTAGTGGGGGTCTCGTCAAGGGGTGTTGTGTGGTTTATGTTGTGTGTTTTTACTCAAGACCGTCTACGTCAGTGTTTCTCAAGGTGGGGTGCACACCCCACCAGTGGGGCGTGGCAATATTTTGGTGGGGCATGAGGATTCAAAACTTTTCAAGATCAAAGGAACCATGATGTGGCTGTCTGAGGAGAGCGAAAATAAATACCCAAACTCGACCACTTTGGCAAGGGAAGTATTGATAAATTTTCCATCATCTTATTTAGTCGAATGTGGATTTAGTGTTGTTACCGATTTGCTGCATGCGAAGAGAAATCGACTGGAAATCACGAAACGTGGTGATTTAAGGCTGAAACTGACAAAATTGGTTCCTCGAATCAAACAAATTGGCAGCCAGCGTCAAGGGCAGGGCTCCCATTGAAGTGAGTAGCAATTGAATAAAATTTGCAATAAAGTTTCAATAAAGCCTTTTGAATACGCATGTAGTATATACTGTAGTGTCTCCAATTATGGTGGGGTATACTATTTTTTTGAAAATCAAAGTGGGGCGTGGGACAAAAAAGGTTGAGAAACACTGGTCTACATCTATGCCCCTTCCCCTGCAATTTTTTTTTTTTTTTAAGTCCAAAAACTACAAAAAAAACACAACTTTTTTTTTTCATTTTTCTGGTCTTGATCTGGTGTTGATAAATTAGTTCGGTGTTGATGTGGCGCAGACATGATGAGCTGAATGGCTTCCATGTGTACCCAATTTTCTTGCGTTTCCTTTTGTTTGGACAAATGAACACTTTCTTTTGTTTTTTTTAGATGTTGGAACTGCTGCTAAAGGCAATTCCGCAGTTTAACTTTTCAATATGCATTTCAATAAAATAGGCATTATCAAAGCTTTTTGACTTGCACTCCTCAGGATAAAACCGCAAGCAGATGAAGAAGAAGCACCAAACTCTCATTCATAAAGTTACAATGTAATGTCCTCAACGTTGATTGGTTGAGAGAAAGAAAGGGTGGGATTACCTGATTGGTGTAACCACAGAGCATCATAAATAATAATTAGGCAGATATGAATCACCAACAACTGGCAGAAACGAAATGCTAATTAGCTGAGGGCTAGTGAGTGGTGGGGGGGTGGAGTGGTGGGGGTGGAGTGGTGGTGGGGCTGTGGTTTTCATGATGACTCAATGTTGATTGTGGTGCAGTAGTCACACACTCAAGCCATCATAGTCAAAATAGATATAAAGTTTGGACAAATTATTTCTATCCACAAAGAATAGCGTTGGTTGACTTGATGAATGTGGCTTCCATTGCACAAAGGTGAGCTAAACTGCGTACTTTTTGCCTTTCTTACGCACAAATGCCAGGGCAAGTGAAAGAAATACTTCAAAGCACTTAATATATGCTCATCATCAAAGTCTTAATATACAAAGTCTTCCTGCTCATCATCATCTACCATTACCATTTCCATACCCTCCATCTATGTCGGTGTCTTCACCCGGTCTGTGTCTGTAAGTCAGTCCGTTCCTCCCAAAGGGGTGGGTCTGTATCACCTCCCCTTATTACACTGAGTCTTTGCCACTGGGTACCCGGTAACACACCACATTCCACATAACCCCTCCCCACGCCACCACGACCACGTCCTCACCATCCCTCTCTCCACCTATCCCTCTCTTCACCCCCCACGCCCCCCCTCCGCCCCCAACTCGTATCTTCTTATCCTTGTCTTCTGGTCCTAAATCTTATCTGTTTTACTTTATTTTTATTTCGGAATGTATATGCAGTTGATGCACCTTTTTCAAATTTGTGGAATGGCACTGTCTCCACCCTGGTGGCCCATCTCATCTTCCTTAACTAGTTCATGAATCTATCTTCGCTGCTGGTAATCCCCCACTGTTCATGCCTTGTACCCGAGTGTACCCGACCTGGATCTGATTGGCACCTGGAAATTCTTCTGGAGTTTTCACTGCAGTCTGTATTTCTGTCTCGACTTCGTTCCTCGATAAGAGTTTTCACTAAAACACACTGTGTCTGAAACCTCATTTTAACATTTTAAGAGCAATTTTGAATGAATAAACTGAAGGTATTCAGCAAACGTTTGGCTTTTAGGAAACCAACTCATGATGTTGTCCTGGGTTTCCCATGGAATGTGGTCTGGCTCAATTCGCATTGGCTTTGTTCGATAATAAAGCCTTTTAACAAACCGTTCTAAAAACCCCTAAGAATGTCCAGTTTTCTTCGGATATATTGCATACGAGTCTAAAAGGGAAGAAGCGACTTCTAAAACATGTCAACAACAAACTCTGAGCATGGAATGTGTGTAAAGTTACCTCGAGAAAAATGCATGATTAAAAAAATTTTTGGCTCTGCTTGTTTTTTGTCTTAACGGTTTTTCCATTATTTGGATGTCTGAATAAAAGAGCTTCTACTGTACTCGTTTAACACATGGAACATGTCTTTCAATCGATGCAAATCTCACATTATGGATCAGTCTCTCCAGATGGATCATCAAACAAACCCACCTACATATTCCCGTCACAACCTGCCATTGTAAGAGGTGCAGCCTCTCTAACGTTTGGGCCTCACAGCTACAACCTCCTCAATGCAGAGGATGGATCAAAGCTGACCTCCAAAGCCAGCCATAGATTGGGCATCTGATCCAGTGCCAGGTTCTTCCTTCATAAATCTGATCTTATCATAGCTTACATGGCCTGTGTGCTGTGGAATCCAAAGCACTCAGCATCATAGGCATTCCCCACCAAAAAGCCGAAGCACCGGCCCTGCTGCTTTCTCATTACAGACAATTTTGTGGCATTTGTTTTACTGTATATGGCCTCTCTTCAGGTCTTGCTTCCACTTCTCTTTCATGCTTTTGTCATTCCCCAGCACCTCCATCCACCCTCCTTGTGAAACTTACAATCTATGCTCACTGCTTACCTCCATTCCCTTGTTTGTTGTTTTTCTGCTTGTTGAGCATTCTTCCTTTGGCTGCTCCATCCTACTCTCCCCTCGGTGCTTCAAGTTGGCAGCACACCACCACCTCAGCTCATTCTCCATCCCTACCTGTGATTTTTTTTTTTTTTCTTTCTATGTAACCTTCCCTAACCTCACCCCCAAAAATTGCACTTATTTTATTTCCTTCCCTCTTCGCTCTCTTCTGTCCATTTATTTACTTGACATCCACATGTTGTCCCACTGTCAGGACATTCCCTTCTCCCTTCTGTTACCTCAGTCTTCCATGAAGCTTGAATTTATATCCGAAAACAACAATTGCTTGACTGTTTTGTATTATTTGTTTCATGAAATGACAGATACTATTTCCAAGATCTGCAGTATATGCTTATAAATGTGAATTCAATTTTATGGCTGGCTTGGAGGGTGTGAGAGCAGGAGCTTGGTGAAAGAGTGAAAGACATAAAGTCAGTTGTTGGTGGGGAGGCAAATGTTGGTGCCTGCACAAAGTGATGGAAATCCTGTTCATCCTTCTGCTGTACAGGACTGCCATTCATGGCTCAATGTGGCACAAGCACGTGAGGATGCCCAGAGTGCATGGCCTAAAGTGAAATCTGCTTATCACAGTGCCTTAGAATGCGCCCAGCACTTTGGCAAACTTCGATTGCAGGTTTGTCCGACTTCATTGCACCAACGTAAAAATTATTGTCAAAGTACTACATTTGGAGTTAGCACTGTTGGTAAAAGGATGTTTGCCAGTCCCGTTTTGTTTATACAACTACTCTGATCTTTGGTTGCTTTTCATTGTGAGTCATGATATCACGACAAAAGCTGTTACATTCAAAAAAAATTTTCTCTGCTTCATTTAGCGTCACACATTGCGCTTGTGGGCAGAGTCTGAGGAGCACAACAAGCGGCCGGATACTGAACGGGAAACCACAGCACAGCGTCTTGCAAATCTCAAGGAAGAAGGATCTCTTGATGGAGAAGAATCGAGTTCAGAGGGCGAAGATAAATCGGGAAATCCATCGGACTTTGACAGTGATTTGGATGCATCAGATTCGAGTGAGTAAGCTTTATTGGAAGGGGGTGGGGCAGTGGGGGAGTTTTTTTTTTAATACAATGTCTTGGGCTCACACACACAAACACACACTAGTGTGACGGACAAACACTTAACACAGCCACTGAACTTAAAGGAAGCAAGTGCCGTCCCTTTCCGGGATACACTGGGTACCTACGACATAACATCGGTGTCGCTTTTCTCACCGCACTCAGCGGAGCATTTCCCCAGGAAGAATTTCTTCCTCCCCATGGATGCTAACCGATGGGTATTGTTCATGCTCTCTCCTTTTAAAATGCTGGGTGTCAAGCAATGAAGCAGCATGTACCATTTTAAAGTCTTTGATGTGTCTCGGCCTGGGTTTGAACCACCTGTTATGTCGCTAAACAGACACTAAACAATGCGATGGATTGCAAGGCACAAGTCCGTTTGTTCCACATGTCATGTTCACATAATTATATCCAACTCCATTAAGATGGCATCTCCCTCACGTTCAACCTGCCCCTCCCGCTTGCCTCATCATCTTCCTCGCAACATCTGGCAATTCAACAACAACAACAGCAACATATTTGGAAAAAATATAACGCCAAAGAAAGAACACAACACCACCGACCTTGTAGACTCAGAGCGGACGCTTTATGACACAACCGAGTCTTGTCAATAACATGACCTTTTTCCGTCTATAAACTTCATTCGTTGCGCCAATAATGTATTGATATATTCCTTCTCCTGCTGCTTGTTTACAACACTGAATTCCTGTTGTATACATGTTGGACAATTTCCATTTGACATTGGCTTGATGTTTTATATCTGAGTTGCGCAGTGTTATGCTTGCCACTCTGGCAAGTTTAAGGTATCGTGCAGACTCGGTATAGTCAAGTTTAATGTGGACTTGAATGCTGTTGCTTACAGATTCTGATGATCATGAAGAATATGATGGTGTTTTGAGTGCCAAAAGGAAGATCAACAAGGTATTGCTTTGGGTGTAACATTCCTGCTGAGATATAAATTGCAATAGCAGAGTGATGGTGTATTTTCTTGCCTTGATTGATGGCTTATTAAAGGATTGAGTTGGTGGTAGTGGTGTGGTTTTGAGAAAAGTTAGATGTAGGAATGAGGGAGGAACCACAGTAAGAAGGTGGTTATTACAATGAAGAATTGGTGAGAGGTTTTTGCACTCTTTTTGTTTCAGTGGAACCGACGGAATGAGAAGGGGGAGACCGTCCTCCATCGAGCTTGTATTGAGGGTAATGAACACCTGGTGTCCATGCTGCTTGAACAGGTAAATGGATGCTCTGTACCTTAACTGTATTTTGTAGCAGGATGTTGTAGTGGCTGAATAGTGAGGACAGTGGACTTATTCTGGAGGTTGTGATTTCATATATGCCTGGTGTTGGCTTAATGGTTAGGGTGGTGGGCTTAGGATCCGAAGATCCTGAGTTCAAATCCCACTCGGCTGTTGAATTAATACCAGGTGGGGTTGACTCTGCCTTGTCATCCTTCCGAGGTCGGCATAATGAGTGCCAGCATGCTGGTATCCTGTGTCGGAGTGGCGACCCGTCCAGAATTGTACCCAATAGCCAACGAGACTGCTTAGGCAGCACCAACGCTCTGCACAGAGTATGGTCCCAGTGGATGGATGGATTTCATATTGGATTTCTGGTGGCAGGATGAAACCAAGTTAGTCTCAGGAGAATTACCTTGTGGGTTTTGAATTGTCAACAAAGTCCAGTTGGCTCATTAATGACCTAAAGGGATGGACTAATCTGCCTGCCCCACATGTTCTGAACTCTATTTCATGTGAGTCCACTCCACACTTTGTGATTGATTCTTCAGGTGTGAACAGACTGGAAATAGGATGGCCAACCTGATGCATTGGTATCTTTATCAGTAGGATTGCTGGCAGTGAGTTGCTCAGAGTTCTCATATTTTGCATGATATGTACAAAACAGGGTAAAGATTCAATCAGTGCCACAGCAGATGATCTGTCTCGGCATGATTTATTGTCCAGATCTAAACCACGAGCCATAATGAGTTGAAAACTGTTGGTTGAACTCGCTGTGTTGATTTTGTGTCGTAAAAAAACTGTTAACCTCCAGGGTTAGGAGTGGGGGAGGACCCCAATTCAATGTAAATGCGTATCGTATAGTGCCAACAAATGGGAGAAAATATAAGAAGCAATTGTGGGAGAATGAACACTTTCGCAATTCTTGAGAAATTAACTCGACCATAAGGCTGGGTACTTTGCCAGTAAGGTACTTTTACGTTCATGGAGGGGGAAAAATTATAAGTAAGGTTTCAGCATGGTTCATGTGCTCATGTCGGGTTGAGCATCATTTCTTGTATTAATGTATGTTTAGAAGGAAGTTGTCTGACGCAAAGCCAATTTTGGGGGTGGGGGTACGGCTTGGTCCCAATCAGTGCTCGATAGAGCAAGGATGTGCCATCTGGTTTACCTCCCTGTTTGAATGGCATTGGAGGCAAACTGGGGCAGTAGTACAAAATCGCAGCCCAACCCTAATGCGGCCGCTCTGCATGTGTCATGTGCACCCCGGGGCTTCATCATGGCCAATGATTGACCTTCCTGAGGGTTGTGGCACCTGCCTTGTAATTGGTGTAATCTTGTAATCAGAGAGATCAAGCTGCGGTGCATCGTTTGGGAATGTCAAGATCTCTGACCTTCATTTTGCAGATGATGCAGTCATCTTTGCGGAGACTCTAGATATCCTTTTGGGGGCCCTCGAGGTGTTGAGTGAGGAGTCTGAGCCACTGGGATTATAGGTGTCCTGGGTCAAACCTAAGATCCAGGCTTTAATGACATCTTGGATGCTGCTATCCTATCTGTGCCTGTTTGTGTTGAGGATGTTGAGATCGTGGAGAGATCCACTTACCTTGGCAGTCATAGTCATGTCTCTGCTGGCTGCGAGTCAGAGGTCAATAGATGTCTGGGTCTGGCCTGGGGAGTCATGGATTCACTGGATCATGGGGTGTGGCGCTGCCGGTACCTGTACGGGAAGACGAAAGTCCGAGTCTTCAGGTGTTGGGTGCTTCCAGTCTTGCTCTATCGATGTGAGACTTGGACTCTGACCAGGAATCTGAGATGGAAACTTAATTCCTTTGGTACCAGGTCTCTTCGGAGACTCCTTGGCTATCGCTGGTCGGACTTTGTGTCCAACGTGTGGTTGCTGAGAGAGACTCAAATGAGATTTGTTACCTGCATAGTCCGTGAGCGTCAGCTGCGGCTGTATGGACATGTGGCTCGTTTTCCTGACTCTGATCCTGCTCACCAGATTCTCTCAGTGAGGGAGCCTCATGAGTGGAGGAGGTCAATGGGCCGACCTCATGCCTCGTGCTTGCAGTAAGTTGATCAGCATCTCAAGGAGATGGGGATGGGCCAGGCATCTGCCTGGGGATAGCCAGATTCAGGCTCCTGGAGTACTGGCGGAAAGTGAGCGCAGCGACTCGCTGCTCTGGCGCATGCTCCCATACCTGACCTGAAGGGACAGAGTTGGGAATGGGGTTAATCTTTGGGAGGGAGTGTTTTGAACGTAGGTTTTGGAGGGGCCTTGCGGACTTGGGGTTGGGAGGGGCATTGTAGTGAAGGGGGGGGAGGGTGGTTAGTTTATGACTTGAAGAAAAGGGAGAGAGGACAGAGTTAGGGTGGATGACAGGGAGGAGGGTTGACGACTTGAAATCACATTTTACATTACGTGGAATTTCTGTGGGTCCCTGTGATTATGCTGTCAAAGGACATTCCCAGCAAAATTCCTAAATATTCCACACTGTTGGCAACAAATTCCCTTTCAACATCCCTGTAGAACCCGGTTATCTGCTAGATAGGCAATTGTGGTGTCGGGTCGTAAACACGACAGTATAATTCTGAAGCGAGTACAAGGAATGCAACACTAAAAAATTTGAGTCATGTTGGAAAAATCTAAAACTACAGGAAAGAAAACTCCACCTGTTGCTGGACAAGGAAATTTTTAGTTTTTCCAAGGGTCACAATGTTTAAACAGTCAATTTTGGGCATTTCAATTTTAGCCTTTGAGCAGAGCTCGGGAGGGCGGTGAGTGGTTTGTTCAGGGTGGGGGAATCAATATTTGAGTAGCAACCAGACCTGCGTATTTTAATTGATCCTTACTCTAACCACGTTTTCATTCCGATTCCTGGTTTAAACGTTGACAAAATATCAGGTCTAAGTGTTCCACAATTGTATTGCATGTATGGAATTTAAAAAAAAATGGATTCAAACATATATTTGATATTTTTTATTCAACATATATTTGATGGCAATTAAATGTTTAATTTCTTTCTTTGGATTTCATTTAAATTTTATTTTTTTAATATTTATTTCCAACATTGTGTTTGGTGCTCATTTATATAATTGACAAATTGGTAGACACCGACAGAAAAACGTTATTCCTTTTGTATGCAAATGCAGATTTTTTTTTTGTATGCAGATATTTTTTTTAATGTTTGGTTGTGTGGTGTGTTTGTTTTTATTTATTTATTATTTATTTCTTTCCCTTCGACACAGGGTCATCCCCCAAACCCACGGGATTACTGTGGATGGACACCCATACACGAAGCATGCAATCACGGCCATTTAGGTTTGTCTAATAGATTAATGAACTACATGTTTACCTTTAATACTCCGGGCGGAAGGCTGTCAGGCCAGATCAGATCTGTGACTTGCTGCAAGTATCATGTAAACCTACACTAACCTGTTTCATGGTCGGGTTGTCGGCGACCAAACCGTCTCCCCCACCAGGTTTTCTGGTGAGAAGGGTGTATGATATGGACACCCAGCAGGATGAGGAACAAAACCTGTCAAAGGGTGGAGGAGCTCCTTGTGAGCCAACGGCCATCCATATCTAGTGTCCAACTGTGTCTGCAGACGTCCTCCTGCAGTTGAGTTACTTCTTATTAGGAGGTTGGTGGCAGGATTTGCACTCCGGCCACCGTAAAACACTTCATTCCGCAAACATTCCAGTAGCATTAAAAAAAATCCAGAAAACCCACTCCGTGGAAGTACCTCCAGTGCAGCTTCCCTTTGCAGGGCAGCTCACAGGATGATGGGATTGGGTAAAGCCTTCGCGACCCTCAATCTTTGATGATAGGAGGGAAACCACGGAGTAACCTTCCCGGGTCAGATTACGGTAGTGTGTGTCGGTGTGGTGCTGAGGTGTCGTCCACCAGACGGCAGTCTCCTTGGGTTAACCTGAGGTGGTCCCTTTGGGTGGCTGCCTGGAATGTCCTATCCCGAAGAGAGGATGATCACCTGTCTCTGTTATCATCTGAGCTCAAGCGTTTGGACATCGGTATTGCAGCACTCTCTGACGTTCGGAGACCGGATTGCTGCGAGATCATGGCGGGTGGTTACACCGATTTATTGGTCTGGTCGCACTGATGGTTACCATGCCCAAGGAGTTGCTGTGGCTGTGTCCAATAAGCTGGCTCTAATGATAATTGAGGTAACACTGGTCAATGAGCATATTATGAGACTAAGGATTCGTCACTCTGTGGGTGTCATTTCCCTGATCTCTGTACATGCTCCGACTGAGGCGAGTGATCTCACCGTGAGGGCCCTGTCACACCTTGACGTTTTAGCCAGCGTTTGGCAACATATCAAAATGTATGTAAAACGCTGGCGTATGCTGAACTATTGATGTTTTTTTTCAGTTTTGGGCGTATTCATAACGAGTTGGACGTATGCATAACGTATTAGTAACGTACACAGAACGTTTCGATAACTTATAGATAACATAGCAATTAATGCTTAGTGTGTTGTCGGCGTTCACAACCTATGCCCAACGATAGTCTAACTTATGCATAGCGCGGCAGCGTATCGCCGACCATCACGTGGCGTAGCGTATTAATAGGCTGCTGCTCAACGATTTAAAGGCACTGTCACACCTTGACGATTTAGCCAGCGTATGCCGATGTATGAAAAATTTGTCTAAAACGCTGGCACACGTCGAATACGTTAAGAGCACGCTGAAGCACGCTGGCATACGTCGTAGTACGCCGAGCTCGTCGACAAATTTTAAGCATGCTCAATTTTTTTGGACGTATGCCAGCGTATGACTCACACGTTCCGCATACGCTGGCCATAAGTTGTAGGCACGTTATGCGTTCGTCGACACACGTTACTTGTAAGTTACTCGTAAGTCGAAACGCGTCGAGGTAATGTGTAGCGTACCCGAAACTTATTTCTAACCTATGAATAACGTATCTCCAACGCATATTGACGTATGTAGACGTATTTGACATCTTCCGGACGACCACAGAACTTACTGAACGTGTTTCTAACTTACAGCTTCCGTATAATGGCGTATTGGCAGCGTTTAGGGGAATTGGTATATAAAAATGGGGTTCACAGGAGGAACCCGTCAGTGTTTCAGACTCCATGGTATTTTTTTTTTCTTCAGCATGACGGTGATGTTGACACTTCGAATTCCAGTGCGGTTATGATTTAAATCGTTGAGCGGCAGCCTATTAATTATATTATATTATAACCGCACTATAAATCGAAGTGTCAACATCACCGTCATACCGAAGAAAAAAATTAAAAAACCATGGAGTCTGAAACACTGACGGGTTCCTCCTGTGAACCCCATTTTTATATACCAATTCCCCTAAACGCTGTCAATATGCCATTATACAGTAGCTCTAAGTTAGAAACATGTTCTGTGGTCGTCCGGAAGACGTCAAATATGTCTACATACCTCAATATGCGTTGGAGATACGTTACACAGAGGTTCAAAGCACGTTACTCATAGGCTAGAAATAAGTTTCTGGTACGCTAAACATTACCTTGACGTGTTTTCGACTTATGAGTAACTTACAAGTAACGTGTGTCGACGATCGCATAACGTGCCTCAACTTATGGCCAGCGTATGCGGAACGTGTGAGTCATACGCTGGCATATGTCGAAAAATTTTGAGCATGCTTAAAATTTGTCGAAGAGCTCAGCGTACTACGATGTATGCTGGTGTGCTTCAGCGTGCTCTTAACGAATACAAAACTTACCCATAACGTATTCGACGTGTGCCAGCGTTTTAGACAAATTTTTCATACGTCGGCATACGCTGGCTAAATCGTCAAGGTGTGACAGGACCTTGAAGGACGCATTCTATCCCACGCTGGAGGCTGTAGTTGATCAGTGCCTCAGGCGAGATACACTTCTAGTCTTGGAGGATTTCAATGCATCGACTGGAACTGAAAGGGATGGTTGGGAGACGTGTGTTGGTGCCCACGGGTCTGGAGCTGTGAACCAGAATAGCACTAAGTTCCTTGACTTTGCAAGAAGTCATGGATTTGGAGTGGCTGGCTCATGGTTTCAGCACCCACAGGCTCATCGCTGAACTTGGTATTCCAATCCTGGTGGTGTGGTAAAGGAGATTGACCATGTGCTCGTTGATGGTTGCTAATGGTGCACTAATGGTGGACAAGGAGGCCTATCTGTGAGGGGGCAGATCATCACATGTGGTCAAGTGATTCTGCTCCTGCTAATAGGGGAATTCACGCATTGCGTTCGTCCAAGCCCATCGCTCGGTGTACTGCAGTAAGAGCAGAGGGTGGTGGGCTCTTGACAGTGGAGTCCGAAGTGAAGGCCCGCTGGGCTGGTTACTTTAAGTGGTTGTACCAGGCTGATCCACCAGCTGTCGAGTGGAACGTCGGGTGCAACTCGACCTGTTGCTGACCCGCTAATCAACTGTGCTCCACCTTTGTTTATGGAAACACAGGCTGCTGTGAACCTGTTGAAATGGGGTAAACCTCCATGGATCTGTGGCATCCATGCTAAACTTCTCAAGGCTGGTAGAAATGCTCTACTCGTGTCGTTGCTTGCAGTTCTGTGCTCTGCGTGGAGCACAGGCATTATCCCAATTGACTGGAAGAGGGGCCTTGCTGTCCCTCTCTGGAAAGGGAAGGGTGATCGCCAAGACTGCAACAACTACCGAGGGGTGACGCTGCTCTCAGTGCCATGCAAGGTCTTTGCTCGGATAATTCTTGATGGCGTTCACCACCATCTGCTTAAGCACCAGCATCCAGAGCAGTGAGACTTTACACCAAAGAGGTCAACAATTGACCGTGTCCTTGCTCTTCGGGTCCTCACCGAACGCAGTTGAACGTTTCGGCAGGGGCTGCTTGCAGCCTATGTTGATATCTGTAAAGTGTTTGATTCAGTGAATCGGGATGCCGTCTGGAGGATTCTTGGTCTTTGTGGGGTGCCACCAAAACTGATCGATCTGATGTCTGAACTATACTCTGGTACTGAGAGTGCTGCAAGATGTGGTGGTACCATCTCTGACTTATTTCCAGTTGTTACTGGAGTTCGTCAGGGGTGTGCACTGGCCCCCACATTTTTCAGCAATGATATGGACTGGATTGTGCGGAGGATATCGGAGAGATAAAGGTGTGGTGCATCGTTTGGGAATGTCAAGATCTCTGACCTTGATTTCGCAGATGATGCAATCGTCTTTTCGGAAGCTCTAGATATCCTTTTGGAGGCCCTGGAGGTGCTGAATGAGTACTCTGAGCCGCTGGGATTACGGCTTTCCTGGGTCAAAACTAACAGCCAGGCTTTCAATGACATATTGGATGCTGCTATCCTGTCTGTACCTGTTTGTGGTGAGGATGTTGAGGTCACGGAGAGATTCACTTATCTTGGCAGTGATATTCATGTCTCTGCTAGCTGTGACCCAGAGGTCAACAGACATCTGTGCCGGGCCTGGGGAGTCGTGGATTCACTGGATCATGGGGTGTGGCACTGCCGGTACCTGTGCGGGAGGATGAAAGTCCGAGTCTTCAGGTCCTTGGTGCTTCCAGTCATGCTCTTTGGGTGTGAGACTTTGACTCTGACTAGGGATCTGTGACGGAGACTTAATTCCTTTGGTACCAGGTCTCTTCGTAGAATCCTTCACTATCACTGGTCAGACTTTGTGTCCAATGAGCGGTTGCTGAGAGAGACTCAAATGATATTTGTTACCTGCACAGTCCTTGAACGTCAGCTGCGGCTGTATGGACATGTGGTTCGTTTTCCTGACGCTGATCCTGCTCACCAGATTCTCTCAGTGAGGGAGCCTCGTGAGTGGAGGAGGCCAATGGGCCGACCACGTGCCTCGGGTTTGCAGCAAGTTGATCAGCCTCTCAAGGAGAATGGTATGGGCCAGGTATCTGCATGGGGGGTGGCCAGACTGAAGCCCCTGGAGTTCTGGCGGAATGTGGAAGCAGCGACACGCTGCTGTGGTGCATGCTCCCACACCTGACCTGAGCTGACCTGGGAGGCTGGTCACATGAGTATCTCAATGATCCCATCTGTTGGTTTGTCCATTTTTCGGAAGAATAACTGGACGAGGAGTGCAGGGGGTGGGCGGGGGGTGAAGAGGTTGGGGGTGGAGAGAGGTTGGGGGTAGAGCTAAAATCGCCAAATTTGGCACAGGGTTTCATATTGTGTGCCAAACAAATTCAACTTTGAGATTATGAGAGCAAAATAGAAAATTTTAATAATTACAGGATGTATGGATATGTGGAGAATCTGTCGGTTGCAGTTTACATGACGTGCAGAGTGCAACACTGAAAGTCCTTTCCACAGCTGACTTCATAAAACACTGTTCCATCACCTGTTTGGTGCACTTTACACTGAGAATTTTCTTCTCCCTCACCCCTCCCCGCCGAACCCCTGCGATTCCGATTTAACACCTCAAACCTTCCCGGACACACCTAAAATATAACCAGCAAATTCCAATCGTTACGTCCAGAGGTTTCGGAGCGCATATTGAATACATGTTCACTCACAGATTATATATATCCATGATGTCACGAGGAAGGCAGTGGGTAAAACACTTTGATGTGTGCTGTTTTGGGCCGGTGTTGTTGTTTTTTGTATTTTGGTGTCTTTTTCTCTCAATTTACTTTTACTCTCTCTCCTCTCTCTCCTCTCTCTCCTCTCTCTCCTCTCTCTCCTCTCTCTCTCCTCTCTCTCTCCTCTCTCTCTCCTCTCTCTCCTCTCTCTCCTCTCTCTCCTCTCTCTCCTCTCTCTCCTCTCTCTCCTCTCTCTTTCTCTCTCTCTCTCTCTCTCTCTCTCTCCTCTCTCTCCTCTCTCTCCTCTCTCTCGCCTCTCGCGTCTGTCTCCTCTCTCTCCTCTCTCTCCTCTCTCTCCTCTGTCTCTCCTCTCTCTCCTCTCTCTCTCCTCTCTCTCCTCTCTCTCCTGTCTCTCCTCTCTCTCCTCTCTCTCCTCTCTCTCCTCTCTCTCCTCTCTCTCCTCTCTCTCCTCTCTCTCCTCTCTCTCCTCTCTCTCCTCTCAATCCTCTCAATCCTCTCTCTCCTCTCAATCCTCTCAATCCTCTCAATCCTCTCTCTCCTCTGTCTCCTCTCTGGTGAACTCTTGCAAATTGTTCTTGTGAGGCTCACTTGTATGCGCCTGGATGGGTTTGAGGATAGAAGAGTAGCAGGTGTAACCTGAATCTTATTTAGGTTCCTCCTGATGACTCCATCTTTACCGACTGGGGTTCTTCCTCCTGATGACTCCACCTTAAACTTAACTCTCCAAGCTACTCCTGATGACTCCACCTTAAACTTAACTCTCCAAGTTACTCCTGATGACTCCACCTTTACCTACTTAGGTTCCTCCTGATGACTCCATCTTTACCGACTGGTGTTACTCCTGATGTCTCCATCTTTACCTATCCAGGTTCTTCTTGATGGCTCCATATTTATCTATTCGAGTTCTTCCTGATGACTTCACCTTTACCTATCCAGGTTCATCCTGATGGCTCCATCTTTACTTATCCAGGTTCCTCCTGATGGCTCCATGTTTACCAATCCAGGTTCCTCCTGCCGACTCCATCTTTACCGATTGGGGGTTCCTCCTTATTACTCCACCTTTACCTATTCGGGTTCCTTCTGATGGCTCCATTGCTGCATTTGATCTGTTATTCGGCCCCTATCTGTTTCACCGGAGGGGATTATAGGTTTGATATCTGTCCGTCCGTCCCACCTGTGATTTTTTTTTTTTTCACACTATTTTCTCATACCCTTTAACATATTCAACTGAAACTTGGTACATGGCCTTATTATGATAATTTACAGAACAAGCTTGAGTTTCAGGTGTTTTGTCAATTTTTTGGAGTTGTGCCTTTTTAGACTTGTAACATATCATATTGTCATGTCCAGGGGGTTAAATTAATTACCCCGACCCAATTGTCATGGACAGGATGGTTAACACAAGCCTGAAAGGATAGCCAGACAGTTTTCCATTGGAGGCGAACACGTGATCCTTCGAGATTAATGGCGCATTGGGATGGAGTTCGGCAAGGATGCGTCTCAGACGGGGGCACACCGCTTTATGCTCAAACCCACGACAAGTAGACGACACAAGAAACTTAAATGAATACGGGTGTTTAATGACAATAAATCAAATATTTACGATGGTAATAATTCAAAACGGGATAAGAATGAAGCGTGGGGGAACCTACGTTCCCATTTGAGGTGCCTCCACACACTTTAATACAGACAAGGGGACAGAATAAATAAAAGAAAAATTCTCCCTTTCTCCCGGCACTTAGCTGCGTGCCCAGAGATGAGTTTCTGGAGCTTGAGGTTCGCCAAACTGCGTGGGAAAATGCGCCCAAAAATGGCGCCAAGCCACTCTCTCGGCAGGAAACGTACAGGAGGCAATTTGTGCGGTGATGCTCAACACCGGGGCCACCATGCAGCTTCTTTCATTGATTGCACTTGCTGATGCCGCTCCTCTGCAGACTGGTGCAGTCTTTTTCCCCGATGGCGCAGTACGAGGCTCCAAGACGTCTCACATGACCCAGCCTCACGTTCAATGGCCAGCATCTTGCTTCATCACACAGGCAAATATGCCTTAGCACCAACACGAGAATCGTGTAGCTTTCTTCACCATGTCGAGGGGAAGCCAGAAAATGAGACCTCCATCTCCAAGCGCATACCTCACAGAACCTCTCTTCCCTCTTCCCTTGTGTCCTGACTCTGATCATAACTCTCCCCTCCTCTCTGACGTCACACCCATTAATCATCCACTTCAGTGGTGTGGTTTGCTAGTTCTCATTCCTGGAGGTGGGGTTTCTTGCCTGCTTGGAACATTCAGCTTGGTGGTGGTTGTTTTAAAGACATTATCCCTTTTTATCGCCGGTCTTGGAAATGCAAAGACATAGGAAAAGGTTACAGGGGACACTCACATACTTGGAGAAATTTGCCTTAATCCCTACCTAATTAACACAGCACCACCCCCTGTGTGGTGAAACGTAACACTTCAGCTCACAGTTTCCCTACTTAATTTACGTCAAGATGTCTCCTACACATCCATGAAGCAAGCTACTCTATACAATCCTACCTTTTTTTATGAAATTCCTCCTTCTACCCCACAAACATACAATATTATGCATGGGTCGGTCTTCAGCTGCCCTGACAACCCCATTGCTTTACATCCATTGGCTGGACAGCTGGCCTGACTCCACCCCAATAAAATCATGTTTTGCCATTGCATGATGCAGCACAGATTGGCAGGCCTCAGGCCTTAGGCCGAGGTGTTAGACCATGACCCAGTGCAATTGGAATGATCCCAAGTATATAACCACAATGTATTATATATGCGCCTAAGCCGTATGCATGTTTTTACTCCATGTATTACATTGGGTTATTTTCGTATGAAATGGCTAAAGCCGAGAAACAACCGAAACATGTTGGGTTAAAGAGGTTCTTCTTCTTAATTTTGGTTCCGGTATCGGCTCGTGTGTGCATTAAAAGCAAACAATTTTTTATCTCCTGAACATGGGACCGGTCGGGAACATGTATTGCAAAGCAAATCTCGCTCTTGTTTGATTCTAGTTCTCTCTACCACTGTTATACATTGTGGGATTTCGTCGGAAAAATAAGTTGTCAAATTATGTCAAAAATCTGATTTTTTTTTCTGTTTTCGTGTCCACCTCCTCTCTTTCACCCTATTTATGTCATTAGTTTCAGCAAATGATATTTTACATTAATTGGGATCTTGGGTTACCTTGCAGAAATTGTGCGAGTACTACTCGACTGCGGGGCTTGCGTAAATGATCCCGGTGGTCCACTGTGTGAGGGTGTTACCCCTCTGCATGATGCCATCTCAGCTGGAAACCACGATGTGGCTGAACTTCTGCTGCAAAAGGGTGCAGATCCGCTTCTTCAGAATGCAAAGGTTGTCCACAGAGCAATATATATATTTGATTACTACTTAATATTTTCACCATGCATCATATTTTATTTTTTTTGTAATCCTATACTGTATCTTTATTCGTTCCTTTGCCCATTTGCTTCATATGTTTGCACACATGTGGTTCCCTTGCTTCTTGCCTGCTTGGAACACTCAGCTTGGTGGTGGTTGTCTTTCTGATATGATCCCTTTTTATTTCCAGTCTTGGAAATGCAAAGACATAGGAAAAGGTTACAGGGGGCACTCACATACTTGGAGAAATTTGCCTTAATCCCTACCTAATTCACACAGCACCACCCCCCCCTCCCCCGTGTGGTGAAACGTAACACTTCAGCTCACAGTTTCCCTACTTAATTTACATCGAGATGTCTCCTACACATCCATGAACCAAGCTATGCTATACAATCCTACCTTTTTATGAAATTCCTCCATCTACCCCACAAACATGGAGGAGGGGGAGGAAGGGGAGGAGGGGGAGGGAGAGGGAGGGGGAAGAGAGGAGGGGGGAGGGAGAGGCAGGGGGAAGAGAGGAGGGGGAGGGGGGAGGGTGTCGTTTTCATGATCACTCAACATTGACTGTGGTACAGTTGTCACAGTCAATCAAGCCATCATATTCAACATAGATATAAAGTTCGGACAAATTATTTTTGTTGACCTGATGAAGGTGGCCTCCATTGCACGAAGTTGAGCTAAACTACATCCTGCACTCAGTATTTTATACCAGTCAATATGATATTACTCTTCACACTGAGGATTATTCAGGAAATGGAAACCAATTGCAGAGGCACAGGGAATGGTTGTCGTACTATGTACATTCTTACAAACCCGAGTTGGTTGTCTCTGTTCAGTTGACTGACCCCGACTGATCCCCAAAGGGACGTGTTGTTCAATGCGATCCTTCAATCTCAAGGATGTGTGACCCACGTACCTAGCGTCACACTGGCACTGAAATTTGTAAATAATCTTACTTGTATGAGAGGTGGACAGAACGTCTTTTTGGACTGACGGAGGCAACCGGCTTTTTATCCTGAAGAGTGCAAGTCAAAAAGCTTTGATAATGTCTTTTTATTGAAATGCATGCATAGCACTATCTCAAAAATGTTGGGTGTATGACAAGGACAAATTGATTCGATTTTGGGAAAGATTCAAATCTAGATCCGGATACGAGAATTATTAAATTTTTTAGTGATTTTTCACCATCGAGAGATGAGGCCAAAACGATATATGGCATGATATTTCAAAAATGTATTGGGCCCGATATGTTCTCATGGATCATGAATTGCGTGGCGGAGGTATGCGCTCTACTGAATGCCCTTCTAGTTCTTACTGTGTTAAAATTTGTTCTTGTCCACATAAAGCATGGAAATTTTTCTTCCACTCACAATTCAATTTAATTCCAATTCAATTCACTGGGCAGCTCAGGAAAAATGGTGACGGAGAAGCCTAAGCACGTGATTGGAATGACGTCACTTCGATGTAAAGTGTGCTGTATTTCTGCATTTGCGCTGTTCAGATGTACTGTACTTCCAAAATCTTCATCATGAGTAATAAGTGTGCTGGTGGTGATATGAGTCAGCCTGTGGCTAAGAAAGTGGGTAAAACTGTAAATCTGAAGGCGAAATTGGATATTATACACAGAATGGCAAGTGGTGATCGTGCTATTGATGTTGGTCAGCACTTAGGTTTGCTTCCAACAACTGCACATACAATTTGTGAAAGTGCTAAATGTGCTAGATGCCATTAACATCCAAGTTGATAACGAAACAAAGGAGCTCTTCGATGGAACGTATACTGGCCATGTGGATTGATGACTTCAGTAGAATGAGGATGCCTGCGAGTCAAGCCATCATACAGCAAAAAGATAAGTCTGTATGATGACTTTAAAAAGGAGAGCGAGAGTTCCATTTCCACTGCCACGGCTAAAGAGACCGCAAGCCGTGGCTGGTTTGATTGGTTTAGGAAGCGTCACAATCTCCACAGCCTCAAGCTGACAGGAGAAACTGCGAGCGCTGATGAAAAATTGGTGGAAGATTGTGTCAAATTTTTGGAGATCACTAATGAGGAAGGTGGATACAGTCCGAAACAGATTTTTCATGTGGATGAGACTGGTCTTCACTGGAAAAGGATGCCATCCAGGACATTTATCTCCCAGAAGGAGAAAACAGCCTCAGGATTCAAGCCCTCAAAATACTGTGTGATCCTTCTGCTTGGTGGCAATCCAGAAGTTGATTGTAAGCTGAAGCCGTTGCTCATTTATCATAGTGAGAACTCAAGGGCGATGAAGGGTTACGTAAAGTCTAGACTCCCCGCCACTTGAAAAGTAACAGAAAGGCTTGGATGATGAGACAAATCTTCAAAGAGTGGTTTGTTGACTATTTAGTGCTTCCATTGAGGGAATACTGCAATTGGTAAAACATGGACTTTAAAACTCTCCTTATTTTGGTCAATGCAACAGCCCATAGATTAGAATTTCAGACCCTCTGCTCCAACATCAGGGTTATTTTCTTGCCACCAAACACCACGTGATTGCTCCAGCCAATGAACCAAGGGGTGATCGTTGCATTCAAAGCATATTACCTGAGTAGGACATTTGCTAAGATGATTGAGGATGCAGCAGGTGAGGGAAAGCCAACCCTCAAGGAATTTTGGAAGAACTTCATCATTATGCAAGGCGTTGTGGGATGAGGCAAACGAGTATGAATGCCGCATTACGCAAAGCCTGGCCAGATGTTGTTCATGACTTTTGTAGATTTGATGTCGTTCCTTGTCTACAGCAGGACATTGTCAGACTTGCACATGATGTGGGCTTTGAGGAGATAGATGAGGACAACATGGAGTTAGGATCTCACAATGAGAAACTAACAAATGAAGATTTAATGAATCTTGATGAGCATCGGGATTCAGAGGAAAACACCGATGAGGCCAATGACTGAGAGCAGCAGGCAATCAGAACTCTGACAACAAACAATCTCTCTCGGCTTTTGGACCTCATTGAGAATGGTGATCCATAAAGGGACCGATCTGCATAAGTAACCAGAACACTGCAAGATTCGATCTCTTGCCTCAAATAAATGTACAAGTCAAAAATGCAGGCCAAGAAGCAAATATCCCTTGATATTTCCCTTGAAAATGCCACAACTCCAGCAGATTTTGAAGTACCAGGCTTCTGAATTGCTGTTATTTTCAGCAGCTGAACTAGCATCTTCACCACTTCTCACATTTTTGGATGTTGAGAATGACATACGTGACAAACTTTAACCTCCTGCCTTCCATCCTTCTTCGTCTGATCATAACTCTGTCTATCGTTCCATCTGCACTCTCTCCCCCTCCTTTCTCTCCCACCACCACCACAGTGTATTTTACAGCACGGTACTGCACTTTAATAAAATTATTTCATTTCAATTTTTTTACTGTCAAAATATGTGTTAGGATGTGTTTAAACTTTTTCTGTTTAAGCCAAAAAGGTAATATCATATGTCAAAATTAGGCCACCACCCCCCCCCCCTCTCCTCCAGCCCACCACACAGCATTATTTCTTGACTGTATTTCTTATGGAAAAAAAAAGATTCGATTTCAGGGGCTTCGATACAAGTCACACTTTTCAAGAATACATCTTGGACGTAAATCGAGGTATACCTGTAAATGGAGAACATAGATAAATGTTTATCTATCTATAATTCCAGTAATCTCTGTGTGTGTGTCTGTCTGTCTGTGACCGCCGTTTCTCGACGACCGCCGGTCCGATCTGATTGAAACTTGCCAGGAATATTGCCGGGGCCCCGCAGATGTGCCTTTTCGAGGTTTGATGTCATTCGGACGAGCGGTTCCCAAGTTATGGCCATTTTACTGCTTTTTTCAGTGTTGAAAAGGTGTATATATGGCAGCTGAAGGTGTCGTTCCACCTTCTCACCTTATCATGCCAATTTTTTCCCAAATTATTAATAACCGGACGATCATCGGTCCGATCGGATTGAAACTTGCCAGGAATATTGCCGGGGACCCGCGGATGTGCCTTTTCGAGGTTTGATATCAATCGGACGAGCGGTTCCCAAGTTACGGCCATTTATCTGTCGACCAATGACAAGACACGGTGCTACGACGTCACAATTAATGTTTGTTTATTTATTTATTTATTTTTATTATTTGCACGATTGACGGTCCGATCTGATTGAAACTTGCCAGGAATATTGCTGGGGACCGCGAATGTGCCTTTTCGAGGTTTGATATTAATCGGACGAGCAGTTCCCAAGTTACGGCCATTTATCTGTCGACCAATATCTGCGAGAGAGAGGGACGGGAGAGGGGGGGATATGAGTGGGGGCGAGACTAGGGGGTATAGAGGGGGCAGGAGAGGAGGAGGGACAGAGGAGGGGGAGAGAGGAGGGGCGAGAGGGGGTGGCGAGAGGGGGGTGGCAAGAGAGGGGCGAGAGAGAGAGGGGAAGAGAAAAGGGAGAGAGGAGGGGGAATAGAGAAGGGCGAGAGAGGGGGTGAGAGGGGGACAAGAGAAGGGAGAGAGGAGGGGGAGAGAGAAGGGCAAGAGGGGGGCAAGTGAGGGGAGGGAGAGAGGGAGGTGACAGGGGGGCAAGAAAAGGGAGAGAGGAGGGGGAGAGAGGAGGGGGAGAGAGGAGGGGGGGGGAGAGAAGGGGAACAGAGGAGGGGGGGAGAGGGGCGTCAATTCTTCTTCGTTTGATATGACGTCACAATTGATGCTGGGCCCTGATACTGCAGGCACGAAGCTGCATATACTGGCACGCACTTACGGGCACGCCCCTACGGGCCCGCACTATTTTTAAGAAATGACTGCACTTAATGCATTCTCTACTCAGCAAAAATAGTGGTGTGTAATGCTTGTCGACACTTGAGAGGTCAGAGTGACGATTAGAGAGATTACCAAGACAGTGAGGCAGAGCTTTCTGCCTCTTTATCTGATATTTGGCTGGTTTCATGCATGGCTGGCAAGGTTCCTTTTCTTGTTGAAGGAGTTGATGGCGTTTCTTGATGTTTGAAGAAGGGAAGAAGACTGGTCTGAACAGTCTTCTCCTTCTCCGCCTCCTTCTCCTCCTTCTCCGCCTCCTTCTCCTCCTTCTCCGCCTACTTCTCCTTCTTCTCCGCCTCCTTCTTCTCCGCCTCCTTCTCCTCCACCTCTTTCTTCTCCTCCTCACAACAGACCACGTGCAACTGGAACCAGTGTGAGAGAGATAGAGATAGACAGATAGATATCCTGGATTAGAGCATAGAATTCTGAATCAGGATCATGGAAGAAATGCCATTGAAAAACAAAATCATGACATGATACCAAAGCCCACAAAAATAGTCATTGCACCTTTATGCCCGTGTCAATATGCAACATAAACATCAACAGTCAACGCAAGCTGATTCTGTTGTCTAGTCCTCGAGCCACAAAATCAAAAGTTTTTTTTTTTCCATCTCGGCAATCACGACACTCCTTTTATTGCTAATTACCTTCAACTTCATCGGCGCAGATCCCTTCACGTGTTTGAGAAGTCTCACCTTGTGCTCAGTTATCTTTCCCAATCGTAGACCAGTTTAGTGAAAGGATAGCGAACGTCCAATTTCTGAAGGAGTTTCCTCTCTCAAGAACCGTTTTCTAATGTCCAATTTAATTTCCAAATTAAGGGTCTTACGTTTCTTTGATGCACGAGCATCACTTGTTTGCATTAACAGTGTCTCGCTTCTCTGACATCCTGAAGGTCATGAAAACTTGAGCAGAGAGGTTACGGCACAGTTTATTTTTTGGAAGAAAGTTAAAAACATTTTTTTCGCCCCCATGAAAAAGCGTTAACATGAAAATTATGAAGCGTAAATCGAAAAGCATCCATACTTTGTCAATCGCGTTAAGTTGAAAAAAACGTAGATTGAGGGCTTCCTGTACTTCTCGTTCCGATATGATGTACCTTATTGGTTTGTACTGTATGTTTACGCAACCACATGGTGCTGCATTTTTGCCTCTATTTGGTCCGTGCATCACCCGGTTTGCTGTTAAAACTTTCTCCTTAACATTGCAGTTGAAAAGAGTGGCTACAGCTGTCTTCTTTGAGAAAAGCTGTACTTTATGCAAGTCTTTTGCCCCCTTTCAGCTGGCATAATTTATATAAGGGACATATACAAATAAGGTATGTCAGATGGTGGAGAATGTAAATGAAATTGGGCAACAGAAGGGATTATTGATAAAAAGGCAGTTTAGTAGGGGAGATTGAAGTCTGCAAAGTGGGAGGGAGAAGGGGTGGGTGGAGGTGGCTGATAGAAGGGTGTGCAAGTAACATCTGAGTAATAAAAATTGCCCCATCCTTGAGTATGTTATATGTAGATGCCCTTGAATTGATACCATTCATGAGAGAGTTTTATTTGAATCATCTTCATTCAAAGTATGTCTGTTATGGATCGAGAGGAAAAGCTTTAGACATTGCAAGTTTCCCGAGGTTTAATTTTGTTGAATCTGATGTAATGATTATGTTTGCTGATCAGGACTGAAAATGGAGTCCTGTTGTAGAAACGTTTTGATCTTCACCACCTGCAAATCCCATGCTACCCGTTCTTTGGAAGGCATCTTGGTAGTGTCTCCTCAGTGACATTTTGGTTGTATCGCTGTTAGGGGGAGACATCACTGACTGTTTTGAAAAAATGGTGTCACGAGTATGGAACACATCTAGATGATGAGACGCGCATCTCGTCCAATAATCTTGCCCACAAACTGCGCAATGCCATGATTGAAGGTGTGGTTTAAATTTTTTTTTATTTTGTTGTTTAATTATACGTGATGTGTTGTGTTGAAGCTCATTAATTGCATTTTGCCTTTCATTTTTAGGAACGCTACCAGCTTTTGCTATTGAATGCTTTGTACACCGTTACTAAAAGTGATTGATAGTACACCCAAGGTTAAAATGAACCTTCCAAATTGGCAAATGCGTGCAATTTTGTTTTCTTTGAAGGAATGGCATGATGTTGTCCCTGATTATACTGTACAAGTGTAAGTGATGACAGCAGCTGATTATAAAATGAATGAATAATCCTTCATCTTTCCTTCCTGTCCCATTAGTTTTTGTCATGCAGGGTATAAAATATATGACCATAAGTTTAAAATATTGCCTTGCCTCATGAATGTTTTGACCAAAGTATGAGGATACTTTCTATTCCTCTGTGGCTGAAGTTGACCCCATGATCAAAAGAGACGTAACAGCTGAAGCGGACAACATATTTGAGACAAGAGGAGTGCCGTCTTCCCATTCTCGACCGGCCTGTCGCAATACATCCCGAGGCCGACCAACAGACCACATTCGTGCTCGGGTGAAACAAGCCAACCACAGCTTGCCTGGTATTCGGCCACTGCCTACATCTCGCAGTCCGGCTTTATCAGTTTCGTATCACCATTTTGGCAAACGGTAACTTGGGTTTTGCTGGTGAGGGATAATGGGGTGGGGATGATTGTTGGGGGGTTCATCTTGAAAGAAATTAATCTGGTGTATCCACTTTATAAGTTTTTATTGCTCATCATTCATTTTGGTGAAGAAAGAGAAGAGGAAAAATAAACTTTAAAATAAGAAAAAAAAATTTGCAATGATCTTGTTAAAATTTGTCTTAAATACTTTTTGTTTCAAATGCTATGTACTGTATAATATAGTTATCATTGTCTACACCTCTTGTGGTGCTGTTTTTTCTTGCTTTCCCATTTTTCCCCCTACTTTATCAAATAATTTGTTTCAGCTTTTAACAGGAGAGGACTTTGTTTTTGTCTCCTACTTAGATCACTTGAAAGGAATGGTAAAACACAGCGCAGAAGGTCAACGCAAGCAGAGTCGGAATGCAGACGTTCTGAACACCATCCGTACCTTCTCGATGGCCCTCAACAAACATTCCGGCCATCCTCTGGTGACGTTGAAGTAACGAATGCTTCCTCGTTTCATTCTCATGCCCAGAACTCCCTCAACAATGATCAAGAGGTCCCCACCATCTCCGAAACAACTCAACCTGCTCTCATCCTGGTGGAAGACTATGTTGTGGATGACTGGCTTGTGGACGACATTGGCGATATGGCACGGGCTGCAAAGAGGGCACGCACGGATTCGACCAGTCCTCCACCCCCAACAAGGACTCGCTCTCACCGTACCATTCAGCAAAGGCTTCCTGTCGCGCGCAAGATTGTCGGTCGGACCCACACCTGGGTACTTATGCCAGTCATACATTCCCATCCTTTGAGTATGCGTGTCTGCCAATCTTTCATTATTGTACAGCCATGTGTTGCAGCAGTCACCATTTAACATTTTGTTTGTAAATGATTCTTATTTTGCTGTTCGCATCTTGCACCTTTCACCATACCCAGCAGGACGAATCCATTTCTTTGCCGATCCCTCTTGAGGATTCCTCCCCATCATCTCAGCACCCAACTGCTGCTTCAGCTTGTGCTGCTCCCTCAGCTCCACCCATGAGGATCAGAGTCAAAGTTCAGGAAAATGTTTTCCTCATACCAGTGCGTTCCAGGTATGTTAAGCTGGAGATACATGCCCATTACATTATTTTTTACTGGAATATTGCAACAACGTCGAGATTATTCTGCTGCTCTTTCTTTGTGCAGTGAACAGGAAGAGGCCACAGTGGAATGGTTATGTAGTCAAGCAGCTGAGAGATATTACAGAGCCACAGGCCTCCTGCCTGATATTCGGCTGGCACAAGATGGAGCTCAGCTTGCTCCACACGATCGTATCGCTGATGTTCTTCAATCTAATGAGGAGGTGCTCGTTTGTATCATATATTTTGCCTTACGTCCACCAGCATGAGGTTTGTGTTGGTTTGTGCCAGTTCCTGTAATGTGTCCACACAATGTACATGCTTATATGAATTTTTTTTTTAAATTCAGCCTAAAAAGGCTGATCCTACTATATTAAGTAAGATAATTATCTGTACGTGTGTATGTATGTACATCTAAAAATCATGGAAAAATAACCGGCTGCCCCAATCTCCTCCAAATTTTGCAAACATGTTGATAGTATCTTGGGTAATCCCCGCTCCCCCCTCCCTCCCCCCAACTCCCCCTCCTCAGAAGATGCCTTGCCAATGCTCCCAAAGGGAGCAGGTGTTTCTCGTACCTTTAAGTGTGCCATCTGTTTTGACTTTCCCATGTCATTCGTGTTGTGATGTAAGGCAAAGGGCATGATGCGAGTCCTCCCTCAGTGACCACGACATGCTGGAAAGGTTCTTGTTTTTCCATGATGTGTTGTTACAAGAGGGCACAATTTCTCACAATTCAGCATTACATAATCTAAGCAAATAGGCGAGCATTTGTGTAATTTGCCCTCCATGCAGACAACCTGAGTGTTTGGTTGTTAAAATTGAGTCATGTATTTGCTTCGTACAGGTTCTGGCTGAAGTGATGAATTGGGACCTTCCACCTTTGCCACAACGCTACTCTAAGGCATGCCAGTGCCTGGCAGTGGGTGTGTGATATACCTCTGTTCCTATTCTGTTTTTGATGGCTTCAGTATTGTCCAAATTGATTATGCTGATTGCTATCAATTGTTTTATTTTTCATTATCGTTTCCATAGCTGAACATCCTTTCATCCTGAGAGTCTTCAATTCTCTACAATCTACTCCTTCTGGCATAGCCCCAGGCCTGGCATACTTGTCTGCTCAGCTCAATGGCCTTGGCTTGCCAGGCCCAGCACTTGTGCCAGCAATACGCTCCCTCAAGCTGCAAGCTGGTTTGCGGGAAGTGTTGCTCAGTGGTAATCGGCTTGGTGATGGACAAGCCAGTGAGCTGGGTTCATTGCTTGCTGCAGTGCCAGGCCTGGTGCGTCTCGATGTGGCAGGGAATGGCTTGACATCCATTGGACTAGTAGCCATCTTTGAGGGAGTGTCTACAGAAAGAATGCAGGTTTGTGATGACTATGGTACAATTTATGTACATGATGTCAATGGTGTGTCATTGTCAGTGTGCTTCTTTGGTTGAATTTATTTAATATTCCTGGCTGCCAACCTCTTGACTGGTGCTCAGCAGGGCAGAGACAATGTGCGCGTGTGGCTGGCAGGTCGTGCAGCAAGCGCTGTGATGGGACTCGATTTTTGCCCTGCTGCCTCATCAAGTTAGGGGGTTCGTTTCAAATTTAAATGTCCTTTCTGGGATTGAGGCAGAAGAAGTGGCAACTATAGCTTTAATGTAGTGGTTCCTGCTGTTCAAGAATTGCAAAAACGGAATTGTTGGAAAGTTAGTAATCGAGTTTCTTGGTTGGGAAGCTACAAATTTATTTAGAACAAAAATTCTTGTCCGTTTAATCATCAAGGTTCCTGTTTTTAAAAGCCCTCTTTCTGGGATTGAGGAAGAGACGTGGGAATGGGCACCTCATAAAGCATTTCCAACGGTAACATTTATTATTCTACAAGAGCAGGAACCATTTATAAGGACACGGGAGCACACAAAATTATATATTGTAATATTTCTTTAAGCAATGGAAGAATATTAAAAAGTACTCCAAAGGAACACAAACAACAAAAACTACAGTCAAGACAACAATTACATGTTATAAAAAAATCCTTCATTTTACGTCCTGATTGACACTCGCAGATAGACATGCAATACGTTTGTGAAGTACAACATGCTGTCTTTTAATTAAACTCATCAGTGAAGTCATTTGTCAGCACAGCTGGTCAATATATTAAAGTAGCTGGATTTCTTCATCTGTCACGCTCTTTTTGCTCGGACATCATTAAGGCTTTACATCTAGCGCTAGGTTGAGCCTCTCCAGACGTGCACGTCATCCCAGCGACCAGCACTCGATCTGTCCCATCGCTTCAATAATGGCAGTTGAACACCATAACCTATATAAGCGATGGATTGCATGTCAGATGTTAGGCGTCGGGATAACAGATTTCATAAGATGGCAGTGTAATAAAACAGCAATACTTCTGGGACGTCATTATGGCGCTCGGCTCGGCCTTTTACGGCGTGTATTATTCATGACTCGAGAGTTGCATTTTGTAACTTGAAAAAAACAAAAGAAACTGCGTAACGTCTGATCCTTGGGAATATTAAGTGGATTCACAATATTGTTTTTTGGTGAATAAGTGTGTATTACTAAAATTAATATTGGGTTGATAGTGGTAAAAATTGTTCCTGGAAAAAATTTCTTTTTGCAAATATTGACTTGATAAACTGTATTACTGTGCAGTAAGTAACATGTGTAAGTTTTGTTGTACAACTATTGTCAGCGAAGCAATCAGTTCAATGCTAGTATATATGAAAGGAGCCATATCTGCGCGTGTGTAACCATTTTTATCGCCGAAGAAGAAAAATTTTGAACGTTACTTCGTCCGATATTGAACCGCATCTGCTAACTTACGAGTTGGTGACTAACCACTCGGCCAGAACAACTTTTTTACACTCGCCGGAGGAGAGGGTATTGCATTTGGGTCAGTTTGTTTGTCTGTCTCTCTGTTCGTTTGGCCGCACAGAACTTTAGTGTTTTTCTCCACAACCGCTTGTCAGGTTGAGACAAAATTTTCATCATGTAGAATGTTTAATTGATAATTATGATGTCTTGGGTCATGTGGTGTGGCAGCCATGTTGGAAAAACGGAAAAACTTTGGACCTCTGTATCTCTGAAACCACACCAAGGAAAAAATTGAAACTTGGCACATTGCAAATACTCATGAGGAATAAGTGATTTTTTTAATGACGTCATAGGCACCTTCATTATGATGTCATGATCGCATATGTAGAACGCTACATCTGATAAATATGAAAATTTTTGAGGGTCATCAAGGGATAAAATGGCCCACAGATGGTCCACGTCATAGGCGCCTTCAAGCAAATCTTTGCTCGTTGCTTGTTTGGGTTCCTTCTGATGACTCCAATGCAGTACTGTACCTATTTGGTCTTACATTTAATTTGAATTGAATTTATTTTAATCCCATTCTGAATTAAATTGAATAATAAGCGTCATGGGTCAGGGTCAGGTTTTGGAGGATTTGGATGGGGGACAATAAGAGGTGGTGGTGAGCAGTCGTTTTGAAGGCCTGGAGGGAAGAATGGGATTAAACAGTGAGGGATTTATTCCAAAGGCGGAAAAAAGAGGAATGAGAGAGTGAAGGTGAGCAGTGATTCGTGATTTTGTTATTTTCAGCAGAAGGGGGTTATTGGCGGACCTTGAGCACCCTGCAGAAATATGGTGGGGACAAATAGCAGACGGAGCAGGAGGGGCGAGACCTGAGAGGAGACGGCAGAAGACATAAAGACCACCGACCTGCCTGCGGTGAGAGTGAGAGGCCCAAAGACTCAGCCTCATCGCTGGAGATGCCAATGATCCGAAATGCCTTGGTTTCCACTGTGTGAAGCCGAGAAAGGCGAGAGGTAGGAGCACCAGCCCAGAGGGGAGAGCAGTACTCCATCAGGCTGCGGACGAAAGCTTTGTATGTGGTCAGGAGCTCAGGTGGAGGATGTGGGGGGGGGGGGTTCCAAACGGTCCTTTCGGAGAGACTTAGTGAGATTTGTCAGGATTGAAAGACATGTTCCACGTGTTGGACCAGTTTGTGATTTTACCCAGATCTGCAGCGAAAAAGCTGCTGCTTGTCCGTCTGAGAGATGACAGATGGTAAGGCAGAGGGTGGAGTCATCAGCAAAGAGATAAAGAGGATTTTCCAGAGAGTCGGAGAGATCATTGATGAAAACCAGAAAAAGAACAGGGCCCAGAACATTGCCTTGAGGAACTCCAGCCTGGACAGGAAGAGGGGATGAAAGAACTCCATTTTGGGCCACACGTTGACTGCGACAGGAGAGGAAGTCTGCGAGCAATGAGTGGAGATGGCCTTGGATATCATAGGAAGAGAGTTTGGTGAGCAGGGCAGGGTGCCATACCATATCAAAAGCACCCGATATATCTTGGGAGATGGCTCTAATTTCATGTCCGGCATTGAGGACCTCCATCCATTGTTGGGAGAGCAAAAGCAGCATATCCAGGGTAGAGTGACCTGGTCAAAAACCAAATTGATGATCGTAAATCAAGCGATTGAAGAAGAGGAAGGATTTAATGTCTGAAGTGATGATGGATTTCATAACCTTGCTGATGATTGGGAGAAGGCTGATTGGTCTGTAGTTGCAGGGGTCTGTTTTTGCACCTTTTTTATGCAGTGCAGTAATGTTTGCTGATTTCCAAGCAAATGCCAGATGACCTTGAGCAAATGAGATGGCAGTTGCAGAATTTGACAGCAAGCTCTCCACTTTGTCAGAAAAAAGGACACAGAGTCCAGGGACAGTTGGGTGCGACTGGGTAAGGTGGGTACAGAAAGCGATGCATTTCGAACACAAGATTTCAATGCAAACCCTGAATTTCGGTATTCAGCCTTTTAAAGTGCGATATCAGCAGTGCGGCCATTTGAGGTAAGGGAGGGATGGAGGGGGAACATACACCAGAATCAGATTTGATTAGACACCACCAGGATTTGGAGGAGGGAGAGAGGTTTGAGAGTTCAGACTTGAGGTGAGAAAGGTGTTATTTTCTGGCTCTCCTGAGGGTAGATACACACTTGTTCTGAGCTTTATGGAAGGAACTGAGATTACCCTCAGTTTGGTTTGCTTTCCATCAGGAAAAGGCAAGTTGTTTCAGGACAACTGCCTCGCCACAAGCTTCAGTGAAACATGGGTGGGAGGAAGGGTAGGACAACTGAAGACGAGAGGGGATAAATCTGTGCATGAGGGAGAGCAAGTTTCTATGAAAGAATTCCCAGGATGAGTTGATGTTGGAGAAAGTTGCGATGGGAGACCAGTCTAGAGTTTGATGGCTGCTTGGAGACCCTGCCAGTCAGCCTGAGTGAAATGCTGGACTTGACGGCGTTGAGGTGGATCTCTGATAACAGCCAGAGAGATATCCACTTTGACAAGGATGTGGTTAGAAGAACCGATTGGAGTGGAGGTAGAACAGCAGATATTTTCAGTGAAATTTATCAAAATCAGATCCAGAAGAGATGGAGTACCGTTGGTTGAGATCCGGGTCGGGAAGTTGACCGATTGAGTCAGTCCCAATGAGTCGCAGAAAGCTTTTGCTGAAGTGCTATGACAGGTGAGTGAGGTACCCACACCTAGCCAACTGGCATGATCTGGACGCAGATCTGGCAGGACCTCGTCTGGACGGAAGCAATTGATTTGGTCTCAAAATACCACTTTACAATGTTTACTCTATGCTCCGTAGAAAACGTCATTTTTTTCCCGTAGAATACTTTGGTTATGCTTGAACGACCTCTCCAAAGATCATTGATCACTCGAGCAAAACCAAAAAAAATCAGGAAATGACTGAAAGTACAAAGGTCATTTGAAGCAGTTAACGTTTTATTGACACACCCTATATTATTACGACTCGGCATAATAATGTTTCAAGAGCTGTGGGCAATTCAGCATGGTCAAGCCTTGCACCATTCAAACTCTGGAAATGGCCCTCCATTATGAACCATGTACAAGCTCCTCCATGAGTCTTTGACAACTATTCAAAAGAATGTCCTGTAAGTGATCGTATACTATTTTACTCTCACATGCCATACTTTGTTGCTGTTCTCTTATATATTTATTAACAAGTTTTTGTTGCTGTCTGAGCTTTGCAATAATGTTATCCTGCAGACTCTCGAGGAACTGAATTTGTCACTGAACCCATTGGGAGAGACCGCAGGTCCTGCCCTCGCTTCTTTGATGCAGCATTGCACAGCACTGCGCCAGCTTGGCCTACAGGCCTGTGGGCTGTCTGCAAATACTGTGCGGAGCTTTCAGGCTGCACTCCAGGGTATTTTTTTTCCACTATTTCATAAGCAATTGTCTTTCTCAACACCCTTCTTCCTCACTTATATCATGAGCATACCAATACAATTGAGTTTGTGCAGCCATTATCATGGTATTGATTATATAAAGAAAAACGTATAAGTAAACCTCAGTTCCATTAAAAAATCATTTACTCTCTGTAAGCTACCACAGATGGATACATCTTTTATATCTCAACAAGAAGCTGTATTTTCATGAAACTGTACGTTTGTTGCATAATGGTTATCTGTCTCAGTACAATCACTGAGCCAGACGAGTGCTTCACTCACGTTGGTCTGAGCAGCCGAAACTTAAGCATACACTCATTGAAATTTGCTTTGAAATGTTTCTTAAAGTACATTTTGCGAATTAAGCAATTAATGAAGTGTTGATAATTTGTTTTGTCTTCCCTTAAGGTGCCAAAAATCTATGTTTGTTAAACCTCTCACATAACCCACTTGGTGATGGTGGACTAAGTAGTCTGACCTCTGGCCTTCGCCATGACCAACTTTCTCATCTCAAGCTGGCAGGAATCACCAGCGGTACACGAATGGGCCAGAATGATCCCCTGGCTGTCAACCCTCTAGCAGTGCTCTGCAAGGTTCCTTGTATTTTATTTTTCTCATGTATGTATGTCAACTATTTCCTTATCTTTAAACACACCAATCTCCTCCCCATATTGGTTCAGGTATAATTCTCTTTTATAATACGAGTACGCCCACTCCCTACAGGAGTGACAGGAAGGGTTATGTTATTATCCTCTCTGGGGTATATAGATTACAGTAGATCGAGTCTCGGGTCCGTTCTTCTGTGGTGGACACGATAAGCAGAGAATGCCTCAAGGATGTTGGGATTCCTCCAGATTTCTTTCAGTTTTGTGTTAAACAGCAGTAATGACTGTTTATAAAGGTAATCATATGTGTTTCTGGTTTATAATATTTTTTATCCCCTGCCGCGTGGCGGAAGGGGGATATTGTTGTCACCCAGGTCGTCCGGCTGTCCGTCCGACTGTCCGTCCGTCCGCGTGTCAACATTTATAGCTGTGAGTGCGATAACTCATAAACTGTTCGCCATATCGATTTGAAATTTGGGTCACACATGAACCACCTGAAAAGGAAGAACCCTATTGATTTTGGGCATGGCCGGATCCAAGATGGCCGACTGGGGCAGCCATCTTGAAAATAATGTTCTTTGTAATAAATGGAAAACCGCTTAAGCGATTTCAATTATTTTTGGTTACTACGTTCCTCACCCCTGGGGAACTTTTTCAAGTGATGACCAAATGGTGTCTTGTTTCCAATTCACCTCCCTCATTATCTGGAATATGTATGACCTTTTTCATTCAATGGTGGGGGATTCCCCATCTCTGATGGTATATTTTACTTCTGGGAGGCCTCTTCTTCCTCGTTTTCAAGTCCCACAAAATGCCATGATAAGCTATTTATACACGTTAATATGACGTTTGTCCAAAATGGAAAAACCCCTGAGGGGAGAGGGGTTATTATTGGTTCACGGGCGCCAGCAGTGACCACTATTTTCGTTGTCTGTGTGTCTTTCTGTTTGTGACTCTCTCCAGAGCATAACTTCGTGACGTTTGATGTGATCTTGATGAAACTTGGACACAAGCAAGATATCATGGTCGAGTTGTGTCTTTTTGTATGAGGTGCATCCCACGCCCCTTGTGGGCCCTTTTTAATATATTTTTTTTTCTCGCAATTTCATTTCCTAGAAGCTGTGCGTAATGTCCATAAGTACAACATATAAAAAAATCCGATTTGATTTGGTCAATTTTGACGGAAGAGATAGGTTTTTACGGTAGGGCTTCCTCAAAAGCTTCCACTAACTCAATTGTATTGTTGTGGCATTGTTCAATCATGCCCACGAACCATCGTCGCCTCCGGCTCGTTAGTGTTAATATTGTTTTGTAATAACATTAATATCATGCTGTTATCACTTGTGTTATTATTTGTTTTGTTATTAGAAGCGGCCTTGGAAAAACACCACAATTGGCTATCTTAACACGGATATACACCTTAACACGGACTTCACCCAAAGCAGAATAACCCCTTGGGGAGGGGGTAAATTAAGTTGCTATAAACTCCATCGTGTGACCCTTAGTTGTTCTGTCAAGTTTTGTTGAGATTGGATAAGTAATGATAGAATGTATTACGGTAAAAAATACCCATCAGACAGACGACAGATGACAGACAGACACCTAATGGCAAATTTTAGTATTATTGCTACGATTGCTGGATTCAGATGAGTGTCATGATCCCAATCAGGACAAACCAATGATCGCCGGGTGGACCAGAGGTCAAATCCTCCACGCGTACAATCACCAATATAGTAACGGATCATCAAAAGAGATTATACGCCATCTGCCTGGAAAGCCAAATCGATCTATACTTCGAGCTTTCTGTATGCCAAAAACTGAACGAGAATCTGTCGCTTCAGCCAGATTGTCCGTCTGACAGGATGGGCCCAAGCGGCTGACCAGACGACCGGCAGCGGTTTCATAAAACCTCTTGTGGTGTAATGGTGCCAATTTTCCACTTGTTATGCATTTTAACCACACTGGGGTTGTCTACCAATGTCGAACCGAACACTGAGCCACACACAGAGGTGATGAAATTGGTTTTATTTAACAGGGGCAAGGAAGGTCGAGATAGAGTACGTATTTACAGACAGTATTCACAACCAGGCAATTATAATAACGAGCAGAGTACCCATCCTACAGGCGATCTTGTTCCAACCATTAAACATGTTCTTCTGACGCATACCTCATCGTGTGGCCTTCTCGATGCTTCTCGTCATGTCTATCAGCTGTTGGCTGCTTCCATTTCTTTCTCACAGCGACTAGTCCGGATGTCAAACACCATTTTTCAAGATGACCTTGCATTAGGGTCCGCACAATGTTTTTCTGCATTTTTGTGATCACCAGACCATCTGAATGAATATTCCAATTGATGCCACTCTGGCACCCTTGAGCATTTTTGCAGAAACCCATTAATATGCAAATTAGCGGTGGCCATTATCGTAATTACTATTTTTCTTAATATCTCCAAAAGGAAGCATCCAAATAGCCTGGTTGAGGTGTCTTCACCCATGCTTTTTGGGTCACTGGTCATGATAAACCCACTTAAAATTGAATAACATTTAAATTTAGCTCATTAATATGCAAATTAGCAATCACCATTATCAAAATAACAATTTTTCTTCATATCTCAAGAAGTAAGCATCCAAACAGCCTGGTTGAGGTGTCCAAACCCATGTTTTTAGGGTCACTGGTCATGATAAACCCACTTACAATTTGATAACATTGAAATTTAGGTCATTAGTATGCAAATTAGCAGTCGCCATTATTGAAAATGTTGATAAATAGGCATATAGAGAGAAAAAAAAAAACACTTCAGTTTTTGTGAATATAGATCACTTTATTATTCATACAGATTCAACAATTCGACAGTATGCAATGAAAGCAGCTAACAACATGCACAAAAGAAGACATTCCTGTGTAAATCAAATGTTCATACATATAACAGGTTTGTAAACATTCTGAAGGCAACTTCAGTGCTTGGTGTCTCATTCAGTGTCAGTCATCATCAAGGGCAAATGCAGCAGCTGTCTTGGTGCGCTCATTCCTGCAGCCAGTATCTCCCTGGCACATACAGAAAACTGTACTGGGTAAATCGCTCATGATAAACCCATTTAACATTAACGACCACTCGATACAGCTGTTGGTCGTTTGTGAAGATGGTTGCGGTTTGTCCACACTCTGCGGTCAAGCGTTTTCCCTCCATTGCTGTAAACATCGTGTCCGGATCAGCTGGATCCATATCTATGAGTGGTGTATAAATGGCCCTCGTTGCAGGTTGGATGGACCGTCCTTGCTCTCTGCAGAGCTTCGTATTAAAGCCACCAAACTCTGGCGTGTTCTGATCAGAAGTGATTTGCTTCAGAAAAGAGAAATCCATATCTTGAACTCTCTTAAGTTTTATAACTTGATGAGCCAATATGCGGAGAGGTAACACCACACACGTGGCTTCTTCAACTGGCATCGCTGGTTTCTCAGGTCCCTTGTACCTTTGAACCGAAATGTCTTCTGTCACAGGTGTCTTCATTTCATTACGGATCAATCGTCTGATGATGGCTTCATCTTCAGATGTGGAAGATATCTCCTGATCTTTTATGGTAAGTAGTACTGCAAGAGAATGTGTTGAAACTAGTCCATTCTGGGATGAGATATTTGTGTCGAAGTTGTCAGCAACAACCTGAACGAGGCCACATTCAGCATTGGCGGTTCCCCTAATCCTGGAGTGAACAGTTGCAGCCTTTGCTGCTGATCCCTTGAAACGCTGAAACTCATCATAGGAACAGGTCACACGATAGTTGTACAACTGCTCGATGAGGCTTTTATGACTGAGTAGAACTCCCAGTGATTTTTGGAGTGTAGTTGGTTGATTGGTGATCATATTCGTTATGATGTTTCCTTTCAGAGCTCCTGGAAGTGTGCAGTCCATTTTTGCTGATATTTTGGAGAGTAGCAATTGAAGGGTTGAACTCACTGCTTCATGAGCAATATCTATATTAATTCTAGTCTGATATGAACTGGGGTCGGATGACAACTACTTAGATTCCTGTGCAACCTTCTTGGCAATTCGTTCTATGGAAACATCAAAGGCGTCATCTTCATCTGATGTCACTAAGTTGATCGCAGTAGACACTCTGCTGCGAAACAAGATTAAACTAGCAACACCTTCATCAGACAGAACCAGAAGCTCAGAGCCAAGTATATCCAACAATTTGGATAACAGGGTTCGTCGAGAGTATAGCTTTCCTCCATGATCCTTGTACATATTGTAGACTTCCACTGAATTCCAGATGCGCAACATGTCGTTTTTCATTGATAGGATGGTAGAACTGACAGCTGGCTCAATGTCCTGAGTTTCTCTGCCACTGTGTGCTGCTGCTGCAACAGAAAGGGATGCCATGAAGGACTTTTTGCAGTCATCGTGATATCTCGCATCAGCTGCATGAAGATCACTGATTGCAAGATTCCATTTATCGTATCTTGACCTGGCGTCCTTCTTCATCCTGGCGGGAATCGATAACATCTGGAATAGTTTGTTTGAAAGTTGTCCGATCAACACGATCTGCAGTCCTACAAATGAGAACTCGCCACCAACGATTATGATTCTTCTTATCAAAGTCCATGATGCACTTTTCTCCGCAAAAAAATGAAATGTTCTTTAAAGTCAAATACTGTTGCCTTTGAACGGCGGCTTCTTTTGCTTGTTGAAGCATCTTCCAAACAGACATTACTCATTCGTTTCAAGTGTCTTGCTATGTGTGAGCATGATGTGTACGTTGACACACACAGTCTCTGTGGCATTTGAGCTCGATAGATTTGTCTGCCTGTAATCTCTGTTCAAGCCCTTCATGTGTACCATCTTGTCTTGCTTTGCTTGACCGGATGATACTTCTTACTCTGTCTGGACCAACTGATACCAGAGGTTTTCCAGCTTTAGTTGCATCGCAGGGACTGAAGAAACGGTCTCCCATGGTGATGGAGCTTCAACCTGGAACAATAGAGGGAATTATAAACATCAGTAAACATTTAATTTCTTTGTTCGTATTTTAAAAAATTCTCAGGAAACAGGTTCCACCCTGTGTACTTTTAAAAATCAATAAAATACACAGTTACTTTCAAACAGATCATGTTAAATAATAAATAAAAACTTGCTTGCAAATAATATCGATCATTCGACTGCATCATAAGACATTACCCTTACTTAAAACTCAGTTCTCCATGTTTCTTTCATTACATTACAAGCCTCAACTTACTTCATCAGAAACAGTTCATGCTGTTGATTTTCTGAGGTCAGCCAATCTTCACAACTGTACTGGGGATAAACGGCTCTGCGCAAGTTATTTTCAAACAGTTTTGTTGTTGTCTAACTGTACTGCAAAAACACCGATCAGCACGGACAAATTCAGGGGGTTGGGTTATGCTAATTTGCATATTAATGACCTAAATTTCAATGTTATCAAATTGTAAGTGGGTTTATCATGACCAGTGACCCTAAAAACATGGGTTTGGACACCTCAACCAGGCTGTTTGGATGCTTACTTCTGGAGATATTAAGAAAAATTGTTATTTTGATAATGGTGACTGCTAATTTGCATTTTAATAAGCTAAATTTAAATGTTTCATTTTAAGTGGGTTTATCATGACCAGTGACCCTAAAAACATGGGTGTAGATACCTCAACCAGGCTATCTGGATGCTTACTTCTGGAGATATTAAGAAAAATAGTAATTTTGACAATGGTCACCACTAATTTGCATATTAATGGGTTTCGACAAAAATGCTCAAGGGTACCAGAGTGGCATCAATCGGAATATTCATTCAGATGGTCTGGTGATCACAAAAATTCAGAAAAACATTGTGCGGACCCTAATGCACGCTTTTCTGGCCAACACTCAGACTATACTGGATTTCTGCGGGTGGAAATTGCTGTGGTGGAGAAACCAGGGGAAGAGTTTTTTTTTTGTTTGTTTTTTTTTTAATTTATTTTATTTTGCATACCCTGTCGAGGCTCGAATGAGAGCTAACACACAACGCACAACAGGGTGGGCATGAGACAAGAGGGGCGGGAGTGGGAAGGACTACAGTGGGGAACAGAGACATTAGGAGATCTGTACAAGGGAGAGGGATGGAGGCAGGGAACATGGGGTATACAAGATGGACATTACAGGGACTTTCAGAAAGGAAAGCAGGGAATTTGAAGGAGTTGGGTTTGGGGTGGATTAACGGGGGTAGAAAAGATCGAGGATTTGGATGGGGGTGATGAGAGATGGTGGTGAACAGCTGTTTTGAAGGCCTGGAGGGAAGAATGGGATTGAACAGAGTGAGAGAGTTTATTCCAAAGGTGGGAAAAAAGAGGAATTTTTTTTTATTTTTTATTTATTTATTTATTTTTTTTTTTGTATACCTTGGTCGAGGCTCGTATGAGAGCGAACACACAACTCACAGCAAGGAGGCATGAGACAAGAGGGGTGGGAGTGGAAGGGACAAAACATTGGGGAACAGACACAGGTGAACTGTGGAAGGGAGAGGGATGGGGATGGGACGGGGAACATGGCGAAGAGAAGATGGACATTACAGGGACTTTCAGGAAGGAAAGCAGGAGAATTGAAGGAAGTGGGCTTGGGTGGATTATCGGGGGTAGAAAAGATCGAGGATTTGGATGGGGGAAGATAAGAGGTGGTGGTGAACAGCTGTTTTGAAAGCCTGGAGGGAAGAATGGGAAAGAATAGAGTGAGGAAGTTTATTCCAAAGGCGGGAAAAAAGAGGAATGAAAGAGTGAAGATGAGCAGTGATTCGTGATTTTGGTAGTTTTACCAGAAGGGAGTTGTTGGCGGACCTTGAATGGCTGGTGGAAATATGGTGGGGACAAATCGCAGACACAGCAGGGGGGTTGAGACCGGAAAGGAAAGGAGACGGTAGAAGACAGAAAGACCACCGACCTGCCTGTGGAGAGAGAGTGAAAAGCCCAAAGACTCAGCCTCATCACGGGAGATATCAATGATCCGAAATGCCTTGGTTTCCACAGCGTGAAGTCGAGAAAGGTGGGAGGCAGGAGCACCAGCCCAGAGGCGAGAACAGTACTCCATCAGGCTGCGGATGAAAGCTTTGTGTGTGGTCAGGAGCTCAGGTTGGCCGAGGAAGGACTTTGCATGACGGAAGGTTCCCAGTTTTCATTATTAAATCTTCTCGCTGTCTGGCTGAGTTCAGTTACCAAACATGGCACCTGTTATTTCAAAATTTGTTACAACCAGTGTTCACGAACAGGATTCCACTATACTTACTATACTCGTATACTAATGATAAACTTTAAAGTATTCTTTTATTAGTCAGTTCACAGGTCAAGAGTTCATACACCATTCAAGGGAGATTAAAGCACATTTAGACAGATTACAAAGGGATCGATTTAAAGGATTAGTGCAGGAGCAATGGTGGGAGATTAGATACCATACACATACAGAATTGAGGGGTGACCTTTAACTCCGTCTAGACATACCCCGACACGTTATGAGCCTTGTACACAAATACCGTACTCTTCACGCTGAAGATTTAATAATGAAATACCGATGCTATGCAACCCCCTTTGACCCCTTTCACATTCCCACAACAATATAATAAATAGTATTATTTGTGTGTGCCTTCTCGTGTTCTCGCTCTCCTCCAGATGGATGAGTTGAAATTTGTTGTTTGTACTTGGAGTGAGTCCGAGAAGGTTTTAGGTGTTAAATTTTGTTTGCAGTTGTGGGGGTTCAAGATCTCGTTGGGCGAGGGAGAGCGATGCAAATTCTCCATATAAATGTGTCGGGATTAGAACTTGGATGAGGGAGCTTGTGTGCATACCTCTCGGCCATCCTGTCAGCCCCACCCATGGGTGCTATATTAAAGTTTATCTGCATGTGGAAACATACATTCACTCACTCTCACGGACACATGCTCGCTCACACATCAACACGCACACGCACACGCACACACACTGGAGGTGATATTTGAGACCTGGTTGGTCTCTGTTCCATCCCGTGAAACCCACCCACGTGTGGAGATAGCAGCCAACAACAGCAAGTTGCACCCACACACTCATTGTACACGCACACGCACACGCACACGCACACACACACACACCACAAAAGCCTTTCACATGGTGCACGAGGCTAATAAAAGAATCCTTTAAAGTTTATCATTAGTATACGAGTAGTAAGTATAGTGGAGTCCTGTTCCTGAATACTGGTTTTGTAACAAATTTTGTTGTAACAGGTGCCATGTTTGGTAAGTCATATCTTTTTAACAAACAAATTTCAATTGTTTATAACAAACAGTGAAATGTATATTTCGAACAAATTGTTTCAAACTAAATATCAAAATCCTTGGTGCCATTGGGGTCAAATTAAAACTCTACATCTGTTTCATGAAATGCTAATTCAGATTGAGCTTTGACTCGATAGGAACTCCAGGCTGAACTATCAAAAGTGAGATGTAGAATTTTTGTAAGTTCGAAGTCAGGGTGGGGGTGGGGGGGTTACATGTTGCCATGGTGAAATGTTGCATTTCCATTGGGATACCTTTTAATAGCTGATTATATTTATTTATTTACTTTGGGGTGGTTGCGAATGAAAAGCAGTTCCACATTGTAATGGAGTTTGATACAGCAAACTTACCACACAACGTATCTGTTCATTATAATGAGACGAAACCGCATTCGGTTTGAAGTACTTTAAGCCAACACCAATGAATGTAACTTCATTACTACGCATCAGACATTTTAAGATTGCCGGGATTGCCAGTCGAGTAATTATCTTCATTAATTTCTATTTTCTCAGGCTGGATGTATGCTCAAGGATTTGGATTTATCAGCAAACTGCCTGCATGATGGATCTCTCGCTGAGCTCAGCAGGTGAGCACTGATTAAAAAACAATATAATCAAGGTCATTTGCAGCAATGCCAACCCTCCCGATTTCATCGGGAGGCTTCCGAAAATGCACCCAAACTCCCGCCCTTACGATCACTATCCTTATCCTCCCGAAATTTTGATATTTTTGCACTGTTCACTAATCAGAATGTACAGTATGAGAATTGAATGAAAAGCATCATCTGCTACGTATAGCATGTGGTAACTCCATAACGTTCGCTGCTACCAAATTGTACGTAAAAAATTGCAAATTCAAATGAGGAGCAGCGAAACATTGGGTCTGGATCTCGCTTATGCGATCATGCACTGAGATTTAGTGCATGCGGTATGTGTGCAATACAGTGCATGCGGTATGTATGCACAGTGTATATGCATGCGATACGCTCACTGCATGCAGCTGGGCCCCGTACCAGCCCGGCGGTCGCGACCACCGTGCGGTGTTTAACAGCCGCTAGAGTTCTACGAGTCGCGCTGCAGCTGTGGAACATCGACTTCGAAGTTACCGATGCTTCAAGCCCTCGATGTTGATTACGAAATGGCAGAAAAGAAGCTTACGAAGACCAAGAAATGGTCTCAGAAGTACAAGACCGAATACAGTCTCCAATACCCGTGTATTCGAAAGTCTGAAAGAGGAATTCATCATGCGTATTGTACAGTATGCAGCGTTGATATTTCAGTTGAGCACGGAGGTCGCGATGATATTCGGAAGCACGTTGGAAGCAAACGGCACACAGACATTGCAAAGGAGAGATCTTCGAGCACGAGTACCGGTACACTTCTGAATTATTTCACCAAACAAGGGACAAGCGAGGAAGAGGATGTTACCCGAGCGGAACTCTCTTTAGTGGATTTATTGTGGAACATAATTTGCCCATATCAGTCTCAGATCATGCTGGACCTCTATTTCAAAAGATGTTTCCAGATTCAAAAGTTGCTTCAAAGTATGGATGTGCAAGAACAAAAACTTGCAAGATGTGCAAGATGTGCAAGAACAAAAAAAAAAAAAAAAAAAAAAAACCAAGAACAAAAAGCAAGAAAAAAAAAAGAAAAAAAAAAAAAAAAAAAAAAAACAAGAACAAAGAAGAAAAAAAGAACACTGGTCAACAATTTTTTACTTTCTGAATGTTGTCTAGATTTCTACAAGTGAATTAGGGTATACTGGCACTGCTGAATCAGGAAATGGCATCCGTTTCTCTCCATCAGGTCAGGTTTTTGTGCTAAGTTGATTTGAAAAAATCAGATCTTGTGACAAAATCAATTACATTTTTGTGGCATTATCAGCTGATTTTTGTCAACACATATCATCCTAAACATGTTTTTAAGAAAAAAAAATGTTTTGCCAACAACATTTATTGATTACATGATAGAAACATCGATTACTGTCATCTGAATGGTGGGCATTGATAAAGGTAAGTACAAGTAAATTGCATGTTGCGTCACCACTGTTCAAACTTCAGGGCTTGAACTTCCGTTTCTTCGAACTCCTGGAATGTTCAGCGGCAGGGAGGTCTCTCTTCAGATTCCAACAGTAGTCAGCCATCATGACTGCGTCCCAGCGACCCTGATACCTGGTCTCCATCTCCTTCATGTCCTGATGGAATCTCTCCCCCTGCTCGTCACTCATTGAACCCAGGTTCTCAGGAAACCAGATCATATGTGAAAATAGGTAGTGCATCTTGATGCTCATGTTGCAGCCCAGGTTTCTGAAAGCAGTCAGCATGTTGTTGACAAGTTCTGCGTAGTTTCTGGCCTTATTGTTGCCAAGAAAGTTCTTCACTTCCAAAACAAATGTCTTCCACGCTTCCAGTTCCACTTCGTTCATTGAGTTTTTGAACTCTGGATCTCTGATGAGCTGACGGATCTGAGAACCATCAAAGATGCCAGCTTTCAACTTCTCCATGGTCAATCCTGGAAAAGCCTGGCACAAGTAAGTGAAGCAGTCACCATCTTTGTCCAGAGCCTTGGTGAACTGCTTGATTAAGCCGAGCTTGATGTGCAGCGGTGGGAAGAGTATTCTGTCTCTGTCCACCAGAGGGTCGTTGATGACGTTCCTTTCTTTGCATGGCACCAATTCCTCCCGCACAGGCCAGTCCTTCTTCGTGTAATGCTGAGCACGGTCCCTACTATCCCACATGCACAGAAAACATGGGTACTTGGTGAAGCCAGACTGTTGTCCCAACAAAAAGTTCACCATCTTCAGGTCAACACAAATAAACCACTTATGCTGATCATAACCAATTTTCTCCAGCACGTACTTCACCGCTTCATACTTCTCCTTCAGTGTAGTCGAGTGAGCGATGGGTACAGAGGCAAACTGGTTGCCGTTGTGTAGCAGAACACATTTCAGTGATCGCTTGCTGCTGTCAATGAACAGTCTCCAATCTTTGGGTTCGTACTGTGGCACTCCAAGCTTGAGCAGAAGCGCATGTCATAAATTGGCGCATGTAGGTATTGTACATTCTTCAGAGTTCGTTATTTCAAGAAATACAACTTTTTTGTATCACATTATTACAAAATCTGCCCCATTAACTTTAGTTTTGATCCACGAACTTTATGCTTTGCCTCACCAATTTTTGGAAGATTTTGAGGTTTTATGACTTCAAACTGATCCCTTTTCGACATAATCACCCAGAACTATCGTACCTGAATACTTCTTGTCATATTATTTCCAATCAAAACAATTATTTGACATGACATTTTACCCCCACCAACTTCTTCTAAAATGCTCCACACATGCGTACATGTGAACAAAAATGTAAAAAACGACATGTGGCCATATCTCAAAAACTTGACCTGATTGAACAAAACTAATGTGAGTTTTGGATTCAGCGCATCAGATTCGTCCTAAATCAGCTTAAAAATGCAGACAACAAATTTGTTGTTGACCAGTGTAATTGGTGAGTTGTCAAATGTTACTGCTTCATCTATTGCCGATATTGCTAGACTAGCTCCATTTAGCCTAGCTCCAGACGGTAGCAATGACAGTGGTGAGGCCCAGCTATATCCTGTCCTGATTTCGTACTCTGACAACAGTGCTGGGATTGTGAAGCAAGGTTTGCTAAGTTTGCCTGCGTGCAAACAAGATTCCACTGGAGAAAACATTTTCAAACTGCTTGATCATGAGTTCAGTGACAGGAAAATTCCGTGGGGAAATTGTGTTTCCTTTTGTGCTGATAATGCCTCTGTCATGGTGGGCAAGCACAAAGGAGTCGCTGCTTATATCCACAAACAAAATCCAGAGTGCTACATCATGGGATGCCCTTGCCATATGATGCACAATACGGCCAAGAAGACGGCTCAGGCCTTACCCATTGAATTAGATGACTTTCTCATCGATATTTACTACTACTTGGACAAAAGTAGTAAACGCGTCAAAGGAGTGAAAGCACTGCAAGAACTCTGTGATGCCCCGACACACAAGATTCTGAAGCATGTCGCAACAAGGTGGCTGTCCCTTGGTCAGTGCCTAGATAGGCTGATTGAACAGTGGGAGCCTTCGCCTCTTCTTCAAAGAAGAAGTACGAAGAAAATGCAACCAACTGTAGCCAAGACTCTAACAACGAGCAAGAAGGACGGCACTGTATCTACTGCCAGTACTGGCACTGCAGGATCAAGCACTAGTGGAGCAGCATTCACCACTACCACTGCAGTATCTGCTGCGAAGAAGACAGCAGGGACAGCACCAAAACCAATGCTGAGAGCAGGTAGCATCACCGGCCCTTCATCACGTTCATCTACAAAGCAGATCCCTTCAGAGTCGAGAAAGACTGTGATAGTCCCATCTACAGGCAAAGAAGGACCCAAGTTAAGTTCTGCTTTTGCCAAATCACTTGATAGAAGCTCAGCAAAACCTTCGAATCAGAGGTCTTCTTCCTTGGCTGCACCTACCTCAAGCTCTCTCCTCAAACGTAAAATTGGATCTGGTACTACGAGTCTGACCTCTTCTGCTGGCAGTAAACGCAAGTGTGATCGCCCTGCGGCTAAGTGTACTACGAGTTCTACAACTAAAAGCGCATCTTCCTCAAACACTGTGCAGGAATCTCGAGAAAAACGTGTCAACAGGATGTTCTTGTCTCCACAAACAAAACTCTATTGTTTCTTCCTTCGATATGCTAACAAGCTTTTTGAGAAGGGGAATCTTCTGCTCCAAAGAGACGAACCCTGTATTCATCTCCTGCACGGAGAATTGAATGGTCTTCTGAAAGATATCTTCGTACGGTTTTTGAAACCATCGGTGTCATCGGTTGCTCTGGTAAATGTTCTCTGACAGAAATCATCAGAAGAATGATGAGGACCTCATGATTGGGAACGATGCCAAACTGTATATAAGGGAACAAAGGAGTCTCAAGAAATCCACCTTCACTCTGAGTGAGTCAGACATCCAAGGTTTCTTCAGTGCAGTTCGCTCATATTATGTGAAAGCCTGCAATTACATCTTCAAAACCTGGCCGCTAGATGATGAATTAGCCAAGCATGCTCAGGTGCTGGATGTTAAGCTACACCAAGAAGTGGGGTTTGACTGTGTGGAGTTTTTCATCAAGAAATTCCCCTGTCTGTTCAGTGGCGGTGATAGTGACATAGACAGTCTTGAGAGTGAATTCGCTCACTACCAGGCAGACGCCTCCATAGCTACAATTGCTACTGAGACAGTGAGAGTGGATGAGCAGTGGCATCGGATTTCACAGCTCACAGATCCCTGCACTGGTGCCAAGAAGTATCCTAATTTGAGCAAAGTGATGAAGGGAATCTTGGTCATTCCTCATTCGAACGCATCATGTGAGCGGGCACTCAGTCTTGTACGGAAGAATCATACTGAATTTCGTCCCAATTTGAGTGTCAAAACCCTGGAAGTTCTCTTAATTGAAAAACTAGCTCATAGCACCCCTTGCTACCAGAGAGAATACAGCAAAGACATAATCAGAAGGGCTAAAAGAGCCACACAGCTGTCACTCAGCAAAGCTGCCATGGAAAAAAGCAAGCAGCAGTAGTACCAGCCAGTAAGGTAAGAAAAATATTGCTTCTTTTGTGCTTTTTGTTAATCTTTGATTGTCCCCTAACTTACTAATATTAACATACATGTAACATTAAAAAGTGCACAATTTTCCCCTTTTTTTGTTCAAAAAGTGGGAATTCTTAACATGTTAAATGCTCCAAAATAGGGCTCAGAGGGCACTAGAGAGCGTCTAGAACCCCAGAGCTTCCAGGGCCCTAAGGTGGGCCCTGGACCCCGCCGCAAGGGTCGAGCGCTCCGCGCTCGAGATGTGCGCTTCGCGCACATTATTTGGTGTCGGTTAAAAATCCTCCCTAATTCTGATTTCCAAAAGTTGGCATCTCTGCATTTGTCATAATTGGTGCTTTTTGGCAACCTGTACACTCATTCGAGTCTGTAACATTGAGCCGGCTCGCTCATTGTCAATGAAAAGATGACTGTCGTGGTGGTTCATGGTTGAAGTGAACTTTGTATTGTAGAAAGTAAAAAATAATAGTTCATTACTGAAACTGTGCAATGATATCGTCTCCCATAAGCAAGTTACACAGGAAGTGATATCAATACTGGTCAGAGCATTCTGAGTAAAACCAAGAAGACAGGCAAAATCGTCTCATGTCCTGTGAAACAGAAGAAGAAGAAGGGTGAGCGGGCACGATCGTGGATGAGTCGCCACTCCAATGCAGAGTGGTGCAGAGGTGTATCAACAAGTTCCTTGTAAAGGAGGACATCAAACAAGCCAAAGTTCACAAAAAGTGCAGGCCTCCTATTGCAGGCCTTAAAATCGTTGAGACCGCTCCTGTTACATCCACATACCAATCTTTGCGGTAGCTTCCCAGTGTATGCCCAACTCCGAACATGCTGCTGTCCTGTTGAGCGTTTTCCAAAATGGTGCCCAACTGAAAGGATTGACTCGTCGGTCGTGCGATCCAACAAAGTCCAAAACTGCGCAGTATAACCTTGAAAGTTTTGAAAAATATCCAGACATGCTTGTCATTAAGGTTGAAAGTCTTGGCACTTGAATTTTTGACATTAGGTGGCAGTGTCAATCAGACATGCCTGGTGTTGGCTTAATGGTTAAGATGGTGGGCTTGGGATCGTAGGATCCTGAGTTCCAATCCCACTTGCTGTTGAATTAATACCAGGTGGGGTTGACTCTGCCTGTCGTCCTTCTGAGGTCGGAAAAATGAGTGCGAGCTTGCTGGTATCCTGTGTCGGAGTGGCGACCCATCCAGGATTGTGCCCAATAGCCAAGGAGACTGGTTAGGCAGCACTAACACTCTCCACAGAGTATGGTCCCAATGGATAGATGGAATGTGGCAGAGGTCAGAGAAGGCAAGAGGTGTTTTTTATTTTTATTTTTTGTCTACAATGTCGAGGTTCATATGAGAGCCAACACAGAACATATAACAAAGGAAGCAGGAGACAAGATGGGCGGGAGAGGGAAGGACAAAACAGTGGGGAACAGAGACATTAGGAGACCTGTGGAAGGGAGAGGGATGGGGTGAGATATACAGGGTAAACAAGATGACATTACAGGGACTTTCAGGTGCTTACACGAGAGGGACTTTCAGGAAGGAAAGAAGGGAATTTGAAGGAGGTGGGTTTGGTGGGGATTAATGGGGGTAGAAAAGATCGTGGTTTTGGATGGGGGTGATGAGAGATGGTGGTGAACAGCTGTTTTGAAGACCTGGAGGGAATATTGGGATTGAAGAGAGTGTGGGAGTTTGTTCCAAAGGTGGGAAAAAATAGGAATGAAAGGGTGAAGGTGAGCAGTGATTCTTGATTTTGGTATTTTGCCAGAAGGGAGTTGCTGGTGGACCTTGAGCGCCCTGTGGAAATCTAGTGGGGGGGGACATATCGTAGACAGAGGAGGGGGGAAAGGCCAGAGAGGAGACTGTAGAAGACGGAAAGGCCACCGACCTGCCTGCGCTGAGAGAGTGGGAGGCCCAAACACTCAGCCTCATTGCGGGAGATACTAAGTTTCCACAGCATGAAGCGGAGAAAGGTGAGAGGTGGGAGCACCAGCCCAGAGAGAACAGTACTCCATCAGGCTGCAGATGAAAGCTTTGTATGTGGTCAGGAGCTCATGTGAGCCAAGGAAGGACTTTGCACGACGGAGGATGCCGAATCAGCGACAGGCTTTGGAGGCCAGCTTGGAGATGTGGCTTTCCCAGCAAAGATCATGGCAGATAGTGAGGCCCAAAAGTTTAAATGAAAGGATTTCTTCAAGAGGATTGTTGAGAAAGTAGATTGGGGGTGGGGGGGTGGTTCCAAATGGTTTTTTTTCGGAGAGACACAGTGAGAGTGAAATTTGTCAGGATTGGAAGATGTGTTCCAAGTGTTGGACCAGCTTGTGATTTTATCCAGATCTGCAGAGAGTGAAAAAGCTGCTGCTTGCCGATCTGAGGGATGACAGATGGTATGGCAGAGGGTGGAGTCATCACCAAAGAGATAGAGTATTTTCCACAGAGTCGCAGAGATAATTGATGAAAAAGAGAAAAAGCACAGGGCGAAGAACACTGCCTTGAGGAACTCCAGCTTGGACAGGAAGAGGGGATGAGAGAACCCCATTAAGGGCCACATGTTGGCTGCAACAGGAGAGGACGTCTGTGAACCATGAGTGGAGATTTCCTTGGATACCACAAGAAGAGAGTTTGGTGAGCAGGGTAGGGTGCTAGACCGTATCAAAAGCACGTGATATGTCGAGAGATATGGCTCTAATTTCTAGTCGAGCATTGAGGATCTCCATCCATTGTTGGGAGAGCAGAAGCAGCATGTCCAGGGTGGAGTGACCTGGTCTGAATTCAAATTGATGATTGGAATTCAAGCCATTGGAGAAGAAGAAGAATTTAATGCTTGAAGCGATGATGGATTCCATAACCTTGCTGATGATTGGGAGAAGGCTGATTGGTCTGTTGTTGCAGGGATCTGTTTTTACACCTTTTTTATGCAGGGCAGTCATGTTTGCTGATTTCCAAGCAGATGGCAGATGAACTTGAGCAAATGAGAGGGTGAATAGAACAGAGAGAGGGTGAGCAAGAGCAGAGGAGCAGATTTTTAGGGCACGTAGGCTGATGCCGTCTGGGCCGGTTGCAGAATCTGAGTCAAGGTTTGACAGCGAGCTCTCCACCTTGTCAGGAGAAAAGAACACAGAGTCCAGGAACAGCTGGGTGCGACTGGGTCAGGTGGATACAGAAAGCGATGGGTTTGGGACACACGATTTAGAAGCAAACACCGAGTTTAGGCATTCATCCTTTTCATGTGCAGTGTGAGCTGTGAGGCCATTTGAGGTAAGGGTGCGATGGATGGAGAACATACACTTGAAACGGACTTTATTAGATGCCACCAGGATTTGTAGGAGGGAGACAGGTTTGAGAGTTAAGACTTGAGTTTTGAAAGATGTTGTTTTCTGGCTCTCCTGAGGGTTGACACACACTTGTTCTGAGCTTTGTGGAAGGAACTAAGATTGCCTTCAGTTGGGTTAGCCTCCCATGAGGCGAAGGCAAGTTGTTTCAGGACAAATGCCTTGCCACAAGCTTCAGAGAACCATGGGTGGGAGGAAGGGTAGGACAACTGAAGACAAGATGGGATAAATCTGTGCATGAGGGAGAGCAAATTTCTTTGAAAGAATTCCCGCGACGAGTTTATATCTGAGAAAGTAGAGATGAGAGACCAATTTAGAAGTTTGATGGCTGCTTGAAGTCCCTGCCAGTCAGCCTGAGTGAAATTCCAGACTTGGCGGCATTGAGGTGGTTCTCTGATAATAGCCAGAGAGATGTCTATTTTGACAAGCATCTGGTGAGATGAACCGATTGGAACGGAGGAAGAACAGCAGATATTTTCAGGGAAATTTGTCAAAATCAGATACAGAAGAGGTAGAGTACTGTTGGTTGAGATCCGGGTCGGGAAGTTGACCGATTGAGTCACTCCCAATGAGTCGTAGAAATCTTTTTCTGAAGTGCCATGGCAGGTGAGGGAGGTACTCACACCCAGCCAACTGGCATGATGACAATTGAAGTCACCACATATGAGGAAGAGAGAGTTCGGATGAGAGGATAGAAGTTGGTCCATGTTTTTGGATAGTGAGGTGTAAATGGAGTCATCACTGTTTGGTGGACGTTACAACACACACACACACACACACACACACACACACACACACACACACACACACACACACACACACACACACACACACACACACACACACACACACACACACACACACACACACACACACACACACACACACATACATACATACATACATACATACATACATACATACATACATACATACATACATACATACATACATGAGGTGGGAGTGGAGGGATGCAGTAGCCAGAGGTATTCCTGGGGGAGTGAGGACAGTGCATGGAGGTAGAAGGGTGAGAGGGGAGTTGGACTTCTCATGTGGGATCAAGGTTTGACAAAGTGTTTGCATTGTCATCTTTAAGTGTTACGAGACGACCTGTGAACCCATTGGGTTCCTGTTGTGATAGCGGTTGATGAAAAAAAAAAAAAAAATCATTTCAAGAAAAGAAAAAAAAAAGAATATAGCTCCAGCGAACTATACTGCTGAGGTTGTTTGCATTGATCAAATTCTCCCGAAGAGTACCTGACTGAATTGGGAATTGATTTTTTAATAATTTTTTTTGTTGCCTGATTTGAACGAAACTTGATGCTGAACAACGCAGGCGAATGGTAAGTAAGGTGGCCCTAAAATTTGTGCTATCGTGTACCGTTTTGGCTGTATTTCTGGAACATGCATCCATACATCCATACAAGATGAGAGTTTTAGTAATATATATATATATATATATATATATATATATATATATATATATATATATATATATATATGTACAGATATGTAAATTCAAAAACACAATCATTTTTGTTGAAATTCTTTATGAAATAATTATATGCAAACACTTGAAAGTGTGAAATGGGTGGGGGGGGGGGTGATGCAGAGTGGCATTAGGCAAGTCTAGAGGGTTTCATCTCAAAATAGCAGAAGTGCATTGAAGGATCATTGATTAAATGTGCATCATGTCTTCAAACATTTGTAGGCGATTCTCAGTAAAGCTTATTTTTGCCGTCATGTGCAAACTGAATACTCCAATGTGACACCCAATTGTTGTACCCTTTGCTGGATCTTGCTGAAGATGTGCACTGATGGTTGATATTGTTAAAGGTGTCCACTGCTGGTCAATAATTTGTTTGGATTTGCTCAGGTTGCTGGTTTGCTGCAATTCTCTGCAGCGGTTGGATCTATCTGCAAACCCGGGTGTGACCCGTATCGGTCTTGAGGAGCTCTTAACTGCACTGCACAGCCATCACATTCCATTGCACTTTCTCAATGTTTCTGGTACAGTATTTACCATCTCTAATGCTCCTCCTTTTGTAAAAGCTGTATATCTGATTTCCCCCCCCCCTCCCCATTTTTACTGGACATCATATTGCATGTGTGGATATATCTTCGCCTCATTTGTCCATATAGCGGTGTTTTTATTGTTGTTTTTCCTGGTTCTTTGTGAGTGCACATGATTATTTTGGCTCTGTGAAAACTACAAAAGATAAGTATGGTATATCGTACTGGATTTATATTGTCGAATCCATGTTGTTTGTTCACTGTGCAGTTGTATTATGAATCTCCTCCGAGAATTTCGGTGATGTACTCACTTGGTCCTGTTGTATCAACTTTCATGCTTTATTAGGCATGCCGATTCGGCCCTGACACATGATTTCATGCTTTCTCTCTCTCTTTTTGTCTCCTTTGCCCTCCTCTCTCGTTTATCCTTTAACATCCTTCACACCCTTTTACAACTCAAAAATTGGGGACAATTTTTTTTCAAAAACAAATAAACCCCCTGTCAATGGCTTCACTCTCATTCTTCCTTTGCTCATTCTTTATCCTTTTCCCTTTTACTCATGAAGTACTTTTAACTTTTAAATGTCATTCAAATGTTTCATCTCCTTTAACTGTTTCTCCAAAACTGATTTTTCTTCTCGCCTCTTACTTTCCCTTCCCTTTCCTCTTCAGATTGTTCGCAAACGTGTGCCCCCCAAGGCCCATTACATTAATGTATTGCTGCTTTTCTTTGTGTTTTAACCACTCTCCTCTCCACCCTGATCTTGATGTGTGTCTGGCTGTGCATTTCTCGACAATACTTCATGTTTTCTGTACACAACTCTTTTATGGCCGATAACGCCAACCATTTTTACCTCCGCCAGGCTGAAAGGTTGCTTTTTTTTGTGTACCTTGTCGAGGCTTGTGTGAGAGCTAACACACAACACACAGCAAGGGGGGCATGAGACAAGAGGGGTGGGAGAGGGAAGGACAAAACAGTGGGGAACAGAGACATTAGGAGATCTGTGGAAGGGAGAGGGATGGGGCGGGGAACATGGGGTACACAAGATGGACACCACAGGGACTTTTAGGAAGGAAAGCAGGGAATTTGAAGGAGGTGGGTTTGGGGTGGATTAACGGGGGTAGAAAAGATTGAGGTTTTGGATGGGGGAAGATAAGTGGTGGGGAACAACTGTTTTGAAGGCCTGGAGGGAAGAATGGGATTGAACAGAGTGTGGGAGTTTATTCCAAAGGTGAGAAAAAAAGAGTAATGAAAGAGTGAAGGTGAGCAGTGATTCGTGATTTTGGTAGTTTTACCAGAAGGCGGTTGTTGGCGGACCTTGAGCACCCTGCTGAAATATGGGGGTGGGGGGTACATATCACAGACAGAGCGGGGGTGGGGGGTGAGACCAGAGAATTGATGGTAGAAGACAGAAATACCACCAACCTGCCTCCGGTGAGAGAGTGAGAGGCCCAAAGACTCAGCCTCATCGCGGGAGATACCAATGATCCGAAATGCCTTATTATCCACAGTGTGAAGCCGATAAAGGTGAGAGGTGGGAGCACCAGCCCAGAGAGAAGAACAGTACTCCATCAGGCTGCGGACAAAAGCTTTGTATGTGGTCAGGAGCTCAGGTCGGCCGAGGAAGGACTTTGCACGACGGAGGATGTCCAATTGGAGGCCTGCTTGGAGATGTGGATTTTCCAGAAAAGATCATGGCAGATCGTGAGACCCAGAAGCTTGAATGAAAGGACTTCTTCCAGAGGATTGTTGAGAAAGTGGATTGGGGGGGGGTGGGGGGGGAAGTTCCAGATGGTTCTTTCGGAGAGACACAGTGAGAGTGTGAGATTTGTCAGGATTGAAAGATGTGTTCCAAGTGTTGGACCAGCTTGCGATTTTATCCAGATCTGCAGAGAGTGAAGAGGCTGCTGCTTGCTGATCTGATGGATGACATGGTACGGCAGAGGGTGGAGCCATCAATAAAGAGATAAAGAGGATTTCCAGAGAGTCGGAGAGATCATTGATGAAAACCAGAAAAAGAATAGGGCCCAAAGCGCTGCCTTGAGGAACTCCAGCCTGGACTTGAAGAGGGGATGAGAGAATTCCATTAAAGGTCCCATGACACCCAAAAGTACTGAAATTGAATATATATATATATATATATATATATATATATATATATATATATATATATATATGTATATATATATATATATATATATATATATATATATATATATATATATATATATATATATATATATATATGTATATATATGTCCTATTGGAGTTTTTCATCGTGATTTCAGATCTGACAATTTTTTCACAATACTCGTTCTATAAAATGTAAAATTAAAAAAACAAACCTCTTCGGGAACGCCCCTAAAAATTCTGCCTAAATGTACTGAAAGAGACGTAACCCACATGACGTCATCTCCAGAACAACAAAGGCTGCACGTAAATTACTCGGGTTGGTGGTCTCCGTGATTCTATTGGCTTCCTGTGTGTTTCCACATTCGATTGGTCGACTCAATCACTTCGTTCATTTCTGATTTAAAAAAATCAAACATTTGGTTTTGAATAATGGATGACATGGACTTTGATTTGTCTGGTAGCGACAGTGAGTGTGAGAGAAATGAAGGATTTTGGTCTGAATCAGATGGAGAATTGTCGGATAACGTAGTCGCGGGAGGTGAAGTTCAGACAGCTGGAAATGGAATGCAGCCTTACCAGTTCGAACCCGAAGCAGGACAAGCAGAGGAAAATGGCTGAAATTCCTGGCGTTCATGATGATCGGGAGGACATCGAAGGAAGACTTGGCAATAACAACTGGTTAGACTAAATCCTATTCGTAATTCAATAATGTAAATTCGACTTGCATACTGCTCGATATCAGAAATATTTTAGTGAAGTGACGTGAACAGCACAGCGCAGCGGACATGTATGTTGCACCGCGGCGAATGAATCGCAAGGCCAGCGCATGTCATTGACCGCATCTCTCTACGCATAAAACGAAGCAATCTCGCTGTCTGGATATGATGAAAACTTGTGTGCAGAACACACCTTATGACACAATTGTCTAGAGTAGTCCGATAAATCTGACGTTCTGTTGCATTTTTATTTATTTCATTCCGACTGTCGTCAGGTTGCACCAGTAGAAAACAATGAAGAAAAGAGAATAATAAAAGAAAGCTACAGCACGTCAGATTTATCGGACTAGTCTAGAATCTAGAGTTGACAAGTAACTTGTATTGGCATGCACACAATGTATAAGTCGATGCGTAAGAGTCCCGAGGCTATGAGGCCGTGTAATAGGACAGATAAATTTGTCTTTCATAGTTGTGCCAACATATTTTTCCCTGTTCATTTTTTACAGCATTTTGGCTAAATGTTAATGAATAGCAAGCCAATGGAAGCAGTACCTTCACTTTAGAATAAACCCATGTATGTCGAGTGCAGCCATACCTGGCTTGCATGTATGTAGAATCGTACCTATCCCAGCAGGCTGGTTTCAACGAACAATTCAACGAGTCGGCATTTTCGAAAGTAAGACGAAAACTCTTAAAATCTTTCGTGAAACAACCACAGGAATTAAGACGATCAGTGAGATAGCAAACGCATGTGCACAATGCATTTGTACCGCACGCGACATCTAATCAATCCACTCTGTGCGAGTCGCGTTCTGGAGATGACGTGAACGGTCACGTGACCTGCGGTTCGCTGAAGTCAACTTTTTTGAGGGGTGGGGCATAGAAAGTTGTGAAAAGCACTACAAGTGTTTGAAATATTGGTCTAATTATCCCATTTTTTAGGTCATCTCAACCGAGATGACCTAATATAGCCGGACCAAATGTCCGTCCGTCAATTTTTCTTTCCGATCTTGATGAAACTTAGTATGTGGGTAGAGGTCGAATGACATATTTTTTTTACCCGGATTCGAGGTCAGGGTCAAGGTCACAAGGTCACAAAAGTTGTGAGTCGCCATTTTCAAAACCTATCTCGTCTGTCATTTTAGGAGATATCTCGTCGACCGAGAATTAACAGGGTCTATCTGACATTTCATTCAAATTTAGAAGTCCATGTAGAAGGGCAACAGAGGAAACTAAGTAAGATTATTTTATGTAACCTTTATATGTACCTGTTATGTAGCACACGATATGAAAATAAAATGTTATGAGATAGCGGCAATTCCACTTTGAATTTTTGATTTCATTTTTCTCAAACTTAAAAAAAAGTGTAGTTGGACCCTGTTAATTCTCGGTCGACGATCTGGCAACGGTTCATCGATTATGATAGTAAAAAACATTATAGAGATGACCATCATCCCCACATGGGGGTAATTTTTTATTTTAAAAAAGAAACATGGATGATTTCTTCACAAGGAAGGTCAAGTTAATATATAAATAACCAGAAAGTTTTGAGTGTCATGGGACCTTTAAGGGCCACACGTTGACTACAGGAGAGGAGCCATGAGTGGAGTCTGCGAGTCATGAGTGGAGATAGCCTTGGATACCGTAGGAAGAGAGTTTGGTGTGCAGGGCAGGGTGCTAGACCGTATCAAAAGCACGTGATATGTCGAGGGAGATGGCTCTGATTTCTTGTCTGGCATTGACGACCTCCATCTATTTGTTGGGAAAGCAAGAGCAGAAAGTTCAGAGTACAGTGACTTGTTCTGAATTCAAATTGATGATCGGAAATCAAGCCATTAGAGAAGAGGAAGGATTTAATGTTGGAAGCGATGATGGATTCCATAACCTTGCTGATGATTGGGAGAGGGCTGATTGGTCTCTAGTTGCAAGGATCTATTTTTGCACCTTTTTATGCAGAGTTCATACCATTAAAAAACAATTGGGATCGAAGGGAGACTACGGAGGTGGGGTTGCCCCTAAAATGTGCATTCGTTTTCTTCTCAGAAATTACGCACACAATTCCAATGAAACTTGACCACCACCTTCATCACCCATAATGTTCTAAAGTTTCTTCACGACATCCATAAAATTGGGGTCTAAGGGGTTCTACGGGGGTGGGAGGGGGGGTTGTCCTGCAAAATATATGCTGTATTTGCTTTCTTCTCCGAAACCACACATATGATTTTGATGGAACTTGACCACAACCATTATCACCTGTGATGCACCAAAATTTGCTCATGGCATTTAAAAGAGAAAATCCATATGTATTTATTTTATTCTCCATTGCATATTTTGTGTGTCATCCACACCTACCAGTGGTTCCCTGGTTACCTTATTCAGACAATACCAGTTGAGCACCCAGGGGTATTGCCCCTGTTTATTATTTAGTGTTTGGCTGTGATGTACCATCCATGTAATGATGACACTCTCCAGGAGCAGGGAGGGGGTGGTTTTTGCGAAAAGTATACACCTCAATGCAGAGCGCTGCCAGAGAAACAGGTGAATCAAGGATATCCTGTTGCAGGATGGATTCTGTTATTGCAGATAATGTCTGATTTATCAGCAGTGACCTGGATTTAGAAAACTGTTGGATTGGAGCGGAGGTCTCTGATGTTGGAGCTACGTGCAGTTAGGAACAGGAGGCACTGGTGGCGGGGTGCAAGAATGTGGAAAGGGGGGATTGGGCAAGAGTGTGGAGGGAAGCAGAGAGGAGTTGGAGCTTGCGGAAAGGTAGCAGAGAGATGGTGCGACTTGAAGACAGCAAGCAGAGATGGGGTGAGGCTTTCAGAAAGCAAGCCAGCGAGTTTGAATGCGGGGGGGTTGCTTATGGAAAGCAAGCAAGCGGGTAGCAGGGGGACACAGAGCAGAGATGAGGGCCAAGCGACCCAGAGTGGCGGTGGGATTACCACCTGGGCATGAAATGGATGATGTTGGGGAGTGCACTGCCCTGTTGAGGGACCATACAATCCATCCATTGGGACCATACTCTGTGCAGAGCATTGGTGCTGCTTCAGCAGCCTCCTTGGCTATTGGGCACAATCCTGGACGGGTCGCCACTCCGATGCAGGATACCAGCAAGCTGGTACTCATTTTGCCGACCTCAGAAGGATGAGTCAACCCCACCTGGTATTAATTCAACAGCCAAGTGGGATTTTGAACTCAGGACCCTCGGATTCCAAGCCCACCACCCTAACTATTACCCCAACACCAAGCATACAGTGCACTGCCCTGAATGGGTTAACCACCGTAATTTCGTACTCATTACAAAATTTGTTTGATTTGAGAATTCCAAGGTCAGAAAGAGTTGCTGTAACCTCAGGTGGGTGCCTGGAATGTCCAATCCCGAAGAGAGGATGATCACCTGTCTCTGTTATCAATTGAGCTCAAGCGTTTGAACATCGGTATTGCAGCATTCTCTGGGGTTCGGAGACGGGCTAATGGCGAGATCATGGCGGGTGGTTACACCGACTCTTGGTCTGGTCGCTCTCATGGTTACCATGCCCAATGAGTTGCTGGACCTGTGGCCAATCAGCTGATTACAATAGTAATTGAGGTAACACCGGTCAACGAGCATAGAGCATCACCTGTGGTCAAATTATTCTCATCCTGCTTGCAGGCTAATTTGCGCATTGTGTTCCTCCAAACCCTTCCCTCAGTGTACTGCAGTTCGAGCGGAGAGTGGAGGGCTCTTGACAGAGGAGTCTGAAGTGAAGGCCCGCTGGGCCGGTTGCTTTGAGCAGTTGTACCAAACTGATCCACCAGCTGTTGAGTTGGATGTCGGGTGTTACTGTCCCTATTGCTGACCCTCCAATCAACTGTGATCCACCTTCATTTGTGGAAACACAGGCTGCGGTGAACCGGTTGAAATGGGGTAAAGCTCCTGGGATCTGTGGCATCCATGTTGAACTTCTCAAGGCTTGTGGAAATGCTGTATTCATGTCTTGCATGCAGTTCTGTGCTCTGCCTGGAACACAGGCATCATCCCAACTGACTGGAAGAGGGGCCTTGTTGTCCCTCTCTGGAAAGGGAAGGGTGATCACCAGGACTGCAACAACTACCGAGGGGTGACGCTGCTCTCAGTACCAGGCAAGGTCTTTGCTCGGATAATTATTGATAGTTTTCGCCACCATCTGCTTGAGCAACAGCGTCCAGAGCAGTCAGGCTTTACACCAAAGAGGTCAACGATTGACCGTATCCTTGCCCTTCAGGTCTTCACCGAACGCAGACGAGAGTTTCGGCAGGGGATGCTTGCAGCCTATGTTGATCTCTGCAAAGCATTTGATTCAGTGAATCGTGATGCCCTCTGGAGGAATCTCTGTTCGTGGGGTGCCACCAAAACTGATCAATCTGATGTCTGGACTATAATCTGGTACTGAGAGTGCTGTGAGATGTGGTGATCCCATCTCCCACTTATTTCCAGTTGCTACTGAGTTCATCAGGGTTGTTTCCTGGCACCCACACTTTTCAGTACGGACTGGATTCTGGGGAGGATGTCGGAGAGATCAAGTTGCGGTACATCGTTTAGGAGTGTCAAGATCTCCGACCTTGACTTCGCAGATGATGCAATCATCTTTGTGGAGACTGGAGATCCTTTTGGGGGCCCTCGAGGTGGTGAATGAGGAGTCGGAGCCACTGGGATTACGGGTTTCCTGGGTAAAAACTAAAATCCAGGCTTTCAATGACATCTTGGATGCTGCTATCTTGTCTATCTGTTTGTGGTGAGGATGTTGAGGTCACGGAGAGATTCACTTCCCTTGGCAGTGATATTCACGTCTCTGCTGGCTGTGAGCCAGAGGTCAGTAGACGTCTGGGTCGGGCCTGGGGAGTCATGGATTCACTGGATCATGGAGGTGTGGCGCTGTCTGTACCTGTGCAGGACGACGAAAGTCTGAGTCCTCAGGCCCTTGGTGCTTCCAGTCTTGCTATACGGATGTGAGACTTGGACTTTGACCAGGGATCTATGATGGAGTCTTAATTCCTTTGGTACTTGGTCTGTTCGGAGAATCTTTGGCTATCACTGGTTGGACTTTGTGTCCAATGAGCGGTTGCTGAGAGAGACTCAAATGAGATTTGTTACCTGCGTAGTCTGTGTCAGCTGCGGTTGTCTGGACATGTGGCTCGTTTTCCTGGCGCTGATCCTGCTCACCAGATTCTCTCAGCGAGAGAACCTCATGAGTGGAGGAGGCCAATGAGCCGACCACGTGCCTCGTGGTTGCAGCAGGTTGATCGGCATCTCGAGGAGATGGGTATGGGCCAGGCAACTGCCTGGGGGATGGCCAGACAGATGCTCCTGGAGTACCGGCGAAAAGTCGATGCAGCGACGCGCTTCTCCGGCACATGTACCCATACGTGACGAGACCTGACCTGTCACTGAATTCAACCAGCTAATAATTATTTTTGAGGTCAACATCGACAAAAAGGTCAACATAGGCCCAAAGTCAACAACTGAGGTGGTATTTTTTAAATTCTCAATTTTCATCCAGTTGACTTGAAATCTCAAGAGGATTTATATTTCAGGTCATTGAATTCAACCAGTGAATTATTTTTGAGGTCAAAATCGGCCGAATTTCTAAAATTGTCAATTTTCATTCAATTGACTTGAAATTTTAACAGGATTTGCAAATCCGGTCATTTAATTCAACCACCCATTATTTTTGCAATCAAATTTGTTTTCTGGATTTTGCAAGTATTGTGCTCTGCACGACGTTGTCTTCTTGTTTGTCTGTGTGTCTGTTTGTTACTTGCAAAATCAAAGATTTTTCAAGTATATTGGCCAGTAGATTTTGTTATTAACCTCCGCCATCGAAGATAGACGGAGGTTACTGTTTTCACCCCTGTCTGTTTGTTACTTGACGAAATCTCGGATTTCGTCAACTATGTTGGTCGGTTCAGTTTGTTTGTTTGTGTGTGTGTACGTCTCGCTCTGCAGGTCGCATTTCGAGTCGGAATGTCATGGAACTTCACCACTGGACTTATTGGCCACCAGAATAGAACCCTATAACTTTTGGCATTTCAAGGTCAAAGGTCAAGGTCACAGTGAGGTCACACATTCGATTTTTGATGGTTTGGTGCAGATAACTCGAGAACGGAAGAAGCTACCAATGTCAAATTACACCACGTGATTCAGGAGGGTGATGGTTCAGCGCTGATTAGATTTTGGTCAAAATCGGTCAAAGGTTAAGGTCACAGTGAGGTCAAACATCAAAAAAAAAATTATAACTCGAGAACCGAAGAAGCTACCAATGACAAATTACACCACATGATTCATTTTTTTTGTTTGTTTACCCTAAAAACTAATACCCCAAAAATACCTATTATCGCTCAATATTCTCGATGGTACGCGATCTTGTTGAAATTCGTCAAGTCCTGGCCCTATGGGCCTTTTCATTTGTTTGTTTGTTTGTGAACAGTATTACGGAAAAACTCCTGGACGGATTTCGACGAAACTTGGTGGGGGTATAGGTATGGTTCAAGGATCATGCCATTAGATTTTGGACTTGGTCCCAAGTCCAATATGGCCGCTATGGTGGCCATTTTGAAAAAATATTTGAATTTTTGTTTTTGCATTTCTACATGTTTTAAGTGATTTCCAACCAAAAAAAATAAAAAAAATTGTTAGAGAAAAAAAAAATTGCAACTTTTTTTCAAAAAAATTTCGATTTTATTTGAAAAATATTTGAATTTTTTTTTTTTTTTGCATTTATTCATGTTGTGATTTCCAATCCCCCCAAAAAAATTAGAAAAAAAAAACAAATTTTGCACCTTTTTTTTTTTCAAAAAAATTTCGATTTTTTTTTTTTTGGCATTTGTACATGCGCGTCGATCTAGTTTAGTTTATTCAATCGTGGTTCAGTAGAGTCTGATCCGTTTTGACCTACAATGAATAGGATATCGAGTTCACTTAAGTGACCCAGCAGTATTGGCGGCGGAGGTTTTGCACTCTCCCGAGTGCTCCCCCTCAAGTTCTGTCTGTGTTTATCGCCTACGGGTCACAAGTTTAAACCGATCTTTATGAAACGTCACCACATGGTGGAGTTTGTCATAAGGAAGAAGCCTATTGTTTTTGAGGTCAAAAGGTCAACAACTTGGTTGAGATTTCTAAAATCCTCAATTTTCATCCGATTTACTTTAAATTTGAAGAGTATTTTCATATCAGCTCACTGAATTCAACCACCCATTATTTTTGAGGTCAATATAGGCCACAAGGTCAACATAGGCTGAATTTTTAAAATTGTCTTTTCATCTGATTGACTTGAAATTTCAAGAGGAGTTGCATATTTGGTCATTGAATTCAACCACCAATTATTGTTGAGGTGAAATTTGTTTTTTGGATTTTGCAAGTATCGTGCTCTGCATGACGTCTTCTTCTTGTTTGTTTGTGTGCAGGCTATCTCAAAAAGTTGTGGACGGATTCGGATGAAATTTTGTTTGCCGGTTGGGTGTGTGACAAGGACAAACTGATAAGATTTTGGTGAAGATCTGGATCTGGGCTATGAGAATTGTTGAAGTTATTCTTCATCATTGAGAGATGGGGCTGAACTGATATTTTGCATGATATCTCAAAACGTTGTGGACGTATTCGGACGAAACTTGGACAGGTTGGGTGTGTGACGAAGAAGAATTCTTTCAATTTTGGTGAAGATCCGAATCCGGATCTGGATACAAGAATTTTTTTTAATTTTTAAAGCAATTTTTCACCAGTAAGAGATGGGGCTAAAAACGGATATGTAGCATGATATTTCAAAAATTTATTGGGCCCAATATGTTCTGTTGGATCAGGCATTCTGTCGGAGGTATGTGTTCTACCAAGTGCACTTCTAGTTTTTTTCATGTGACCTTTAATCGATTTCAAATGTGACTGTGTTGACATCCAACGTGGATGGAGGTATATCAAAAGATTTTTTTTGCATTGAATTCTATTTGTTTGATTTATTTGAAAGCAAACGGTTTAATGTCAAGAAAACTGTTTAACTGGCTGATAAACACTTAAAGGAACGTGTGTGTGTGTGTGTGTGTGTGTGTGTGTGTGTGTGTGTGTGTGTGTGTGTGTGTGTGTGTGTGTGTGTGTGTGTGTGTGTGTGTGTGTGTGTGTGTGTGTATGTGTGTGTGTTTTTCCCTTAGATTCATGATGGCTGCTGTTTTTTTTGCCCCATATAGGCTGCCAGATTGAGGGCCCATTGACAAGCATCATAGACCTCTTGAAATGCATGTCGCACCTCTCTGACCTCCGTCTTTGCTCGTCTACCTTGGCTACTGAAGATCGCCGTGAGCTCATTAAAGGCTGGGAAGAACGTGGTGGCACAATGAGTAGCCTTTCTTCCAAAATGAGCAAAACTCTCATTCTTACGGCAAGCAAAAACGAAACCATGTGATTTGCCAAAAAAAGGTTTTAATTCAGCAACTCCTTCATGGACCTCATAATGATGCCACTTTGGTCTGATGAACATTTAAATTACATTTACTTATTTATGACCTCCTGCACTTGGGTAAGAATGCTGCATTCGTGTCGGATATTCTTGGACTTGTTGCAGTAATATTAATGCCAGCGGATTATTAGGACGTTTTTATTGTTTGAAACCTCTTGTAAATTAATAAATATCCATGTGTCGATGATTGAATTATCGTGCAGCTTGGGCTGCCGTTGCTGAGTAATGCGGGACACACGTCTCATATTAGAAGGAAAGGTCAATCCTCGTGCTGACAGTTGGCCATAGAGAGTCGTACACTTTATTAACCATTGTATAATTGTTTTTTCCCATGCTAGAATGATATCGCTTGATTAAATGAATTTTGTAAACTTTAGATCTTGTTGATCCCACTTGAGATTATTCTGGATGATAACACCAATTCAATTTTTAGAGAGGAGACAGCTTTTAGTGGGATATCATCATTGTCCCGGTGAACAGATGAATTGTGAAGAAAATTAAATCTGTATATATTTACACTTCACTGGGCTCAGCTTCAACTTATCATGAGATCGATCAGAAAGAGAATCAATTCGAGACTGCAAATGTGAACATTGTGACTTTGATACAATATCAACAAGGCTGAGATCATCACCTGATTTTTCAGTGATGAGCTGAAGTAGTGGCTGCATCGTTAACCATTGCCAAAACAAATAATGAGATCTAGTTTTGTCCCCTGCGATTCACCACGTGTGAGGTCAAGAGAAGTTGATGTTAATCTGTGGTATACAACGCTTTGTGATCTATGTGATGAAAGAAAACTGCAGATGGTTGGTAAGACCATCTTACTGTTGGCAATCGATGTCACATTGTATATCCCTCGTCACCCAATCGGCAAGAAACCCCTCAAATACTCATACAATTACAGGTGTGACCGATCAGGCGCAGTCGATCATAATTAATAACGGTTACTCTTCGGAACTGGGCGTACTAAGGCAGTTTTCCAAATCTGGGGAAAATATCCAGAACTGAATTTTTTTTAATATCTCCGTAAATGGTTCTGACATCTCGTGTGCAAATTCCTGGAGGTGTCGTGTTGGAAAGTCGGCTGAATGCCTGGCTTTGGATGTGTTGAGTTAGCTTAAACAGGTAAACACCAGACGTCGCTCAATGATTGGGTGCGGTAGTGCTGGTAGATAAGGTGTTAACACAGATAAATTCAGAGGACGGAAATTTGGGCACAAGTGTACATTAATTACATTTGTAACTTCAAAGGACGATTTATTACTTTCAGGAAGACAAAATGATTGCGTCTGAAGTCCAGTCAAATGAAGGATTTGTTGATGCCATTTCCCTGGTTCTTTTTGTTTTAAGTGTTACAATCTTTCTGGCGTGTAGTATTGGCCAATCCATCAACATTACCCATTGTCCAAAAGCGTGAACAGAAGAGTCAAGAAAGGGCCTTAATGAAATCCTGCGAGGCTTAGCAGATGGTATTGAGTGATGAGAACGAAGAGAAACGATTGCATGATCACTAGATATAGGAGCAGATGTATCTACATCATGAAAGGTGTCACCGAAATCGGTTAAAATATTGTTGCGAATTCGCGCCCGCCGGCGTGCGATCGGCCACGTGACTCGAATCGCGGCACGTCGCCCACCGGACGGACAATTCTGTCGTGACCCTCTCGGACTAACGCCGGGAGCTAGTCACGGGTGGGCCTTTCAGCCTCACCACGATCGTGCCAATCGGCCACCCGCGTGGGATAGGGTTGTTCGCCAAACTCGACCTACCTAAGTACCCACGCGGATGGTAAACCGGGCGATCTCACCTCGCCGCAGGTCGACTCCGGACACGGGCCGCTTAAGCGGTCCGTTCCATACTATCGGGATAACCGAGCGGTGTTATCGTCGGCCTCGACGGTTCCGATTACTTATCGGGCATATTAAGCCCACGACGAACCCGTTACGTGAAGCAAGATGGAGATTCAACAATGGGAAGGACGCAGCGAAACGGGGAACAAGTTCACACAAGCACTTTATTCACACAGACACAGAGCACACATATATAGCCAAACAGAATCAGAAATGCACATATATCAATTTAAAACGACAACAACAATGCAGAGCTACAACTGACTAAGACCGACACACGGCAACACTTAACAGTTTTACTTCACAAGACATGGCGCCACAAGTTCCATCCAAAAAAAAACCCCGAAAAGAAATGGTGACTTTCCTTTTGGGCCGTCGAGTCCCTCTCCTATGTCCGTCGACGTGGTCCCGCCTGGCCGCGACTCCGTGCCCTGGCGTGGTAGGCGAGTCCTCTCCTGCGTGCCTCGCGCCTGCACGTGTTGGCCACTCGACGCCACGGACCGAGTGTTCGGCGCTATCCCAGCGCGGATAGAGGGGGGGGGAAACGTGGATGGCCAAAGTCGGGAGAGGGGAATGGCGGACGCTCCTTCCCGCCAGTGGGGTCTTGCAACTGCCCCACAAAAGACCAGGCCAGCGGCCACCAGGACGAGCGAGCCGGAAGACGAGAGCGAGAGCAACCACGAAGCCAGAATATCCACCGAGCAAGAGCACCTACAAAACTGCTTCGCCCGTCCCCGACTTTTATATCCCGGAGCTCCGCCCCGTTCTTTTCTCCACCCCTCTTCGAGGCGCTTCGAGAAAGGTCTCGAAGAGGGGCGTTCCTCCTCCCTGGCCGCGTCACACCGCGCATCCACCAATCGGGCGCCAGCTGCCCTCCCCTCGCTTCTCTCCCCTCACACCAAGCGCGGAGAAGAGTGGCACGAAAAGCTCACCGAGCGTCCTCGTTGGGTTTTATTTGAAATAAAAGATAGAGAAAGAAAAACGACTGACTCAAAGCGTCGCAGCCCGAATGAATCACATTTATGCCCTCTAAACAACGGGTTTGGGGCTAACTACACATGCACTTAAGAGATATTTCACCTACGGGACCTGAATGGTGGTTTGCGAATTTCCACAGCCGTAACAATATTCTCAAACAGCAGGACCTCCAGTAGCCTTGTTAATAACTTGTAATAATCCCGTAATTACTACAGGGTGAAGTATAAACAAACCTGTATGTAGATCATTGGAATCACCCATGATGATGAGGGGTTATCACAATTGACACAAATATTGAGTGTGGTGTGTGTGTCTGTCAGGTTGTAGTGAGTCATCTGCAAGTACGATTGGTCGCTTTACACGATGGGGTGGATGAGTCCACTAACGTGCTCGATTGGGGGGGGGGGGGGTGGGGTTAGTCTTCTAAACATCAAGTCTTCAAAACAGCTGTTAGCCACCATCTCAGATCGGAACCAATCCAAAACCATGATCTTTTCTGCCCTCGTTAACCCTCCCCCCATTACATCCCAATCCCTCCTCCTTCCAAATTCCCAGTTTTCCCTGCTGCGAGTTTCCTTCTGTATCAATATCTGTCTACCCATGCATCCTCTCCTGCCACTCATTCTGCACCACACTCATTGTTTGTTCGCGTCCCTCTGGCGTGATCTCCCTCTCTCTGCTGGTGTTCCCCTCCCCTCTCTCTGCTATTCCCTTTGTCCTGTTGCATCCTGATCCATTCAGTGTTCTCGTGCTAGCTCAGTTCAGTCTTGCATGAACCTCGACAATGTTCACAAAAATAAACAAGGACATGGGTGGAGTATGTGAGCGGAAAATTTGATTGGTCGTGATGATGTAAAATACTGTAATATTTTGTCCAAGTGCTGCAAAACAGAAGGGTTTTGAAAGTGCCAACAAGGTGATTTGTGCTCTTCAGTGTTCAAGTACAATATTAAATTTCAATAAGATAAGAATTTTAAATGTTGTAGAAAAAAGAAATTTCAGACGTATACCACCATTGATACAGAGTCTTACAACACCTTATTTAACACACAACATGAGGTGGTTGTGCTTGTTGTTTGTGTCCTTTATGACGTTCTTAAAAACACCAAGGTTGCTGTTTGGAATTATTTTCATTTTTGTTTAATTGGCAGACAGACAGATAGAGTAAAAAAAAAGTTATCTAACTCCTCTCTGCGCATACACGATTGGTAACTTCAGAGTGAAAGTATGTTAAACTACAGGTTCGTTTTTTTTTTAATATAAATGTTCATGTTATAACATTCGATTAAAATAAAACTGCCGTTTCTTTGAGAACCTCACAAACTCCTTTGCTGTGAACTGTGGCACATTATCTGTGATCAGCATGTCTGTGATTCCATATCTGGCAAATTGTCTGGCAAAAAATCTGGCAAAGTTTGCAAATGATGGTTGATGAGAGGGTGTTTTTCAGGAAGTCTGTCTCACAGAGGCTGGAGAAGTAGTCCACTGGAACTAGATACATTTTTCACTCCAAGTGGAAATGGTCTGACCACACTTTTGCCTGTGGACGCTCTGGAAGGTCAAGGGGGTGAAGCGTTTCCTTTGGCTGTTCTCTCTCTCTGGAGACCGACAGGTCTCACTCTTCTGAATAAAGTTCTTAATCTCAGCGTTCATTCTGGACCAGTAAAATCATTCTCTGACTCTTCATAAATGTCCGTTCACTCCCAGATGAAATAAGTGAACTTCTTCCACCATGTCCTTCATTTATGACTCGGGAATCGCATCTCTTTCTCCCTTGAAGATCAGGTCTCCCTGAGTGCTCAGTTCATCTCTCACATGGAATTATGGTGCAAGGACTGATTCAACCTCATGTTGTATCATTCCTTTGAGTTGTTGCATTATGCCATCTCGTCTGGTGTCACCTTCGATCTCCCTTATCAATGGTTGAGAGATCGGGGTATGTTTTGCCATGTTTACCATCTCAAACTCGTTTTCCTTGTCGACTCTTGGGTCCTTGAAGTCTTTGGTTTGTTGAGTGTATCAGCCAGTTGCATGTCTTGACCTGGCCGACAATGAATCTCAGCATTCTATATTTGCATCCTCCCAAGCATTCTCTGCACCCTCTTCAGTGTACACGCACACACACACTAATTTACACATGCATGGTTGTGTTTTTCATTCACAGACATCATGGGACTGACTCGATTTGTAAACTTTCCAACCAGATTTCTCCAAAAGGCAAATCCTCCCTTTTGGATTTGGTGATGACAAACTTCACCACAAATGTCTCCTTCTTCTGCTCCAATTGGTTAATCTGAGCACATGCTTGTGAACGTCTAAAAAACACCATCAGTCCAACCTCAAAAATTACCCCCGGTTGGGGGTGACTGTCATCTCTGAAGCTCTGTAGATGTGGATCTCTGATCGGCTTAGAATCGCTTTAATGTCGTCTTGTCTTTTGGTTCAACGTACAGATGAAAGCCCGGGAGTAAAAAGGATAGAAAACCTCAGAAATCAAACTACATTTCTGAGCTATCCAGAGATACATTTTGAAAATGGTTGATTTGGAACATTTATGATCAATGTGTCTTCAAAAGGATAGAAACCGGACCTCAGAAATCAAACCGCATTTCTGAGTCATAAATGGCGGATGATATTTTGACAATGGATGATTTCACAAGTTTACAACATCGGTGACCATGACATTGACCTTCAATCAGGACTAAAGTCATACCGTCGTGCATCACTCATCGACCCCTACCTACATAGGGCAATTCCAGCGTTACTCACGTTACATTTACTCTATTAGTCTAGCATAATGTTGTTTCCTTATTCTGTAAAAGGATAAAACTTTCTCACTTCTACATTGTGGCAACCTCTGGCCATTATCCAAGAATAGAAGTGAAAACCCAGAAAGAACCCCAGTGGTTATGCCGGCAACCTAAATTTTTTTAAGCGTTACTCAAGTTACGCAAAAGTAACGGCATTTTTTCACCCAACTTCGGTTATATTATATATCCTTGTTAAATGATGCACTTCAGAATAAAATGGATTATGAATGTTTGAAACTGTATTCATGAATTTTATAACACAACCAAGATTTTAACATAATATAACTAACTTTGCACAAAAGGCATTTGAAGAAAAAAAGTTGCGTTCCGCACGTTACGTTACTCACGTTACCAGTAGATTGGAGTGGTGGAAGTTCACCATACTGTGATGTTCACAACCTTTAACCATTTTTATTCAACAGAATAGTACATGTAGGCCTTAACGTTTAGGCAATACTAACTTCTGAATGCAAAACCCCTTACAATTACATATATCTCCATCACACCCCCCGCCACATGTCACACTCACGTTCTACTTTTTCATCCAGCAGTCTGTTAACATGGTAAATAGTCACTATAACCCATTGTCATGTATGTCACATGGTCTCTGTTCATTGCAGCAGGTAATTGATTGGTCGTGACCCTACATCTATAGTGACAGCTCTGTTCATTGGAGCAGCTTTCTTAAGCTCTCATAACGCTTCTGGATGTCTGACTCACTGACGTCCATAAATTTTACATTATCTGGGTCATGGTTGCCAACAGTGAGGGGGCCATAGAAAATCCTGTTGGGTTCAACACCATCTTCAACATCTGGCCTCCTTGGGAAGATGTAATTGTCACCAGACTTGTGGAGGAAGTTCACGGATAATGTCGTCCTCAGCCACTGATGTTACACGTCCAATGTAGTATTTTCTGGTGAAGTAGACAGCATAGTATCTGCCGATCTCAATATTCTGAAAACAAAAGGTAAAACCGTTTTAATACATGTTCATGTTATCCATTAACCACATGACATCAACCATTGCCATTCAGGATACGTCATATTCATTGGAATGACATAAATATTAATCATGACTTACAATGCATTCTGGTTTTGTTGTTTCTTCCTCTGTCTGCAAGCTGCCACCCTTTTCTTGGTGTCTTGCCTCCTCTTCCTCTGAAGGGCAAGTTGTTCTTTCTTTGGTAGCAGTTTCTCTTTATTCTTCTTTTTCTCTCGATTTGTTTTCACTTCTTCTCGATGTTTGGCTTTAAACTCTTCATACTGGCCAAGCCGTCTTTTCTTGGCACGGAATCGTCTTTGCCTCTCAGCATTGGAAAGTGGCATTCTGAAAACAATTTTAGAATTGTTTTTGGTACACAATTCTAAAATTCACCCCAAATACAGATCCCTCCAATAGGAGAGGAGGCAACTCGCACGTGCCGAGCGTCACGATGTCATGGCTGCCGCTCGGCGAGCAAAACAAAAAACAGCCGACGAAGTCAACTTCTACGGTCGATTTTGTATTGAATCGGAACTAATTCTTGATTCTTAATTCTTGAGGATACTGTTACGAATTTGGGAATTCGATTGCACACAACATTCAGGTTCCTTTAGTCAGTTATGTCGATAAGTGCTTGTTCCCTAGATAGTTCACCTTCCATTGTTTAATCGATTTTTTGGAAATCGTGGAAATGGGCAGAAATCGATTTAGTGCGCTGCGCGATTCAATTTAATAGTTAGGGAGCGATCATAACACAATGGAGACTCCCCTCCCCCTCTTCTGTGAAGAGGAAGAAGAGCCCTCCCATCCCGTGATTCATGTCAACAACTCCCTCCCACCCGTGGTTGAGCGGGGGACGGAGCACGAGGGCATGAGTCACGCCAGGAGCGGGGGAGAGGGCGGATAGGAATAAAGAAGGGATACTCTGCTTTGTTCGGGCTGGCTTTTAGTAGAGCTTCAGCTTCTGCTTTGGCTTGGGTAAGGGAGGAAGCTTTTTGAAGGCTTTCTGCTTTGGCTTGGCTTTTAGTAAGCTTTCTGCTTTGGAGAGCTTTTTGCTTCGGCTTGGCTTTTCAGCAGACCTGCGCGTTCTGCTTGGCTCGGTTTGCTTTTTGGGTTCTGGCTTGGTTCGTCGAAGAGAATCTGCTTTGTTCATCGGAAGAGAGTTGAGCTGGTTGCTCGGCTCGGAGTTCTTGGTTCGTGTTGAGAGAGGCTTTGTTCATCGGAAGAGAGTTGAGCTGGTTGCTCGGCTCGGAATTCTTGGTTCGTGGAGCTCTTTGTTCTCCGCTTGGTTCCCGGCTTGGTGCGACTCATCGGCCTCATCTTGGAGGTGGTTCTTCGAGATAGCGACGCATCGACGGGAAGGATAGGCGCCTCGTCTCACCAGCACGTGTTCGGAAGCGCAAGAGGATTCGCTGGAGCTCGGGAAGGATCGTGGCTCACGGCGATTGGATCCAGCTCTCTCTCTCGCTGGAGCCCGGGTCCGAACAGCTTGAAGACCACACGAGGTGGAGAGGTTCGAGATAGGTTCTGGGTTTCAGCTCATCTGTCCCTCCGAGCTGGAGTCCGTTATTAAAGGCATCAGCCACCATTTCTTGGGTGTGTGTGTGTGCGTACGTGTGTCCGTGGGCCCGTCTAACAAGTCGGAAACTGTGAAGTGCTTTGTGTGCTGTAAATGATTGCATTGCATTTCGTATAGTCGGTATAGTTCTGCTCTTACGTGCTTCCCGAGTTCCCCATTATTATCAATAAATACCCCAATTGTTAAATGTTTTCAGCTCGTCGCGTCGATTCTTTCATTGACTGAGTATTTTGTGTGTTGGGAGTCAGAAAGCCTTTGGTTTGCCGTAAAAGGGGGACATTCGGATCGACGGTTCTCGGCGATTAAGCCTCTCGGAATCGCGCTCGGGACAGGCTCGCTTAAGTGGCTTGTTCCGTCGAGGGTGGAATACCCCGGTAGTTGGATCACGTGGGTATTTAGGTAAATTGAAGATTGGCAATCGACCCTACCCCACGTGGTCTGCCCATTGGCGTATTTTGGTTCTTGCACAAGGATCCGTCGGCCTTGGAGTTATCCGGGCGGCGATATATATTCCGGGTGATCAGTCGGGCCGACTCGACTTGCGGCTCGTGGCTGACGCACCGGCACTGTAACAGTGGTTGTCAGGAGTGCGATTCGGCCCCCTCCGCCTCCGTAGAAAAATTCATGGAGTCAGATCAGGGGTATACGGAGCAACCCCACCCCCCCCTGTGTCCCCAAATTACGAGCGTTATAAATTTTATTCCCAGCACGCAAAATGTTCAGCCAAGGCGAGCTGAGCCTGGTGGGTAGTGAGGTGGATGTTGAGTAAATAGAATCCATGGCCCGGGACGGTTCGTTTTATTATAATCGCACCACGGATTGTCGTCAGTGGGAGCGGCCTGTGCAGGAACTTTATGGGCAACCAAAAACGGAGTCGCAAAATGGCGGCGCGGCCGTACCTCAGCGCGGCACGAGGCATGCGCGGGTTGCTATTAATAGCGCAACGAGCCGCAAGGCACGGGGGGAGTGCTCCCGCCCACCGGTTCAGGCTGCGTGGACACGGTATTCGCCGGGGCAGATGAATGAGAATGCCAACGCATACATTCATGAGCTTCAAGGACGCTTGTCGGATGCCTTGGACCAGTGGGAATGTGCTGATAACTATGTAGAAGAATTGCGGATTGAATTGGACGAGGCACAGGAGCGAGTTCGGGGGTTGGAAAAGGACTTGGCCAACGCAGACTGGGTTTATGAAGATTATCTGCACACGGAATCACAACGATTGGCCGATGCACAGGAACAAATTCTGGAGCTGGAAGAGGACTTGGCCAGCACAGTCGAGGAAATACATGGGGAAACGACGAAAGTAGATTGGTTGCGTGGGTTTTTGTTACAAAAGGCGAGCGAACTGAATGAAAGAAAAGAGGAGGAGCAAATTAGTAATTCTCGGGATAGGAAGAACTTGGAGGAAGAATGGAAAAAAAAAGCTAGAAAGAGAAAAATGTGAACACGAATTAGAAATTGACCGACTAAAGGAGATGAGAAAGAGAATGGATGAAATGAGAAAGGAAGAATGTGAAAGAGGTGTGGAGATGAGAAAGGAATTAGAACAAAAAGCTTCTGAGTTACAGAAACGCCAAGACAAAGAGACGGGATTACAAAACGAGCTGAGGATGTTGAGAGAGGAAAGAAAGAAATGGAGAATGAAATGTTAAGGAACCACACTGTGCAGATCGAACAGTTAGAAGCCAAAGCAAGGTTGGAGTGTGCGGAGATAGTGAAAGAACAAGGAATGAAACAGGAAAAGGAAATCAACAAAATGAAGGATACTATGAGATTGGAGAATGAGGAACAAGAGAGACAGTGGGCTAATAAACAAAAAGAACAAGGAATGAAGCAGGAAAGGGAGCTCAACCAGTTGAGGGAAACTATAAGATTGGAGAAGGAAGAACAAGAGAGACAGTGGGATAAGAAACAAAAAGAACAAGGAATGAAACAAAAAGGACAAGAACAACTAAAAAAGAAAGCAAGGTTGAAGTTCGTGGAGATCGTGAAAGAACGACGAATGAAACGGGAAAAGGAGATTGGCCAATTGAAAGAAACTATGAGATTGGAGAATGAAGAACGTGAGAGACGGTGGGGTAGAAAACAAAAACAATATGAGTTTGAAATGAACCAACTCAAGGAGAGAGCAAAATTGGAGTCCACAGAGATGGAAAAGCTCCGGAAAGATAATGAACAACTAAGGGGGCTCAGAGAGGAAGAAACGGAAATAATAAACGAAGTGACGGAGAAATTAGAGGTAGAGGTGACGACGACTGAGACGCAGGAATTAAATGAAACTAAAGACGAACACACACACATAGAGGTAGTGGAGGACAATGGGGGTGAGCTGGGGGAATGTGTCGTGGCCCGGTGCAAGCAGCAGGATAGCCTCCTTCAGGAACGAGAGGAGGGAATATGCCCCCTTGAAGCTGAACGTGACCAGGTGGGTTCAGTCGCTCCGTGCGAGTTAGGGGGGGCGAGTGCTGTGAACGGGTACACGCGGAGCTTGGGGGGTATGGAGGCCCCGGGACCCCTTGTGGTAGCACGAATCCCCAGTGTAATTGTCCTGGTGTGTATGGTGAAAGGTGTGAGTGCAGCGAGTATACTGAAACGTACGCATAGTGTGGGTGAAATGGCGTGCGTGGAAATGGACAGACGGGTCCAGACAAGAGACGGGAACAGCGAGCTGAAAGGGCCGCTTGTAGCTGTTTCGAGAACCACGCCGGTTTCACGGGACGTCGTGTGCGGGGCCCTTTCGGCAGGTAGCGAACGGCCCTCGCACGCGCGTTTTCGTACAGGGAAATTTCGAGGGCGGATAGGAATAAAGAAGGGATACTCTGCTTTGTTCGAAGCCTGGTGTTGGTGCAGTGGTTAGGGCAGCGGCTTGGGATCCAAAAGGTCCTGAGTTCAAGCCCCGTTGGGCCACTGAATTAATACACCAGGAGGTTGACTCAGCCTGTCATCCTTCCGAGGTCGGCGAAATGAGTACCAGTGTACTGGGCCGGTGTATACCCCGGTTAAAATAGGTGTACCATATCCCTGTGTCGTAAGAGGCGACCAGGGTTGCGTCAGGAAGGGCATCCGGCGTAAAACATGTGCCAAATCACTATGCGGATCATACGGATGATCCGCTGTGGCGACCCCTAACGGGAGCAGCCGAAAGAAGAAGAAGACTCTGCTTTGTTCGGGCTGGCTTTTAGTCGAGCTTAGGCTTCTGCTTTGGCTTGGTTTGGGTTAGGGAGGAGGCTTTTTGAAGGCTTTCTGCTTTGGAGGCTTTTTGGAGAGCTTTTTGCTTCGGCTTGGCTTTTCAGCAGACCTTCGCGTTCTGCTTAGCTCGGTTCGCTTTTTGGGCTCTGGTTTGGTTCGTCGAAGAGAGTCTGCTTTGTTCATCGGAAGAGAGTTGAGCTGGTTGTTCGGCTCGGAGTTCTTGGTTTGTGGAGCTCTTTGTTCTCCGCTTGGTTCCCAGCTTGGTGCGACTCATCGGCCTCATCTTGGAGGTGATTCTTCGAGATAGCGACGCATCGACGGGAAGGATCGGCGCCTCGTCTCACCAGCACGTGTTCGGAAGCGCGAGAGGATTCGCTGGAGCTCGGGAAGGATCGCGGCTCACGGCGATTGGATCCAGCTCGCTCTCGCTGGAGCCCGGCTCCAAACAGCTTGAAGACCACACGAGGTGGAGAGGTTCGAGATAGGTTCTGGGTTTCAGCTCATCTGTCCCTCTGAGCTGGAGTCCGTTATTAAAGGCATCAGCCACCATTTATTGGGTGTGTGTGTGCGTACGTGTGTCCGTGGGCCCGTATAATAAGTAGGAAACTGTGAAGTGCTTTGTGTGCTGTAAATGATTGCATTGAATTTCGTATAGTCGGTATAGTTCTGCTCTTACGTGCTTCCCTAGTTCCCCATTATTATCAATAAATACCCCAATTGTTAAATGTTTTCAGCTCGTCGCGTCGATTCTTTCATTGACTGAGCATTTCTTGTGTTGGGAGTTAGAAAGCCGTTGGTTTGCCGTAAAAGGGGGACATTCGGACCGACGGTTCTCGGCGATTAAGCCGCTCAGAATCGCGCACGGGACAGGCTCGCTTAAGCGGCTTGTTCCGTACGAGTTCCGTCGAGGGTGGAATACCCCGGTAGTTGGATCACGTGGGTATTTAGGTAAATTGAAGATTGGCAATCGACCCTACCCCACGTGGTCTGCCCATTGGCGTATTTCGGTTCTTGCACAAGGACCCGTCAGCCTCAAAGTTATCCGGGCGGTGATCTATATTCCAGGCGATCGGTCAGGCCGACTCGACTTGCAGCTCCGTCAGAGCAGTCGGCTCGCGGGCGAAGCACCGGCACTGTAACAATACGTACCTTAAATTTTTTGAATGCGCAGCCCAACGATATAACGGGAAAGATCAGTTAAAACAAACGGTTTCTTGGTCAGAAACGACACAATGACAGTACAGCCGCAGGACTGCAGAACCGTAAGACATGGGGTCCACAGGGACAAGGGCATGGGCCACCTAAATAACAACCTAATTAACATAATGATGCAAGTTTTCGTTTTCGAAAAATCGACATGTTTGTTGGACAGAAGATGATAACTTCGGAATGACTGGTCCGATCGAGGCCGGTCAAACGTCGCGGTACTGCGCTAGCTCGTCACTGATTGGCTGCAAAATCTCAGCTGAATAAGCCCGTTCCTTTGTGGTTGGTGTGGCCGTGAAGTTGAGTGACCGACTTGGAGGATGACACCGTGCCGTGCATTGTGAAGCGTTAGCCCACTAAGTACGCTTCACTCATTAACGCGTTGTGCGATAACCACTGATTGGATCTTAATGATCTACACATGACGTGAAAGGGGACGCTACGCAGATAACAATGGTGTACGATTTATTTCCTAGCTCTCAGGAAAACACCATGAAAGACGCAAGTGGAAAAGGGTCCTGTCCCGGTATTTGAGCGATGTGCGTGACGTAACGTCATTGTTACTTCAAATACTATTTATTGACAAACTGACCCGCCCAAAATGGACCTTTCCGTATTATGATACTTTGGATGTGCTACCACCTTTGTCTAAAGACAATAACTGCTTAATTGCCAATTAGGAATCAATAAATTATGATAATTTATAGATTTCTTGGTAAAACACTGTTACTCACGTTACACCCCTCCTCACTGGACGTTACTCACGTTACAAAGTTTGAGACAAACTATATCAGAAACAATAGACTGCTTTCTTGATTTTATATCTTATATGTCTGGGGTGGACATAGAAGAGATGATGCCTGGATGTTGTTATAAATATTCAGCAGCATTATAGAATGAGGACAAAGTTAAACTTTTTTGTTACTCACGTGACAGATTCAAATTGTCTACCGCTTCATGATTGGGTTGAGAACAAGCGTACCTTTCAGACAAACTACTAATGGTGCTTCCAACGCTTTGAAATGAACATAATCATAAAATGGAAATGTTTCATAGCATTAAGTTATACATTTGTTCATTGCCCAGGTTTGAAAACTAGGATTTTTGGGGGAAAAAGCTTTGGTTTTCATGTGCAAATTTTGAAAGTGTACCAAAATATTATAATTCATCTCAAACCTTCAACTCCTTTTGATCCTTACACCTGGATATACTAAGTATACAGTCGTAAACAAATTTGATTGCCATTTCATGTTTGAATTCTCAGTGGTCATGTTACTCTGTAGCTGGAATTGCCCATACCAAGTTTCATCAAGACCGGGCAAAATGTTTTTGACCGTATCACATCGATGATTTTTCCAACTTTGAAGACACGTGACTCAATAACCAGGACGAATTTCAAAAAACCGGCCCGAACAAATTTAGATATTGTTCCATATTATCAGAATCCGAAGAAATTTCAAAGATCAGATCACAAACGGCGGAGGAGATAGATTTTGAAAATGGACGATTTTGCAACTTTGGAATCGCCTTGACCTTGACCTTGACCTTCAATCGTGTCAAAAGTCATATTTTCGTGCATCACTCATCGACCCCTACCTACACACCAAGTTTCATCAAGATTGGGCAAATATTTTTTTGACCGCATCACATCGACGATTTTTCCAACTTTGAAGACACGTGACTCGATAACCAGGACGAATTTCAAAAAACCGGCCTGACCAAATTTAGATATTGTTCCATCTTATCAGAATCCGAAGGAATTTCGAAGATTGGATCATCAACGGCGGAGGAGATAGATTTTGAAAATGGACGATTTCTCAACTTTGGAGTGACCTTGACCTTCAGTCGGGTCAAAGGTCATACCGTCGTGCATCCCTCATCGACATCTACCCACATACCAAATATCAAAAAAATGGGGACGTACGTACGGACGGACGGACATCGACTGGTTTTATTAGGTCATCTCAATGAACTTTCAAACCACTCTCATTACTCTAAAACCTGATGGGGCCTTGTGAACTCTACTTCTGGTGTATGCTCCCCTTCCATCCCTCCCCTCTCTTCAAAAGCACCACAGCCGACTCAGTTCGTGAGAAGGCTGAACGCCTCAATTATGTGTTTGCTTCCAAATCTTGTGTCTCCAACCCCTCAATCTCAGTCCCCATCCTTCCCTGTCGTACCCAACTGCTCCTCAACTCTGCGTTTTTTGCACCTGAGAAGTTAAAGAAGGTTCATTCATCCCCGGACTCTGACTCTCCCACTGGACCGGACGGCATCAGCTCGCATGTCCTGAAATTCTCCTCTGCTGCTCTTTCTTGCACATCCTCTCTCACCCTTTTCACCCTCTCATTTACCCGAGGTCATCTTCCATCTGCTTGGAAATCGGTCAACACAGCATTACATAGAAAGGTACAAAAAACGGATCCCCTTAACGACAGACATTTCAGGTTACTTCCAATCATCAGCGAGGTCATGGAATCCATCATAGCAGTTGATATGAAAAACACCAACACCACACGAACTTATCAACACAACATCAACACAAGAAAAATACAAAATGTTTCTTAAGTGTTTTTTTGTAGTTTTTTTTTCTTTCCAGGAGAGGGGGCTTGGGCGTAGACAGTCTTGGGGAAAAAACACATTATCAACCACACAACACCGCTTGACAAGAACACCATGAAGAACACTCCGTACACATGCACACAATCACCCATCAATGTTCAAACTACCCAAAAGTCCTGCCAACATCCCCATACCCCTCAATCTCCATAACTTCCAGATACCAATCTCATTCCAATTTAAACCCATCTTCTGTTTCTGCTGCCACTACCTTTCAAGGGAGGCAATTCCATACATTAACTACTCTCTGAGTGAAAGACCCCTGCCTTGCTACCATCTTAACTCGACTCTTCTTTACCCTCAGTCTATGGCCTCTGGTCCAATCATTGTCTACTTTGCTGAATAAATCTTCTTCCCTTATTTTGTCTCTGCCTTCCATTATCTTAAACATCTCTATCATATCACCTCGTAACCTCCTCCTTTCTGTTGTATAAAACCCTGTCTCCTTCAGCCGCTCCCCGTTGCTGAGTCTAGCTAGGCCCGGAAGCAATCAAGTAACCCTGCGTTGAACCCTCTATATGGCACCTATGTCCTTCCTGAGTTGCGGTGACCAAAACTGCACACAATATTCTCGATGTGGCCCTCACGAAATTCCTATCCAATGTTAACACCTCTTGATTTATAATTGATCCCCCTCCAAATACAACCTGAAACACTATTTGCTTCACCTATTGCTACCTGGAACTGTTGCCTGCTTCCCTCCCATACCTATTACCACCCCCAGATCCTTCTCCCGTGTAACACGCTCCAAAATTACCCATTACATCATGTAATCTCTATTTTCGTTGTTCTTTCCCATCCCCAATACCATACACTTGCTCAGGTGAAATTACATCCTCCAATATTTTGCCCAATCTATGAGTATCAATACATTCTTGAACATGATCACCACCCCGTCTACTATCCACCTTACCTCCAAGCTTGGTGTCATCTGTAAATTTGGAAAACCTCTTCACCCCACAATTTAAATCATTGATGTAAATAATGAATAGTAATGGTCCGAGTACTGATCCCTGAGGTACACCATGACTTGCATCCTCCCACTCAAAGCCACTCTTTTCTTCCTACCACTAAGCCAGTTTGCAATCAAATTAGCTTCCTAACCAGCCACTCCACAAGCCCGTACCTTGGCTGACATCCTCCTATGTGGTACCTTATCGAATGCTTTCTTTAAGTCTCGATATACTATGTCCACTGCCATTCCCTCATCCACCCAATCAGAAACTGCTTCATAGAACTCTAAAAGATTTGTTAAACATGAACTACCTTTGCTAAACCCATGCTGACTACCTTTAATTGGTTTGTATTTTTTAAATGGTTCCTCGTCTGGTCCTTAATTAATATCTCCAACACCTTCCCCGTAACTTAAGTTAAACTAACAGATCTATAGTTTCCCAATTCTTCTCTGGATCCTTTCTTAAATAATGGTGTGACATTTGCTCCTGTCCTGACTCAAGTGAACTATTGAAAATATCCGTTAACATCTCGCTTACCTGCTCAGCCATCTTCCTCAATACTCTCAGATGGAAGCCCTCAATATCAGACATGAGATCAGGTCTGTCTCTCTGGACATATCCTCGTGTATTTGATACAGTCTGGCATCCCGCCTTGCTCTCCAAACTCTCTGCTAATGGCATCCAAGGCCGACTCCACACATGGCTGACTGACTTCCTCCACTCTCATAGCCAATGTGTGGCACTCAATGGAATCCTTTCATCTCCTCCCCTTGTGTCAAGGCTAGATTTCCACAAGTCATTGGAATATCCAGTGCTCAAGCTGAGTCCATGGTGATACCTCTTCACCATTGTCCAATTCCCCCTCCATCTTGCCCTCCACTGTTGGTCTCTCTCTCTCTCTCTCTCTCTCTCTCTCTCTCTCTCTCTCTCTCTCTCTCTCTCTCTCTCTCTCTCTCTCTCTCTCTCTCTCTCTCTCTCTCTCTCTCTCTCTCTCTCTCTCTCTCTCTCTCTCTCTCTCTCTCTCTCTCTCTCTCTCTCTCTCTCTCTCTCTCTCTCTCTCTCTCTCTCTCTCTCTCTCTCTCTCTCTCTCTCTCTCTCTCTCTCTCTCTCTCTCTCTCTCTCTCTCTCTCTCTCTCTCTCTCTCTCTCTCTCTCTCTCTCTCTCTCTCTCTCTCTCTCTCTCTCTCTCTCTCTCTCTCTCTCTCTCTCTCTCTCTCTCTCTCTCTCTCTCTCTCTCTCTCTCTCTCTCTCTCTCTCTCTCTCTCTCTCTCTCTCTCTCTCTCTCTCTCTCTCTCTCTCTCTCTCTCTCTCTCTCTCTCTCTCTCCCCCCTGTTCCTGTTTTTGCTGTTACGTCCTGATTCGTTCATTGTACCTACACTCGCTATTCCACAAGCCTCAACTGTATGCAAAAAAAGGAAGAAAATAACCCTTCATATTAGACCGTGGGCCGAGCATACAAAATGTGTCTAGTTTTTATACGCCCGATATATATATATATATATATATATATATATATATATATATATATATATATATATATATATATATATATATATATATATATATATATATATACATATATATATATACATATATATATATACATACATCGGAGCGTATTATGTGATACCAGTCGTCCATCCGTTCCTGGCCGCACTCTAACTCCCAAAGTTTTCTACTTTCACGTTTCATATTTGGTACATAGGTACAGACTGTGGAGACGGTGTGTCACGACATACGTTCATCATCTAAAGTGGTTGCCATGGCAACTTGGATGCTGTTATCCATGTAGTAGCACAATTCTGTATATACCTTCTTGTTCGGGCATATATTGTGCTCACTTGCACTCTTGTTGACTTTTGTGCCCCTCCTCGTTTTTCGACCTGAAATTTTGCAGAGATTTAGATTTTAAAAAGTCACTTATAAAGAATTCACAACTCGTCAGTGCAAAAAGTTGCACATTAATTAGTTATGCTAATTAGCAAAACCTATTGCACCATCTTGTGTCCATTCTGAGATAGCTATGTATTACTCGATGAGAATTCTGATGTCTATGTTATGTCTTCATATAATGGGGAGACTACCTGCATTGTGTTTTAATTATTTTATTTTAAAAGTACAAGCAAAAATAGTAGCCTTTCTTTGAAATGAATTCTTTCATGTTTAACACGTTCATGTACATCAATGTAAAACACTGTGGTATCACACAATGATGACACGGGTCACTGTGTCACGGAGCATCAGCTCCTCATCTGATTCTTCGTCATCAGAATCTAACTCTTTTGTGGTAATAGAGTTTCTGCAGTCGACACACTTGCAAAGCTCCGTCCGTGACACAACATGCCGTCGACAAGAACATGTTCCTTTGCCTGCACCAGACAGCTTCTCACAGCTAGTTTTCTTGCATGAACAATATGTTAGTTCAAGCAAGCTGCTCGGAGCTGGACGCAGATCACGCCAGTCGATGTCTAATTCATCATGTACAACTTTACATCCATGTCCATTTGGACTGGGAATTGGTGGAAACTTCCAGACATCGAGTGTGTACAGCAGCCTGGTAATTTGCTCTCATGACATGCTGCTTCAGAAAGTATCTGCATTGGGTGGAAGACGTGCCTCTGATTTTGGTTAACATAAGGAACAGATTGTATCTGGCTTCATTGACTTTCTTACAGTCCTGCCCATACATTTTGCAAACAAATTTCTCCTCACCTTTCACCAATTCATCACTGACTGTGAATGAACTCCCCAACTCTTGAAAGACAGCATGGCAAACAGTGTCACTTGCAAACAACTTGAAGGCTTTGGGTTTAGACTTTCCATGAAACCAAAAAAAAACAATCTGATAAGCTCTGCTTTGTTCTCACCACATGCCAGAAACTTCTTCCATCGGTGAGGTACCTGCTGATCTGCACTGTAGATTTTTGTTAGCAAACTGCCACCCACTGAACATCTTCCCCCTATCAGCGTTCTTGATGCTGTCTTTCCTGTAAGTATCAATTACAAAGTGGATTTATTTTGTAAACGAGTAGTTACTTCTTTCCATATATTGAAAAAATAACATTCAAGCAATGATCTACACTCATCACTATATTTTATTAAGTAGTTAGGATGGGAAATGAGCAAGAGTGTAGATTACTAGGAAGAGGATAAATATAAGTGACAGCAGAATTTAGAGTAGAACATCCAGTCAGATTCATGACAGTTAGATTCTATAGTATAGTAATCACTGGGTATTGATTTTGACCATTCTGTCAAAAATTAGTTAACGGTAGAAGGCTAAGCGCATGTAAGTGGTTACCACTGTGTTTCAAAAATGTCAAAAAATGAAGTTTGTTCCATTGCCTTCTCACTACATTTTCCTGAAAGTGTAAGTCTAACTGAGTTCAGAACAAAAAAACCGTAGAGCTTAATTACATATATATATATATATATATATATATATATATATATATATATATTTTATATATTATTTATATATATATATATATATATATATATATATATATATATATATATATATATATATATATATATACCGAAATATGATACTTTGAAGAAGGGGTACCTATTCTGATGGTTTTGTGAGTTTTCAATGAAATTATTATTCTAGCAACTAATCTAATAATCAAAATACCAATTTCTGGGATTATTAAGAAATAATACATACCTACTTTTTTATTACTGCTCTATTCAGTAATTGTCAGATGCTGAAAAGCACTAAAAGAGAGGATTTATCGAACAAATTATTGGACGTAAATTTTCAATTCAATCAATTCTGGGAGTAATAAAAAGCTCTCTAAATTCTCCAAAACTGTTTTAACTGCCTTCTAAATTAATAAAATATTTTTTTAATACCTGGAAAAAAATTTTTTTTTTAATTTTAAGAAAATTAATTTTTTAATCGAATTCAAAAAAGTGACGTGCAGTCGGCCAAAAATGCAAAATTACTCTAAACCAAAGCCATGCATGTTTTCAATATATATTTTTTATACTATTATATCTATATCACTGTGCCCCATTTGTAAATAAATTTGAGTGAAAATAATCTGATGCACAGAAGAATAAAAGCATTTTTTTTAAAACGTGACGTGCAGTCGGACATTTGAGTTGGAAAGTTCGGTCAAGCCGCTGTAATTAAGTATCCAGCCGGATCATCTCAATTTTTTTTTACATTCATTATTGGTAATAAGTTGAATAATTTAAGACACGTAAATATGAGTTATTGATAAACTAGTCATTTTGTTAGGGGATTTCATCGACCCAGGCTCTAAAAGGGCAATAAAACAATAAAAAATAAGAATGTGCCAGAATGTGCATATATCATGCGAATCCACCACTGACCAACACAAATGCTGATTTTCTCAGATGGTGGGTGATAACCTTTTGATTAGATGAGAAATTTCATACAGGATGTTTTATATGTTGTATTTTTGCATGGTCTAATATAGTGGTTCTCAAAGTGGTCCCTACCGCCCCCAGTGGGCGCTGGGAACTTTCAGGGGGGCACTCCAGACTCCACGAGTGGTAGGGGGGCGCTGGCAATGATTTGGGGGGGCACTGGCGATTTAGAGGAGCAGCGGCAATTAGGAGCACTCATTGGGCTTCCTGCAGTCTGAGCAGGTTAGCCGGTGCCATTCGGCAAATTGGCCATACAATGCCTGTTGCGGTCCTCCTCGTTTGCCGTGGCGCCGTCCAGAGAGAAATCAAAGACAGGCAATGGGATAGGTCGGCCTTTTTGTAAATAATGAACACATTTTAAAATGTATTTATTCTGAAAATCATCAAGTTCTTCAAGCATATTACAGACTTGTTTACCAACAATGCAAGTCAGTGTATTTTTTTTAATACACACATGGTGTGAATACCATATACATGTGTTATGATCCGGCAGTGCAATTCCCAGTGAGGCGAGAGTACTGTGGCAGCGCGGCATTGTGTTTTAGGCGCGCGCTGTTGTAGCTACCATTGGAAATGTGAAGAAAATTTTTTTTTGATGCGCAGGGTGAAAATCGATGCGCGCGCTGACCAGAGACCGGAAATATATAATTATTGTTTGGCCTTATCACTGGTGTTAGTCTTTCCATATCTTGGCGTATTGATTTCGTTATTCAAAAAAGCTTCACGTCCGGTCGGCTTCAAGATGTCGGCCTCAAAGAAAAAGTGTCGTCAGTATTCCGTTGAATACATCAAGTATGGATTCATTCCATCCCTGACGAACACGCAGTTACCGATGTGTTTGTTGTGTGGTATCACGCTGTCCAATGAAGCAATGAAACCATCTCGACTGAGCGAGCACCTGAGTAAAAAGCACAGTGATAAGGCTCGCGCAGAGGTCAGCTATTTCCAATCGCTGAAAGAGAAATTTGAGAAGCGATCCACGGTAACGACAATGTTCAAAGCCAGCCAAAAGCTCGTGGATAAAGGACTGGAAGCGTCGTATAAGCTGTCATTGCTCCTCGCCAGATCTGGAAAACCGTATTCAATCGGCGAACAGATGATCAAACCGGCTGTTGGGGAAGTGATAAAACCTGTTATGGGCTAGGATCCGTATCCAGTTCTCTCGTCGATTGCGCTCAGCACTGATTCCGTGGCCAGGCAGATTGATGAAATGTCATCAGATGTAGAAGATAAGCTGTGTTGTGAGCTGAGAAGCACGCACTTCGCCATCCAGCTGGATGAGTCCACTTTGCGTGACAGTGAAGCTCTGTTACTCTGCTACGTTCGCTTCATCCGTGCTCAGGAAATGGTGGAATTGTTGTTTGCCCGCTCTCTCCAGACCGATACGAAGGGTTCTTCCATCTTCCAAACGTTGGAGAAGTACTTCACTGATAAGAACATACCGATGGAGAACATTCTCATTTGTGCGATGGACAGGGCACCAGCGATGGTTGGCCACCAGCGTGGTTTTATTGCGCTTCTGAAGAACCAGGTACCGTCCGTGTTCGCCATTCACTGTCATGCACTGCCAGCATCTTGTAGCAAAAGCTCTCAGCACCAGACTTCACACATCACTCCAAATAGTAATCAAATCAGTGAATAAAATCAAGGTGTCGTCTCTGCATGATCGGCTGTTTCATCAGCTTTGCCAGGAGAATGATGAACCATTCCAGAGTCTCTTGTTGCACACCGAAGTTCGATGGTTGTCCAAAGGCACTTGTTTGACCGGTTTCCTTGCCCTCTTCTCGACAGTGGTCGAGTTTCTGTCGGAAATTGATACAGAGTTATCGGAGAAAGTGAATGTGATTGAGCATGATGTGGCTTACTTCGCGGACATATTCAGTGTACTGAATGATGTCAACAAACAACTCCAGGGTGACCATATGACGCTGATTAAAGCAAAGAAAGTGATCAGCGCGTTCGTAACCAAGGCGACTCTGCACAGGGAAACCCTCGGCCGCAGAGATATGTACCACTTTCCCCGGTTGGCAAAGGAAACTGCTGTTTCTGATGAAGAGCTGCTCGTTTATTGCAATCACCTTGAGAAGATTCGTGGAGATATATAGCAGGGTTTCAGAGACATGCTAGAACTGTCGGTGCCAGCATGGGTGATCAACCCATTCAAATGTGACATTCGAGATGTGAAGCGCGAATTACAGGACGAAATTATCAACTTGTGGAATGATGATGAGGCGAAGGCAAGATTCTCACAGCATGAATACGGCAAATTGTGGATTCTGGAGCGGGGCGAATACCCTGCAATGTGGACAGAGGCAGAACTGCTGCTGATGGCGTTCCCCACATCATACCTTGTTGAAAGAGGGTTCAGCGCCGTGATGGTGCTGCTGACCAAGTATCGAAACCGCCTTGACATCACCAAGAGGGGCGATCTGCATCTCTACCTCACTGAGATGGAGTCAGATGTTTGTAATCTCGCAGCGAGTCACCAGGCCCACCCTTCACACTCACGGTATTTGGGCCTGTGATAACAGATTCCCAGTTTGCCTCACCTGGACCTGTTCTGCTGAAACATTGGAGGTAGTGCAAAATAAAATGGAAAAGTAAAGTAAAATATTATTGAGAAAATATTTGGCTTCTGTTATCTTTGCTTCCTATCGACATAAATTCGGACTATCCTATTGCCCACTGGGTGGCGGACCACGAACGATAGGACAAGGGGGCATTGGGCCGGTCCAAGAGGGCAGAAGGGGGCGGTAGTCAAAAAAAGTTTGAGAACCACTGGTCTAATATATGTCATATTTTAAGGTGAAACAAGAAAAAAAGGCCAATACTGGGCATGTATATTCAGTAATGTACATCATAGACCCATGAACCTATATATTAAGGTCCTATGGAACACTGTCTGTGCAATGAACCTAATTTCATGACCAGTAGTAGTCTTTGTGACTTTCAAAAATGCCACTCAAGTCAGGGTATGCCCCACTAAAATAGGGGTGGTGACCACTTACATGCGCTTAGCCAGAAAGGAGATCCTACCTTCCAGATCATCATCATCATCATCATCATCATCATCATCATCATCATCATCATACACACCGAGCCTGTGGTGTACTTGTAGCGACATTACTTTCGGGGCTTCCTTCCACATCAATCCACTTAGCAGCACATTCGTGAAATTTCTTAATGCTTTTCTCACGAAAAGGAATTACTTTGCTGTGGGTGTTGATGACGCGCATCAAACAGAACCCCGAAGAACTGCCTTCAGAATCTTCAGCAGCACCTGTATCAGACCAAATGTACGTCGCCATGACAACTCGTGAGTTTACAGCTTGCTTGCAACGAAGTGCGTGATTGGTTGATGAGCGCTTGCAACGAAGCGCGTGATTGGTTGATGGGCGTGGTGCTGTACGTCAAGAGCGCTGTCATTGGACGATGTTAAGAAGAAAATTGTCACAATTTTGGGTGTTTTTTTTTCTTCCATATTTTGAAAAAAAAAATGTGCAAGTTTGGTGCTTGACGACTTTCAGATATGATTTCCATAATATTTTCACACAACATGTTATAAATACAGGTAGATGCACGAGGTGGGTCAAGAAACGAAACAAAACAAGAGCTCGGCCCACGGTCTCCATCACGACACGAGGAAAAGAAAAAAAAAAAACCAACGTGGAGATGACGTCACGGGAGAGGCGGGGCCAATCTCGGTGAAAGGAACCAAATAACATTAAAATTTTCCTTCCAAGATATTTATTGAATAAATAAACAAGGATTAAGTGAAAAGTGAAGCCAAATATCGACTTATTAAACCAAACATGATTTCCTGATTCTGTGGACCGAATTAAATCATTTCTTCCCTTCAGTCCGTGTTAAAATTATCAGGACGCCCTTTGACCTCTGTATTGATGTACTCCACAATGTTGCACCGTGTAAAATGAAGGATCGTAAAATATATTTCAATCCAGTGGAATATTTCTCAACAAACGGTGGAGTTTCTGTTTTTTGGGGATGAAGAAGAAGAAGAGTAAGAAGAAGAAGAAGATGAAGATGTAAATTTTAAACAAAATGACACTTTTCCCTCTCATTGGACAAGATGTTCGAGTAATAAGTTTAACAAACTAAGGTGAACTTACTTTCTCAAACTAATGAGTTTACCGGAATATTAAAAAGAATGACGTGTAGTAGGGGGCTGGGCCAAGGTGTAGTGTGACGTCACAAACACTTCAACAACGTCAAACAGTGTTGAACCTCCGGCTCGTCAGTTCGTGGGTTCGTGGATTCGAGTGAACCGGAGATGTTGTTTCTCATCGTGGTCTTGCTGGTCCTCAAAACTACAGCATCCCGATCACCCCAGGAGGTAAGTGGAGATTGTAAATGATGGCGTGTAGTAGGGGGCGGGGCCACGGTGTAGTGTGACGTCACAAACACTTCAACAACGTCAAACAGTGTTGAACCTCCGGCTCGTCAGTTCGTGGGTTCGTGGATTCGAGTGAACCGGAGATGTTGTTTCTCATCGTGGTCTTGCTGGTCCTCAAAAATACAGCATCCCAATCACCCCAGGAGGTAAGTGGAGATTGTGAATGATGGCGTGTAGTAGGGGGCGGGGCCACGGTGTAGTGTGACGTCACAAACACTTCAACAACGTCAAACAGAGTGTTAAACCTCCGGCTCGTCAATTCGTGGATTCGTGTGAACCGGAGATGTTGTTTCTCATCGTGGTCTTGCTGGTCCTCAAAACTACAGCATCCCGATCACCCCAGGAGGTAAGTGGAGATTGTAAATGATGGCGTGTAGTAGGGGGCGGGGCCACGGTGTAGTGTGACGTCACAAACACTTCAACAACGTCAAACAGAGTGTTAAACCTCCGGCTCGTCAGTTCGTGGATTCGTGTGAACCGGAGATGTTGTTTCTCATCGTGGTCTTGCTGGTCCTCAAAACTACAGCATCCCGATCACCCCAGGAGGTAAGTGGAGATTGTAAATGATGGCGTGTAGTAGGGGGCGGGGCCACGGTGTAGTGTGACGTCACAAACACTTCAACAACGTCAAACAGTGTTGAACCTCCGGCTCGTCAGTTCGTGCGTTCGTGGATTCGAGTGAACCGGAGATGTTGTTTCTCATCGTGGTCTTGCTGGTCCTCAAAAATACAGCATCCCAATCACCCCAGGAGGTAAGTGGAGATTGTGAATGATGGCGTGTAGTAGGGGGCGGGGCCACGGTGTAGTGTGACGTCACAAACACTTCAACAACGTCAAACAGTGTTAAACCTCCGGCTCGTCAGTTCGTGGGTTCGTGGATTCGAGTGAACCGGAGATGTTGTTTCTCATCGTGGTCTTGCTGGTCCTCAAAAATACAGCATCCCAATCACCCCAGGAGGTAAGTGGAGATTGTGAATGATGGCGTGTAGTAGGGGGCGGGGCCACGGTGTAGTGTGACGTCACAAACACTTCAACAACGTCAAACAGAGTGTTAAACCTCCGGCTCGTCAGTTCGTGGATTCGTGTGAACCGGAGATGTTGTTTCTCATCGTGGTCTTGCTGGTCCTCAAAACTACAGCATCCCGATCACCCCAGGAGGTAAGTGGAGATTGTAAATGATGGCGTGTAGTAGGGGGCGGGGCCACGGTGTAGTGTGACGTCACAAACACTTCAACCGTCAAACAGAGTGTTAAACCTCCGGCTCGTCAGTTCGTGGATTCGTGTGAACCGGAGATGTTGTTTCTCATTGTGGTCTTGCTGGTCCTCAAAACTCCAGCATCCCGAGCACCCCAGGAGGTAAGTGGGGATTGTAAGAGATCACGTGGTCAAGAAAAGGACAGATAAAAGGGCATGAGATGGGATTTCTTCAGGTGGTTAAACAGGAAATATTTAATGTTCTTCCAGGGTCGGTGTGAGGGACATTTTGTTTTCACTCATCAGAGTTTGATTCACAATGTAATCGGATTCGACCATAATCTGTCAGCCTTGAGCACCCTGTCAGGGTAGTGCTTCATCATGGAGCGGTCAGCTTTTCATGCCATCCTTTCAGAACACAAATCAAGTTGGCTGTCCTGCCGTCCCATTCTTGGAGAAAGTGGAGATTCCAGGAATAGCCTTTAAAAAGGAGAAGGCCATTGTGTGTCGGTGCCCAGTTTAAATATTATATTTCTATTTCCTGGTTTCTCCTTGTAGTTGTTCAATCTCTCCTTGTTGTGAGTTCACCTTTGGTTCGATACTCCAGGTGAACTTTCCCCACCACACGTAGTTTGAGTTTCTCTGTTAAAGATAAAAATCTCCGTCATGTTCGTGTCGATCTTCACAAAACACGTTCATGTAACTTGTACCACACATCGCACACGTTGTTCATGGACTGGAAATGAACACCTGGAAAATGCCTCTCAAAGTGGGGTCTGAACCCCCTTTTTATTATTAAAACATCATTTAAACCTGAACTTCTTCATGAACATTTGTGAGAAAATGGAATCTTATTTTCAATCACAAAACTGTTTGTTTCACGTTTTTATTTTAAATGTAATAAACATTTCTCCCGTCCCTGTCCTTGTCCACGTCCACAGATTTTCCAGAATGATCCCGGGGATCAGGGAGTGATGGACACAGTTCGTGATGTCCTCTTCGTCGTGACAGCCTTGTTATTGTTCATCGGAGTCATTGCATGGGAATCATCACGTTGGTTCAGGAAGAAGATTGTCAGGAAGAAGATTGTCAGGAAGAAGATTGTCAGGAAGAAGATTGTCAGGAAGAAGATTGTCAGGAAGAAGATTGTCAGGAAGAAGCGCTGCATTCACTGGTGAGGAACACGAGTGACTTTTCATCATTGTTATAAAACCTTCATCCACGGGGACAAGATAGCTCAGAGATATGAAACGAGTTTACATTGAATTCCCACAAATAATCAATTATAACAGAGGAATGTCTGGTCCAGTGACAGCAGGGGGTGCCACAACATGGAGCATACTGTCCTTGGAAGGTGACATCCAATCACGGGTCGCACCTGTCATGGAAACATGAAATATATTGTTCTATGTTTCATCAGAATCATCCCTTGGGTCATTGTCCCACATACATCCTCTGTGGGATGTGTTTTTGGGGTATAAAAAAATAAATGTTTAATTAGTAACTATTCTCTTAGTTTATTATTCTGGTTAAACCGTTAACCACTCACCACGTTAACCACTCACCCCGAGGTTTGAGAATTTCAAAGGAGATCAGATTGGGTTTTCTTCTGCTTCTTCTTCCACACTGGAAAGTCTTCACAAAGGAGTCTCCTTGTTCGTGTTCCTCGGTATCAGTGTTTACCCTGATTTATATGAACCAAGACCAAGTTTACGAGTTGTGGTCACGTGCTCTGAATCATAAAAGTGTCGAGTGGTCACGTGCTCTGTATGACAGGTGTTGGGGGTGAACTCGATCCAGCGCTGTGTTTGTGAAAGGTAGTGCCACAGTAAATGTGGTGGAGTGAAGGGTAGTTTGAATGAGGAACCTGGTCGGTTTAAATACAAGGAATGTTTGAAGGAATGACACAGGTTGATCACAGGATGATGCAGGAAGATGTGGGATTTGGAGTGGAAATGAAACGGTGAAAAATGTGTTTGATTTGGGAGAAATGTTGGACGTCAACGGAGGAGCAGAAATGTCTGTAAGGACGAGGATAAAATTATCTTGTAATAAATGTAGAGTTAAGAGGTATCACAACGAACAAGTACTGTACGTACCAAGGGGAGGGAGAACAAGTGTAATTAACCTGTATAAGGCAGGCCTGAGTACAGGGCTCGGCATGAGTGGGTACCTGCAGCACCTGATGATAGCGTCAGGAACCCAAACTTCACAAGGGGTCTGGTTTTGGATGATCGGTCGGGGGACGCTCACCCTTAGCGAGAGCTTTGTGATCACAGATGTCTTGTTCTCAACTGCACTACTCACACGTGGTCTGTGGGAAGATGCAGCGAACTTGTACACACATGAACCAAGATGTGAAAACGGTCGGTTGATTACGATTCACAATTTGATCACCTCTGAGCTCTTTCCAAAATATCGAACATTCTTATGATAAATGTTGGTGGTGTTGGATTGAGAATATTTTATCCCCCTGACAAGGCTGACAACAGTCAGGGATAGTAATACCCAAACACACGAGTTATCCATCCATTGGGACCATACCCTATGCATAGCGTTGGTGCTGCCTTCGCAGTTTCCTGGGTGATTGTGTACAATCCTGTATGGATCACCACTCCGACACGGTCTACCAGAAAGCTGGCACACTCATTTGTCCAACCTCGAAAGGATGACAGCAGAGTAAACCACACCTGGTATTAATTCAACAGTCAAGTGGGATTTGAACTCAGGATTCTTACATCCCAAGCCCACCACCCTAACCATAAAGCCAACACCAGGCATACTCGTTATGCCCATCCAAACTAGTAATGCCCATCCAAACTAGTTATGCCCATCCAAACTCGTAATTCCCATCCAAACTAGTTATGCCCATCACATATTCTCTCGTTTTGGTTTTTCACAATTTTCTAGTTCAGTTTGTTTATTTATTCAAAATATGCAAATTAGCTTTTGGGGGTATTCCGTGGACAACACGAGTGAAAATTAAGGATACTATCTGAAGGCATCAACAAATATTTAGTGGGTTATTTTATTGTGTTAAATTATTAAACTTAATTTAATAACAGTGGAATGAAACTTTCCTGAAAGTTAACTTGCAGGGAAATATTAATAATATTGTTGCGGGTTCGTCGGCCGGGTCAGACCCACTTTCCGACCCTTTACCCTGAAGCCCAAGAGCACAGATAACTCCACAACAGGTTACTAAGCAACCACAGGTGCGATTTGAAATAACTAATTCTGGGAGGGTCCTTGTGTCCAAATCCCGCATCACCACCCCAGTGATTTGGTTTCCCCAGGTAAGGCCTGTGCTCTCAACGTTTCCACTCTTTATTGTTTAGGATGGCCGAGCGGAAACATTGGCTCCCATCTCCCGGAGCGAACCAGTTGGGTGAAGCTCATCGATAATTACATAATGTATCGAATCGATGGAGAAAGAGACACCCGAGCTGGTTGGAAATCACAGGTCTTGTTTAATTTACAAGATATATTTACAAGGATTTATGTCGCATAAGAGAAGATCTTAACTCCAGGCACTCAAATCTCCTTCAACCTTTGATCTTTACACTAAACATGGACAAACGCACCTCAGACATCTGGGAAATTATACAAGGAAGGTTCACAGATAGGGGGAAGAGAAGTTTGTTCACTAAAATCGAATCATTTCTTCCTTGTAACACACCTAACCTGTCCACCAAGTTTCATCCAAATCCATTCACATTTTTTTTAAAGATATGCTATATATCATTTTTGTCCCAATCTCTCAATGGTGAAGAATCACTTAAAAATTTCACTCGTTGTATCAGGATCCAGATCTTCACCAAAATCGAATCAGTTCATTCTTGTCACACACCAAACCTGTCCACCAAACTTCATCCGGATCTGTCCACAACTTTTTGAGATATCCTGCACACAATCAAACAAACAGGTAAACAGACAGAAAGGGATGAAAACATAACTTCCTTCACCTCTGGTGGCAGAGGTAGAAAAGTTTTTATTTTTATTGTTTTTGTATTTTGTTACTCTGACGTTTATCGCACCTGGAACGTCATTCCGGGGAGCTTATGGAATGGCAAATCGTCCGTCTGTCTGTTCATAAACACTTGTAACCTCGACTCAGAAACCAGACACAGGATTTCGATGAAACTTGACCACAACCTTCATCACCCGTGATGTACCAAAGTCGATTCCACAATAAAACTTGGGCCCGCACCATTGGTTCATCGGTACTTTGTGCTGATTCTGTCCCACAATTACTTCCTCCTCAGTAGCATTATTCTTGCAGGTCAGCACCCTGGGGTATTGTCTCTATTGGTTTTAATTGTCTCCTGGAAGGGAACCCAAAAAGAAAAGGTTAATGTGGAGCCCTGCCTCGTGTATGGAAGTAAAACTTGGGCCGTGGGGATGGAAGGTGAAATAAGAACAGATGGATCAGACGACATGAGGGTGTGAAGATGGATGTTTGGTATTTCATTGAACGATAAATGGCAGAGTGTAGATCTTGGGAATGTGAGAAGATTTTCAGGATAGAGAAGGTTTAGATCGTCCAGTCACGGAGCCAGGAGAGATGATGAAATAATTAAGGGGATTGTAAGTTTTGAGGGAAATGGAAAACTTGTCAGGAATGTATGAACGACATGAGAAAGATTGGGTTTGAAGAAGGAAGATGTGAATAGAGATATTCCATCAGTCAAGAAACCACATAAAATGGGGGAAAAGGTGGTTACTGGGATCTGATGATGATGATGATGATATTTTCTTGTTTTATGTTTTGGGTTCATCGTTCCACACCCATCCTTTGAACCTTGTTTAAGTTACATCCGCAGGCTCCATATGACGTATCCTCTGGCATTGCAACACTCATGGAACATGTGTGTTTATGTTTTATAAAACCATGTATTCAATAGTTTACATGTGATGAAGAACTTAATTTTAACTTGAACTGAGAATCTTTGTTTTTATCTTGCAGTTTAAAATGTGGCAACAAAAACAAACCAAAACAAGGATTACAAGGATTCCCTGGAGGTCCAGAGGTGCCATTGGTGGTGGAGGTCCAGGAAAGTGGACACAACAACGTGGAGGAACTTGAGGAGGTTAAAGGAGAAATGGATGTGACAGCAAAACATCTGAAGGAAAGAGAGGACGGGTTGGTCCGAACTGAACTGGATCTGATACGAAGAGAGAAGTTGGTGAAGGAAAAAGAACATGAACTGAAGGGAAAGGACGTGCAACTCAAATTGAAAAAAGGATTATGGAAAAAGGAGGAAGAAGAACGGAAGAAACGAGAGGAAGAACAGGAGAAAGAGAAAAAGGAATTGGAGAAATGGAAAAGAAATCAACAGGAGAGGAAAATACAAGCGGAGTTAAGGATAAGAAATAACGAGGAGCGAGGACATGAAAACCGGAAAGAGTATCTTCAGGAAGAAGAATTCCAGTTATGGATTTGGGAAAAGCGTGCAAACACACAATGTAGGGAAAGAATGCATTTTGTACAAAAACAAGAGGAAGACATTAAAAAGAGGATGCTAATTGTGCAGCAAATGGAGCAAGAGAACAAGAGAAGTGAGGAGCAGGAGCTGGAGCAACAGGAGATTGAAACGCTCTTCAGAACCAAAGATGATGAAATCAAGGAAAGGCAGCTTCGTATCCACGAAAAAGGGACAGAGCTTGCACATCGAGAGAACAATTTACAGAAATTCAAGGAACGTACTCGTCAAGGATTGCTCAAACAACGAGAGCAATGTGAGGAGTTGAAAGGAAAAGAGATAATTGTGTTGGAAAAAGAACGAGAAATCAGAGCAAGAGAAAACGATGTGCAGTGGAGAGAGAAGAATGTGTTGGGAAGAGAGAACAAAGTGAAAAGACCATAAACCTTGTTCACGATGAAGTGCAGGGAAAAACAAAAGGAGAGCGAATGGAAAAGGAAAAACAAACGGTGGAAGAAAAGCACCAGGAAGGGAAGTCTCACCAGGACGACGAGCTGCAACAGCAGCAGCAGCAGCACGGTGTTGAGGGAGCACACCATATGCAGGACCTTCAGCAGGTAAGCACTCTTCAATACTTTGGGCCAGGTGGGGGACACACTTGGTGCAAACACCGACAACCACAACATGAACATCTGAATTTGAAGGAAATTTTCTCATTTCCTCTTTTATCGACATTGCTGTTCATACTTCCTTCGAATAACGATAATAATATCCTTAATTTTCGAAATAATTTTGGTGGAAAGGTAACTGATTGACATGGTCATTCCTACGCAGGATAAATAACATGAACTTTGTCTTCCTCGAGTGTATTCGTTCACCTGATTCATCTTTTCATTGATTACCTGTTCCATCAGTGCATTTCCTTCTGTGTCCTTTTGTGAACAAGTTATCAAACTGATGAAGATATCAATCTATTTAATCTTTCATATTTTTATTGTTTTTTTCAAAGGCTCCTCAGAAGAGGCGCTCATTCCCTCCTCCACCACCTCGGATGAAAACATCGCCCCGGTTTGAACGTAAGTTTCCAAGTTTCTTGCCTTACATGACAAATTATTCCAAACTTTGTCTAAACTGCATGTTCTTCACCTCCATCGTGTCCCATTTCCTCTGTGCCTCAGAAGTGTTGAGAACAAACAGAAATTTCGTTGAACTCTAATCTGGACAAGCACCAGATAAATCTTCCATTTTGTGGAAGTCTGGCACGAGTGTTAATGTAACCGTATAAAAGTTGGTTGTTATCTCCATTTGTGGGTTTCAGGAGATGGGTGGAAGTTCTTCCAGAACTGAAAATGTCCTCCTCCATTTTGGTAAAGGATCATGATTCATGAACCAAACTGTGAAACTTTGTTCTCATAGCCTCGTTCCAAGGACTCTTTTCAAAATCTTCATTGAACCCCTGACAGCCTCCCCTTGTGCTCGTTTGGAGTGATATTCCCCAGAATGAGTTTTAAACCCTCAGTGTGTTTTCTTCATCATTCCTGTCGCTCCGACTGTCATTGGTACAATTTCAGCTTTCTTCCATTTCCGAGTCCTCTTGTCCTCATTTTTCAGATACAGGTATTTGGTCATTTTCCTGATTTTTGTCGCATTTAGTCCAAAGTCTTTGGGAACTGAAACCTTGATCAACAATGCTGACTTTTCCTTTTTGTGTTCGAGCACTGTGTCTGGATGCGGTGCTTTGTTTGCAGTGTCCACACTTGACGGAATCATCTTGTCACACGTTAGCATTGTTTCTTCGTCATTAAGGATCAGATTTGGCGTTTTTTTGGGGCGTCTTACTCTGCAGACGCTATCATGTCTTTCTGTGTACAGCTGTTCTGACATGAGTTTTTACATCCCGAGTGGAGATGACTGGTGCTTTCTGTTTCTATCCCACAAAACCTGCATTTCTCCGTTTGGCTCAATATCGTCATTTTCTTCAAAGCATTAGTGTAGTGACCTTCGTCTTTGGCATTTATGATTACTCATTCTCCATCACAATTATTTGACCTCTTCTTAGCCATTCCAATGAGCCTTCCTTGTCGATCCCTGTCCTGTCAAGCTGGTTTTGTTTTTTCATTCTCCCACTGGTTTTTTTCATTTCCCTATTTGTCGGAGTATATCTGCTGATATTTCTTTGTGTAGTGTTCCTTTTTATTCTTCTTTGCGCCCATTGGGGCTGTATTTGTTTCTGTTTCGTTTTCCTGTGTAGTTTCTGTAATTTGCACCTGTTTGAGGAAATTTGTTGCTAAATGGATTCAGGATCCCTTTTCTCGTTTGTTGTTTTCTTGTCCGTGTAGAAATCTCATCTCATAGTCTGTTGAGCATTTCACATAATCCGCTAGTGTTACACACGTTGTTTCTGTGTACTTAATTAAACTCCATCAGACCACCTCCTCCTTGTCTCTTTGGGTACAACCTCGGTATGCTTTGGTTTTTGTGTAACATCTTGTGAATAATGAGAAGTTTCCTCGTTTTGATGTCTAAATTGTTGATCTCCAATTGCGGCCAGTTTGTAATTGCACAGCTATGTTGGAATCCCAGCACTGCAAGTTTAATTATGGCTTTGGTTTTGTTTCTTGAAGAGAGGGATGACTTCAGTATTAGTATTAGACTTCAGTATTAGACTTCATTATTAGACTTCTTTTTTCGGGGGGCTGTCACATTTTATTTGTTTCCCTCGCTCTCGGTGGAACTTTTTGGGGCTTTTATTTTTCACTGTTTACTTTGATTTATTTTGTTGTTGGCCTTGTCATAGTCCCCCCCCCCCTTCTGCTGTCTGTTGTACTTGGAGCTTATTACAGGCATCTAATGGTTCTATGCCATTATTTTCTTGGTTATATTTATTTTTATTTGTCGAATTTTTTTTTTCTTTCAATGAACTTTGGGCTTCTGATTCTCTTCTTGAATTGTTCACTTGTCCCGTTTCCATCCTCAGTCGGTTTCTCTGTTTTCATGGTGGTGTCTTGTTTCTGGTCCGATTGTCATATTTATATTTTTTGTGGCATCGTTTTCCTGTTATTTTCTCTTGGACCTTCAGTGTATAAAAGGCTTTGTGTTTACCTGGATGATCATTAAAATTAATTGTTTGAAAAACTTTAATGCAAATCTAGTGGGAGGTGGTGATGAAGAAAATATAGATGTGAAATTGAAGGCAAAATAAAGTAAAAATTGAACTGAGATGGAGAAAGCAATGGAGAGAATACAGTATTTCCAGGATTGTGTTGGAAGGCATGACAATGATGGAGATTATGACGTTGTTGAGTGGACAATGTTGTTGAGTGGTTTTGACTTCCTATTGGTGATGTGTGTGCAGAGGAAGAAGTTATCGTATTGCCCGCTGGAGAGGAAGATGCGATGTTTGGCCCTGGATCTCTCGTCCCTTCATCGTATAAGCTCTCCAAGAATTTAAAACGGAACATCAGGCTTTTACAAATGGCCGATCCAAGATGTTTCAAATAAACACCCGTTTCCGGAACAGCAGGTACTTAAACCTTCCTAGACCTTATTCAATCAGTTGTTCCCTTTTTGTTTCTGCATTTATCAATTTGTAGCTTCCTTGTTCAAAATAGCATGACGAGAAATTAATAATTCTGAGTGAAGAGAATTTTGTGATTCGAATGAATACATCAAGCAGGTGAGGTCTCTCCCTGATTCATACAATCGATGTCTGATGAGATGATGCATGATGAGAGGTAAGTTGAGTTGATTAAAAATTAATGAAATTATATATTAATTTGATATGAGACAACTAATGTATTTATTGATTTATTTTTCAGCAATATCAAGAAAGTTCTGGGAAGACCTGTTGATTCTTGAGACGTTTACGGTGAAACTCCGGCCCCATTTCTACTCCTTCAAACTGGAAACAACTGAATTGTTCAGTTCAAAGACTTTTTCACCTTGTACTATTATTGAATTGTTAAAAATAATAATAATAATTTGTTGAGCTGCTTGAAATAAAATAAATAAATGAAGTGTAAAAATGATTTATGATCTTGGGATTGGGGTTGGGTTTTAAGGGGAGTGTTGGGATTAGGGTTGGGTTTTAACTATAACTAGATAAGATGACCTGTGAACCCGATGGGTTCCCATTGTGACCGGTTGATAAAAAAAAAATTCATTTCAAGAAAAGAAAAAAAAAACAGCTCCAGCGAACTATCCCGCTGAGGTTGTTTGCATTGATCAAATTTTCCTGAAGAGTCCTTGACTGAATCGGGAATTGATTTTTTAATAATTTTTTTGTTGCCCGATTTGAACGAAACTTGATACTGCACACCGCAGGACAATGGTGAGTAAGGTAGGCTGAAATTTTTTGTACTATCGTGTACTGTTTTGGCTGTATTCCAGGAATACATACATTCATGCAAGATGAGAGTTTTAGTACTGTAATATATTGATGTTCCGGTTGTTACGATACGGTTGAACATCTCGAGGCCTGAAGTTTTGGTTGTTGGTACTTCAGAATCGGGTCAAGGTTTTAAGCTCCCAGATGTTGGCTTGAAGGTCATTTTGAGACCAAAGGTCGCAGGTAAAAGTTCACCACAATGAGGCCAATAACTCCATACAGAGCTTTACAATGTCCACCACGTTCTGAAACCTTATAAATATAATACCTTCTCATAAATAATTTCATGTGGCTGTGTACTTTATTCACAGGCAGCATTGGTAATAAACCCAAGCTCTCCACCAAGTTTCATCCGAATCCGTCCACAACCTTGAGATATCTTGGATGTAGGTTATGTTTTCACCCCAGACAGACAGACAGACAGACAGACAGAGTGACATGGGTGAAAACATAACCTCCATCCACCTTCGGTGTCAGAGGTAACAATCTGATAATAAATAAAAGGGACGTAAAGTTTATTTCTTTATTGAGAGAAATAACAACTCCTGTACATGATATGGACATGTACATGTACACAACAGTGCTTGTTTATGGTTTTTGTCCCCTGTGAAGATCCACTGTGTGACCATTAATCCAATATCAAGTACCCAAAGTTATATTATAAGCACATATCAGCAGAAATGAATCATCCTCATGGTTATTTCAACTATCACATCATAAATATCATAATTTTTATCTCATGTGATATCCTCGGAGTGGGGGCTCTGTGATTCCCCGGTTAGGTACAGGTATTACACCATTCATCACCTGTGGGATACTCAATGTTCCTATCTTTGAAAGGTGGTCACCAGTCAGTAAAGGAGCTGTGGGTGGATGTCTTTGGCTTTTTTTTTTGTTGTTGTTTTTTATGTCAGTTGGCGATTGATACGGCCACGTTTACGTGTTTACGTTTGTTACGGCCATGGGTACCTAGTGTATTATGAGGGGGTAAATCCCCATTTGTCCTCGGAAGAGCCGGACCTGGGTCCACTGCTCACAATTAACTTCATGATACGGTGGCTTGCTTTAGTACCACGAGCGCCAAGCAGTTAACCACGAGTTCCAGTATCCACCGTCTAATTTTGTCATTTAATGAGAGGTCACATGGCTTCCTGAATGGGGAGCGTGCCCTCGGCAAAGCACCAATCTTATCTTGATTAGATCTTGATTCGGGCGGCCGAGCGTTGAACTGCTGGTGCGTGCCGACTATGACAGGTCAATTAGTTTGGTAATTAACTCCCAATCTATCTAGGTTCAGACAATGCTGGATCAATGGAAGGAAAGGACAGGCATGGACAGGTTGGACCATCAACAAAGGAATTTATTAATAAGGAAAAATAAATAAAAATAACTTTTTATTTCCTTGTGGTGAAAATAAGTAAATTCAAATCAATCAAAATAATTGCAAGCAAATAAAGAATTCATCAGGCATTGATAGAAAAACAGACAAAGAGCAGATGCTTATCACTATACCTTACTTAATTAAACACGAGACAAGGGTACCCAGCAGATCATTCGGGGGGGGGGGGGGGGAGAGAAATCCAGTCTCACTCACCAAATATAAGTCGTCGTACGTCAAATATAATGTCCTGAAATGTGTGAGTGTGCCTTGTCCGTTGCCAGCACCCTGCCTTGCCGTGCACCCACTCGCGAACAGGCTTGAACGCCAGTCGACGTCACCCCCAAGAATCAGGTACGCCAGGAGCAGGTCTCGAGCAGAACCAGCATTAACGATCCGAGCGTCACCCACCTTCAGGAGCCACTTGGAGCCACAACCAACGTACAGCTGTGAGAAGCTGTGAGGCTTCAAGGCCGTCACCAACTGTCACAAACTCAACTGTCGCCAGCTCACCAACTGTCACCAACTCAACTGTCATCAACTCACCAACTGTCTGACTGGAACTGACTAAAGCAACCGTCTGCCTGAAACCGACTGAAGCAACTGTCTGCCTGAAACCGACTGAAGCAACCGTCTGACTGGAACTGACTGAAGCAACCGTCTGACTGGAACTGACTGAAGCAACCGTCTGACTGGAACCGACTGAAGCAACTGTCTGACTGGAACTGACTGAAGCAACTGTCTGACTGGAACTGACTGAAGCAACTGTCTGACTGGAACTGACTGAAGCAACCGTCTGACTGGAACTGACTGAAGCAACTGTCTGACTGGAACTGACTGAAACAACCATCTGACTGGAACTGACTGAAGCAACTGTCTGACTGGAACTGACTGAAGCAACCGTCTGACTGGAACTGACTGAAGCAACCGTCTGACTGGAACTGAATGAAGCAACCGTCTGACTGGAACCGACTGAAGCAACTGTCTGACTGGAACTGACTGAAGCAATCGTCTGCCTGAAACCGACTGAAGCAACCGTCTGCCTGAAACCGACTGAAGCAACCGTCTGACTGGAACTGACTGAAGCAACCGTCTGACTGGAACTGACTGAAGCAACCGTCTGACTGGAACTGACTGAAGCAACTGTCTGACTGGAACTGACTGAAGCAACCGTCTGACTGGAACTGACTGAAGCAACTGTCTGACTGGAACTGACTGAAGCAACTGTCTGACTGAAGCAACTGTCTGACTGGAACTGACTGAAGCAACCGTCTGACTGGAACTGACTGAAGCAACTGTCTAACTGGAACTGACTGAAGCAACCGTCTGACTGGAACTGACTGAAGCAACCGTCTGACTGGAACTGACTGAAGCAACCGTCTGACTGGAACTGACTGAAGCAACCGTCTGACTGGAACCGACTGAAGCAACCGTCTGACTGGAACCGACTGAAGCAACTGTCTGACTGGAACTGACTGAAGCAACTGTCTGACTGGAACTGACTGAAGCAACTGTCTGACTGGAACTGACTGAAGCAACCGTCTGACTGGAACTGACTGAAGCAACCGTCTGACTGAAGCAACCATCTGACTGGAACTGACTGAAGCAACTGTCTGACTGGAACTGACTGAAGCAACCGTCTGACTGGAACTGACTGAAGCAACTGTCTGACTGGAACTGACTGAAACAACCGTCTGACTGGAACTGACTGAAGCAACTGTCTGACTGGAACTGACTGAAGCAACCGTCTGACTGGAACTGACTGAAGCAACCGTCTGACTGGAACTGAATGAAGCAACCGTCTGACTGGAACCGACTGAAGCAACTGTCTGACTGGAACTGACTGAAGCAACCGTCTGCCTGAAACCGACTGAAGCAACCGTCTGCCTGAAACCGACTGAAGCAACCGTCTGACTGGAACTGACTGAAGCAACTGTCTGATTGGAACTGACTGAAGCAACCGTCTGACTGGAACTGACTGAAGCAACCGTCTGACTGGAACTGACTGAAGCAACTGTCTGACTGGAACTGACTGAAGCAACCGTCTGACTGGAACTGACTGAAGCAACTGACTGAAGCAACTGTCTGACTGAAGCAACTGTCTGACTGGAACTGACTGAAGCAACCGTCTGACTGGAACTGACTGAAGCAACTGTCTAACTGGAACTGACTGAAGCAACCGTCTGACTGGAACTGACTGAAGCAACCGTCTGACTGGAACTGACTGAAGCAACCGTCTGACTGGAACTGACTGAAGCAACCGCCTGACTGGAACCGACTGAAGCAACCGTCTGACTGGAACCGACTGAAGCAACTGTCTGACTGGAACTGACTGAAGCAACTGTCTGACTGGAACTGACTGAAGCAACTGTCTGACTGGAACTGACTGAAGCAACCGTCTGACTGGAACTGACTGAAGCAACCGTCTGACTGAAGCAACCATCTGACTGGAACTGACTGAAGCAACTGTCTGACTGGAACTGACTGAAGCAACCGTCTGACTGGAACTGACTGAAGCAACCATCTGACTGGAACTTACTGAAGCAACCGTCTGACTGGAACTGACTGAAGCAACCATCTGACTGGAACTTACTGAAGCAACCGTCTGACTGGAACCGACTGAAGCAACCGTCTGACTGGAACTGAAAATAGCCGTTACCCAGCTGTCACAAAATCAACTGTCGCCAGCTTACCAATCATCTGACTGGAACTGACGAGCTGAAAATAGCCGTCACCCAGCTGTCACCAACTGACACAAACTGTCGCAAAACTCTCAAAGCTGTAAGAACAATGATTGCATTGTCGAGTCAATGATTGCTTGGTCAATACGGACAGGCTTTCACTGTGCACGTGTGCTTGTTTTATTCAATCAATGATTTATCAATATACTCGTATATTGGACTATAAAGTATTTTGTGATTTATCAGTATCTAAACTTCCACAACATTCCACATGGGTCTGGAACTGTGAACCAGATCAGCACAAAGTTCTTTGACTTTGCAAGAAGTCGTAGAATTAGGGTGACTGGTTCATGGTTTCAGCGCCCACAGACTCATCACTGAACTCGGTATTCCAACGCTGGCGGTGTGGCAAAGGAGATTGACCATGTCCTCATTGATGGTCGTTGGAGGATGATCCAGAACTGCAGGGTCTACCGGAATAGTCAGTTCCTCAATACCAACCACAGACTTGTTGTAGCAACTGTGAAGTTTCAGCTTAAATCCAGGAGAATGGTACCATCCCATGCGAGGCTGGATGTTGGCAAGCCCAAGGATGAGAGGGTAGTTGAGGAGTTCGTGAACAGGCTGAGTGGGGATTTGGGGGTCTGTGTACTTTGGTGATTCCTGAAGAGTTGTGGCGCGCCTTCAAGACCACCGTGCTTGATGTTGCCGGTGGATGTCTTGGAACTCACCGTAGGGCGAAGAAGAATTTTGTCTCTCAAGGGGTGCTGGATACCATTGACCAGAGTTGCAGGGCTAGTCTTAATGGCAGAACTGAGCTGTTCAGTGAGTTGAGGCATAATACAGTACGTGCGCTGATGATGGACAAGGAGGCCAATGTGTGAGGAATCTCTGAAGGGGTAGGGCATCGCCTGTGGTGAAGTGATTCTCGTCGTGCTTACAGAGGAATACATGCATTGCATTGTTCCAAGCCTGTCCCTTGATGTAATGCAGTTTGAGCAGAGGGTGGTGGCTTCTTGACACAGGGGTCTGAAGTGAAGGCCCGCTGGGCCGGTTACTTTGAGCGGCTGTAACAGGCTGATCCACCAGCTGTCGAGTTGGAGACCAGGGGTGTTACTATCCCTATTGCTGACCCTCCAATTAACTGTGATCAACCTTTGTTTGTGGAAACACAGGCTGTGGTGAACTGGCTGAAAAAGGGGTAAAGCTCCTGGGATCTGTGGCATCTGTGCTGAGCTTCTCAAGGCTGGTGGAAATGCTGTAATTATGTCATTGCATGCAGTTCTGTGCTCTGCCTGGAATATAGTCATCATCCCAACTGACTGGAAGAGGGGCCTTGTTGACCTTCACTGGAATGAGAAGGGTGATCGCCAGGACTGCAACAACTACCGAGGGGTGATGCTCCTCTCCGTGCCGGGCAAGGTCATTGCTCTAATAATTCTTCATCGGGTTCACCACCATCTGCTTGAGCACCAGCGCCCAGAGCAGTCAGGCTTTACACCAAAGAGATCAACGATTGACAGTATCCTTGCTCTTCGGGTCCTCACTGAACGCGGACGAGAGTTTCGGCATGGGCTGCTTGCAGCCTATGTTTATCTCTGCAAAGGTTTGATTCAGTGAATCAGATGCCCTCTGAAGGATTCTTGGTCTTCGTGGGGTGCCACCAAAACTGATCAATCTGATCTCTGAACTATGCTCTGGTACTGAGAGTGCTGTGAGATGTGTGGTACCATCTGCGACTTATTTCCAGTTGTTACTGGAGTTCGTCAGGGGGTGTGTACTGGCTTCTACACTTTTCAGCACTTGTATGGACTGGATTCTGAGGAGGATGTTGGAGAGATCAAGCTGTGGTGCATCATTTGGGAATGTCAAGATCTCTGACCATGATTTCGCAGATCATGCAATCATATTTTCGGAGACTTAGGATATCCTTTTGGGGGCCCCCGAGGTGCTGAATGAGGAGTCTGAGCCATTGGGATTATGCGTTTCCTGGGTCAAAACTAAGATCCAGGCTTTCAATGACATATTGGATGCTGCTATCTTGTCTATACCTGTTTGTGGTGAGGATGTTGAGGTCACAGAGAGATTCACTTCCTTTGGCAGTGATATTCCTGTCTCTGCTGGCTGTAAGCCAGAGGTCAATAGACCTCTGGGTTGGGACTGGAGAGTCATGGATGCACTGGATCATGGGATGTGGTGCTGTCGGTACCTGTGTAGGAGGACGAAAGGCGAGTCTTCAGGTCATTGGTGCTTCCAGTCTTGCTCTACAGATGTGAGACTTGGACTCTGACCAGGGATCTGAGATGGAGACTTAATTCATTTGGTACCAGCCCACTTTAGAGAATCCTTGGCTATTGCTGGTCAGATTTTGTGTCAAGCGAGCCTTTGCTGAGAGGGAGAGACTCGGATGAGATTTGTTACCTGTATAGTCGGTGAGCCTCAGCTGTGGCTGTATGGACAGGTAGATCGTTTTCTTGATGCTGATCCTGCTTACTAGATTCTCCCAGCGAGGGAGCCTCATGAGTGGAGGCGGCCAACGGGCCGACAAATGCCTCTTGGTTGCAGCAGGTTGATCGGTATCTCAACGAAAAGTGGATGGGCCAGGTATCTGCCTGAGGGAAGGCCAGACGGAGGCCTCTGGGGTACCGGCAGACAGTGGAAGCAGAGACACTGCTCTGGCGCATGCTCCCATACCTGACTTGACCAGACCATGGTCTTGTGAATTTTCTCAATTATCATCACATCACTCAGTCTTGAATTTTTACTTTGAGTCGCATAGGATTGAGTCGAAGTGTTGACCTTTCAAATCAGTCCATACACCAAGAGTCCAATTTCAGGGGAAAAAAAGAAAGGAGTGTGACAGCCAAACAATTTTCTTTTCTTATTCAATACATATCATTTCATGGTGTGGGTTTAAATCACAGATGGAATTAAAACCTCCATAAGAAATACAAAAAGCCATGATTATATCTTTTTTGTGTATATGTGTGTGTCTCCTTCATAACTCCAAAGCCATGAAACCTTGCAGTCTGAAACTTTGCAGCAAATTCAGGAAACTCCAAGGAAGTGCACAAGTGAAAATTGTGTGTTTGGGTTAATTAAAACAGCCCTTTTGATGATGAATGACGGCCTTATTAAATTATATACTTTTTCAGGCGCATACTCAGTCACCACTCTCCATGCGGTCTGATGGCATATCCGAGGTGACCCCACTGATGCCACCATGTTTTTTTTTGTTTTTTTTGCCTCAACTATGCCTTGACTTGGAACAGGCTGCAACGATTTCTTAACGAAAAAGTTTTTTGTTGTTTTTTTTTTTTACTTTCCTCCACCATATTATTGAATGCCTGTTAATCATAGCTATTAATCTCTGTGTAAATAACTTTTGTAAGTGCTGTTGTTTTCAAATTAGGACCTTGGAGCAATTTTATGCATTACATGATACAAATTATGACACGATCCACTCTCACGGACTAATTCAAGTATATCATCAATTTTGTTTTCGGATTTGAGGATTCGATATCGTCCAAATTAAACGTGTCGAAATCTGATAAATCAAAGAAATAACGAGTCTCATAACTTAGCCTATAATATGCCTATTTGCTTTAAGCAAACAAGGCTCTGATCCCTCCTTCTCCATATATTTGCACAAGATAATGTGAAATTTCCAAAGCATTAAACTTATCTTTTTCTACTGTTTGGAGAATTATATTGAGTGAACAAAATATTTGGGAATGTGCCAAAATTGACCAGCTTCATTGAGCGAAATGATTCAATGCATTCACTGCTTCACATCGTGCCCTGTCCCCTCGAGGGACTGCTTATCCATAGCATCTGTCAGATCTGTGTCTATATTTTCGGAGGTTTTGTGAGGTGCTTTCCAAAAAATCAAAGCAAATATGGTGATAAGCGGATGTTTTAAAATAAAGTTATAACGTTTGCGCAGACCGCAAACTGATGCACCACGTGGCATGTACACAGACGAGCAGGCAACGTGGCGGATTATCTGCAATGTTTATTTCACGGGCGATTAAACTTTGCGATGTCTCTAGGGTTGTTCCACATTAAACAGCAACTCTTTTGTGGATAAAGTCATTATTTGAACAAATTCATTTTATTTCTTTAACTGCTGCGGGTGCGGTGAAGACCGGTTTTAAAGTTAAAGGGATCCTACATGGTATGCAGCCACAGCTGGCCAGCCATTCGTTGTCAACCATTTAATTGGAGTGCTTGCTTGAGTTCTTAAGCCATTTGCCGAGCACCCTATAGTCGATAGCGGTACCGCACTTTGTCATTCTGAGTGAATCGATCACTCACTGCAGACACTTTTGCCGCACCACATCATCCTGAGCAAGTGGTCCGTGCTCCGTCATCCTGAGGGAGTGGTTCGTGCTCCATCATCTTGAACGAGTTGTTGTGAAACAACACCTAATTTCTGAACCATGTTCTGTATTAATGTTTTTCAAACTATTGAGCAAAATTATTTTTTCCACCTGTCACATGCAGCTGTTTATAAAGATTAATGTTTGCGAACATATCCCTGAAACGTCTATATAATTGCAACGTTGTTTTTTGGTGAAAGTTTACTCAAGGCTTTTTGGTTGTTTACAATACGTACTGCAGTTGGTAATCGCACTGACTCAAACCTGCCGATTCCTGGAAAATTTGCCGATATCGGCCGTGTGTGTGTGTGTGTGTGTGTGTGTGTGTGTGTGTGTTTTGTTCATAAAGCATAACATTATTTTCTCTCTCTCTCTCTCTCTCTCTCTCTCTCTCTCTCTCTCTCTCTCTCTCTCTCTCTCTCTCTCTCTCTCTCTCTCTCTGTCTGTCTCTCTCTCTCTGTCTCTCTGTCTCTCTGTCTCTGTGTCTCTCTGTCTCTCTGTCTCTCTGTCTCTCTGTCTCTCTGTCTCTCTGTCTCTCTGTCTCTCTGTCTCTCTGTCTCTCTGTCTCTCTGTCTCTCTGTCTCTCTGTCTCTCTGTCTCTCTGTCTCTCTGTCTCTCTGTCTCTCTGTCTCTCTGTCTCTCTGTCTCTCTGTCTCTCTGTCTCTCTGTCTCTCTGTCTCTCTGTCTCTCTGTCTCTCTGTCTCTCTGTCTCTCTGTCTCTCTGTCTCTCTGTCTCTCTCTCTCTCTGTCTGTCTGTCTTCCCCTTGTGGCTATTGGTGAGTCGAGTGGAGTGTCATGGCAGCTGTGTGGTCTTGGTGAGCTGTGATCTGCCCTGTTTTTCGCCTTTCTATCCCCTTTCACATCGTTTTTCACCTCCCTTCCTTTGTTTCCCTCTACACATCGTTATTTTTGCTCCCACCCTCCCCTCTTCGTAAGACCTCGTGCTTCGGCCTTCCCTCGCACCGTCGTCACCCCACCCCACCCCGCCCATCTGTCCTTGTTATTGCGCGGTTTGCCCTTCGGTTCATCTCTTCCCCTTCCCTCCCCATCCCCCTGTTTTCTCCTCACATACTTTTCCCAGAGATAGAGAGAGAAATAGCCCACAGCTTCTTTGTGGATAGCTTTTAGTTGGCGGCCCATCTCAGCCCTTCAACTGATCGTTTTTTCTTCACTCTAGCTGTGTTTATTTCCTTTGGAAACCTGTCTCGGCTCGTATTTAATTACTGCACGAGAGCAATCACCCTTCCTCCCCCTTCCTAAATATGACTTCTTATTCCCGTTATTCGGCAGTTGAAGCACGAGTACGTGCCCGTAAAAGAAAAAAAAAGAAATTTAATAAATAAATATTCAAACCGCGAGCAACAAACAACAACCACACAGGCCGTTTCTTCGCTCTCGTGTGCCCGTACGTGCGTGACCTGGAAGTTCGCATATTATTCGCAGTTACGATTATTCGCAATTTAGTTTTAATACCCAATTATTCAATTAGCGCCAAAGTATTTTACCTTTTCGCAATGTCGTGGCAAGGAAAAACAAAAAGAGAAGAGAAGAGAGAGAAAAAAAATTACTTCCTGGTTCGGAGCATACCAGCACTCTGATGTTACCGAAATTTATGCACCGTCTAATATGAAAACGATCATAACTTGGGGCATTGTGTTTATCTATAAATGCGCATAAGAAATCGATAAATTATTAGAATACACGAAGTCATCACTCTCCGGAAGCCCGTACGTTGTAACCCATAATGGGGAACGTGGCTGAGGTTCCCTTCCCCATCGGCCACGCCCACGCAACAACGTGTCTTGTCATTGGTTTGGTAAATAAATGGCCATAACTTGGGAAGCACTTGTCCGGTTAATATCAAACCTTGAAAAGGCACATCCTCAGGTCCCCAGCAATATACCTGGCAAGTTACAATTAGATCGGACCAGTGGTTGTCGAGAAACAGCGCGCGCGCCCGTGCACGCACGCACGCACGCACGCACGCACGCACACACACACACACACACACACACTGCTGGAATTATAGATAGATTAACACGAAAACATGGCGTAGTCTGTGTCCCGCCCGGCGACGTCAGCGTTGAGGATCTCGTTATCGTGACAGGAAACATAGTCGGAACTGACAAAGTTCGTGCAGCCTCACGAATGAACAAACGTGTGGTAATCTTCGTGTCTGAGACAGAACTGGTTCACAACATCGTATCGACCGGACTATCAACAGATGACGGACATTTTGTGCTCATCTCCCCTCTTGACACTCCGGCTGTGAAGGTCATTATCTCGAACGCTCCTCCTTTCCTGAAGAATCAGACTCTGATCTCCGAACTATCTCGTTATGGTTTCTCAGATCACTATGTTACCTTTACGGCTTTACGCAGCCAGGACGATCGGACGAAGCATGTGATGCGTTTTCGGAGACAAGCTTATGTGGTGCTTCCTCCCTCTAACGTTGAAAAAACCTTGAGCATTGTTTTAAAACTCAAAATTAATAATCATGATTACCAAGTCTACGTAACCACTGACACCCTGAAATGTTTCAAATGTGGTAATTTCAGACACTTGAAACGATGAAACAAACCTCGTCAACAATACTTCTTCTTCTTCTCTTCTTCTTCTTCTTCTTCTTCTTCTTCTTCTTCTTCTTCTTCTTCTTCTTCTTCTTCTGCGAATCCCGTGTCCGGTTTTACCCCCAGTCCTCTCAGCCCAATAGTCTAAACAGCAAAACGAATGTTTGGGATGGTTTCACCGTCATTTCATCAAGGAAGAGAAAGACTTTACCTGATGGTCGTTTAAACCAGAAGAAAGGAGCATTTACAAACGAGGAAGAGAAAGACTTTACCTGATGGTCGTTTAAACCAGAAGAAAGGAGCCTTTACAAACGAGGAATCTGTCGGTAATGTTCCCGCAGTTGTGACTGACGTCACTCTACAAGGCCTACCCGAAATGGACCCGGTATGGACCCGTAATGGACCCGGACCCCGGTACCTACGGCCAACACGTTTACCCTACTTGCCGGTGAGGACAGAGACCGCTTTACCTGTAATCGAAGTAAACAAAACGTTTTCACTCGTTAAAAACTCTCCTATTGGAAAGTCCATGACAGTGATACACAGACCACTAGTGATGAACCTGCTGTCACTTCGGTAAATGTTAACCCTAAATCCTTGTGTGGTGAATTGAAGGTCGTGACGTGTGATCACATGTTGCACGGCTCGAGCACAGAAGAGATAAAGCCGAGGTTCGGCTCGGTCAGGGGGATTGTCCCAGGGGCATTGTCGTTTTATGTCGGCGGTTCACTTGGTGCTCATTGAATGGTGAGAATACTGATTTATATATAATACTGATTTATTTTGCGGTGATTAGTTGCGCGTGTATACCTTACTGCTTATGTACTCCATGCTGCGTCTGTATTTCCTGGTGTGCCCGTAGAAGCAGCTCCAATCAAATGGAATAAAGCCTACACTCTGAAGGTTCTTCTCTCGTCTTCATTTAAATTTATTCCATTTGGTTTTCTCGGCTCTCTCAACCAACGATGGACAAGATCTACAAACCAGAGAGGTTCGACGCAGACCCAAACGCGACTGACTCAGAAATGAAATGGTCGCATTGGTTCCGTTCCTTCTCACACTATCTGACCATCATCGAAGAGGGAGCTGACAAATTGGCCGCCCTCGTGAATCATGTCTCGCCCGGCGTATACAGGCTCTTCTCGGAGTGTGACACCTACGAAGCAGCGATCGACGTGCTGCAGGCGCTCTACGTGAAGCGCAAGAACGAGGTATACATACGACATCTTCTCAACACACGCAAGCAAGCAGTCGGGGAGACAATCGATCAGTTCCTGCAAGCTCTGAAACAGCTGGGAAAAGACGGCAGCTTCCGGGCCATAAACGCCGAGGAACACCGAAATGAAGCGACCCGGGAGGCATTTATCCAAGGACTTAGATCAGCCCACATACGGCAACGCTTACTAGAGAAAGCGCAACCCACTCTTGAAAAGGTAGTCGATCAGGCTCGAGCGATGGATACGGCTCAGCAGCAATCTGAGTCATTTGGGACACCGATGCTGCTAATGAACGCTGCTACGGTGGAAACTCAAGGAACCCCACTGACACAGAAACAGCCAGACACAGGGGATGGAGAAACACCCGAGGAGCCGGATACCCAGACCACGTCAAACTCCTCAGCAACTGCTCCGGTTGGTAAATGCTTCTTTTGTGGGTACAAAAGACACCTCCGCCACAAATGCCCCGCCAGAGATGCCACATGCATGAATTGTGACAAGAAAGGGCATTATGCCAGGGTATGTAAATCTACTCTAAGGAGAAATAAACCCACTTCTGCGGCTCTCTACTCGCAAAAGAAACTAACTGCAGCCTCCCCGGGGAATCTATCCAAGGCTATCATCAACGTACGAATTAACGGGCATATGGCTGAGGCACTGATTGATACCGGTAGCTCTGAAAGTTTCGTCAACAGCTCGCTAGTGAAGGGCAGGAAATGGAAGATCCACCCGACAGACAATACGGTATGCATGGCCGCCACATCACTACAGTCCCGCGTACGAGGGTACTGCAATGTTGAATTGGACGTAAAAGGGTACACGCATCGGGATGTAAGGGTACTGGTGCTTCGTGATTTATGCGCAGACGTAATTCTGGGTCATAATGTCCTCAAGCAGCACACGAGCGTCGAAATACCCTTTGGAGGAAGCAAACCTCGTCTAATTTTAAATGCTTTGACCACCGCAGAGGTAATGTCCCCCCAGCTGTTCGCAAACTTGTCGCCGGTCTGTAAACCGATAGCGATCAAATCGCGGCGATATACCACTGCTGACATGAATTTCATCACTTCAGAAACCAAGCGATTACTGGAAGAAGGAATTATAGAACCGAGCGATTCGCCATGGCGCGCACAGGTGTTGGTGACCAGCAGCCAGAACCATAAGAAACGAATGGTTGTCGATTATTCCCAAACGGTCAATCGCTTCACCCAACTCGACGCCTACCCCCTGCCGCGCATAGACGAGATGGTCGAACGCGTGGCCAATTATAAGATATTCAGCACCATCGATTTGCGAAGCGCCTATCACCAAATTCCCATCCGAGAGGAAGACAAACCTTACACCGCATTCCAGGCAGGTAGGCGCCTCTTCCAATTCAGGAGGATTCCATTCGGTGTCACGAATGGAGTAGCTTGCTTCCAACGGGTTATGGACAACATCATCTCAGATGAAAACCTCAAAGACACTTTTGTTTACGTGGACAATGTCACAGTGTGAGGTAGGGATCAGGGGGAACATGACATGAATCTGGACAGATTCTTGAGCATTGCTCGGAAATATAATCTGACTCTCAACTACGAGAAATGCGTATTCTCGGCAAGGTCAATTGACCTTCTCGGCTACACGATAGCCGACGGCACAATTAAGCCTGATCCTGAACGATTGCGCCCACTTCGTGAGCTACCCCCACCTCAGGACCTGCAGACAATGCGCCGGGTGATCGGCATGTTCGCTTACTATGCAAGATGGATTTCGCAATACTCCGAGAAAATACATCCCCTAGTGCATTGCAAAAACTTTCCACCAGATGCCGCTGTTGTAAAAGCTTTCCGCAACCTCAAAGACGATATCAGTAATTCCGTGGTATTATCGATCGATAGCTCGGTGCCCTTCGTGGTGGAAACAGATGTTTCAGATCACGCGATAGCTGCTACGCTTAATCAGTCTGGGCGGCCGGTCGCGTTCTTCTCGAGAACTCTTTCTGGAAGCGAGCAGAGACACTCGGCAATAGAGAAGGAGGCGTACGCCATCGTCAAAGCGCTGCGTAAATGGAGACATTATTTACTGGGAAACCACTTCACGCTCGTTACGGACCAACGATCCGTGGCATTCATGTTTGATGGGAAAAATAACGGGAAAATTAAGAATGAAAAAATTATGAGATGGCGGATAGACCTAGCTTGCTATAGTTACGACATAGTCTACCGGCCCGGGAGGGAAAACCCTGCTGCAGACACCTTCTCTCGGGTCTACTGCTCGGCGGTAATCAGCCGGGCTTTGCAAGACCTCCATGTGTCTCTGTGCCACCCGGGGGTAACCAGAATGGCACATTTCGTGCGCAGACAGAATCTTCCCTATTCTATTGAAGATATTAAACAAATGAATGCTTCATGCCCTGTTTGTGCTGAACTAAAACCCAGATTCTATGGTGCGGCTTCTGGCAGATTGATCAAGGCCACTTCTCCCTTCGAGAGACTAAACATTGACTTCAAAGGGCCCCTGCCGACCGAGACAGACAACAGATACATATTCACTGTTGTTGATGAGTATTCAAGGTTCCCTTTCGCATTTCCGTGCTCGGATATGACCTCGGGCACTGTCGTGAAATGTCTGTCTGACCTCTTCGCTATGTTTGGGAAACCTTCGTACATACATTCAGACAGAGGGCCGTGTTTCATGTCGGCCGGGCTAAAACAATTCCTATTAGAGCACGGCATAGCAACTAGTCGAACGACGGGTTACAACCCACAGGGTAATGGGCAGGTGGAACGGTATAACGGAGTCATTTGGAAAGCCGTAACTCTGGCGTTGAAATCAAGAGGACTGGGCCCCGAGCGGTGGGAGGTTATCCTTCTCGACGCTCTGAATTCCATATGCTCTTTGCTCTGCAGGTCCACCAATGCAACTCCTCACGAACGAATGTTTACTCACCAGCGGCGTTATGTTGACGGCCAATCGGTGCCCAACTGGCTAACCCATCCCGGAACAGTGTTCATGAAACGCCCGGTACGACAAAGCAAGTATGAACTCATGGTGGAAGAGGTCGAACTCATCGATACTAATCCAGAGTATGCTCATGTCAGGCTCCCGGATGGCAGGGAGACCACTGTGTCGGTTCGCCATTTGGCTCCCTCAGGTACTCCTCCCGCAGGTACACCACCATCTGGCACACCTCTCTCTGACATCCCCTCCCCAGGTGTTCCCCCCCCAGGGACTCCACCCGAGAAGGGTGACGACGGAGCGACCGCGTTCCACCCGAGAGCGATCGGGGAGTCATCTCCGGCACGAGTCGAGGCTCACCAAGAGGATCGGAAGCCTTCCTCAAGTGAAACCGCCATCTACTCCCGGAGAGGTCGACGAATAATACCCCCTCGCCGACTCAATCTGTAAAGTGGATTATCGGCATCCTCGATGCTCATGCTCCTATATGCTCGTTACATAATATATCGATGCTCATTACCATGCTCCTACAACTCAAAATAATCCTCACTGCTTGGCATGTATGCTTCTGTAGTTTAGATAGTTCGCGTTGCTTGAAATGTATACTCCTGTAGCGCTGAAGTAATCATGGTGCGTTAGCTGGGCCTCTAGTTACATTTTAAAGACGGGGAAAATGTGGTGAATTGAAGGTCGTGACGTGTGATCACATGTTGCCCGGCTCGAGCACGGAATAGATAAAGCTGAGGGTCGGCTCGGTCGGGGGCATTGTCGTTTTATGTCGGCGGTTCACTTGGTGCTCATTGAATGGTGAGAATACTGATTTATATATAATACTGATTTATTTTGCGGTGATTAGTTGCGCGTGTGTACCTTACTGCTTATGTACTCCATGCTGCGTCTGTATTTCCTGGTGTGCCCGTAGAAGCGGCTCCAATCAAATGCAATAAAGCCTACACTCTGAAGGTTCTTCTCTCGTTTTCATTTCACCTTGTCAGCAGGAAATAGCGAAACAAATGTTAACCCTGTTACTGCTCCCAGTTCATCACGTGGTGAAGCTGGAAACGCAGGAAATGTTAAAATGGATGTTTTACGAGAGACCCCCAAAGTACTGTATACCTCCACGCCGTTGGAGGTCGATAACACTGTCATGGACGAGGAAAGCGAGATCTCTGCATCCGTTGATGGTGTTTCCATTTCATCAACTCCCCTGATTACTTCCGTTCCTTCACCAGGAGATGTTCCCACAATGGAAGAGCACATAGACGTGGTAACCAGTACAGATCCGTGTATCAATACTGACGACAGTGCCGATATGCAGGACGGTACAAGTTTATGTGACTCGGAAACTAAAACCGACTCTGACGAATCTGACCTGGAGGAAGCAAACAGGAACAGTCAGGTGGAAACGGTGGAGAAGCTGACCGGTCAAGGTCCTACCCCCCCTGAACAAATAAGACTCTTCTTACAAAATACATACAGGAAACGCAATATAAACCTGACGGAATACTTTCCAGATCTACTGTCCTTCCTTGAGTGTGCTCAGGCTATCGTACGTAAGCCTGACTTATTCGGTTTCCACCAGACACACTGTCACCGCTTAAAAAAACTGATTGCCAAGGCGAAAAGGGATCCTAATCAATTATCCCGCTTCTGATCTTATTCTTAGAACCTATTATTTTCCTCATGGCCAGTTTCAAGATTGGAAGGATAAATGTTAATGGTGGTGGGAGTCCGCTCCACAAGATCCAAATTAAACAGCTGGTAGAGGTCAACGGTCTTGACATAGCTTTGTTACAAGAGTCCCATGCTGTCCGATCTGTTCAGGCTCAGTGGCGACTTGATGGACAAGGAATGTTTCTTCAGTAACAACTCCTCGTCGAAGGCAGACATCATGTTTGTCTTAGGGAAATATTTCCATCCGTCCTGCCTTAAATTTATGAGTATTATTGATGTCCACCTTGCCTCCGTGACCTTCTCTATTCAATCAGGTCAAGTTCACAATTCTCAATGTGTATGCTCCATGCAAAAATGACGAGCGGATCTCCTTTTTTGCCGAACTGAGAAAATTCCTGCAAACACTGGATTTGCAGACTTGTCTAATTATATATTGGTGGCAATTCTAACTGTACTGTTAATGCTTCATTTGACCGGAACGGGCCGGAACCCCAACCATGTACCGCAAAACTTTTTTGCAAACATCATTGCAAAATATAATCTTCATGATATTTGGTGCATACAGCACCCTTCTGATCGGTCTTGTACATGGTGTCGTTGTTTAAACAACCACGTCTCACTTGCGAGGCTTGATCACATCTATGTAAATTCTCATTTATTACATGGAGTTTATAAATCCGATATCGTGCCTTCTGGTTTCTCCGACCATTCCCAAGCCCGAGTCTTTATTCAACTCTCTAAACCACGTCCAGGGAGCTCTCATTGGAAATTCAATAACAGTTTACTAGAAAACCTCAACTTCATTCAGGCCTTTGAATCCTTCTGGACGGCTATCCTAGAACAGAAGCTAAGCTGTTCCTTTAACCCGGTGATATGGTCGGATTTAGTAAAAACCCAAATTAAAGGTTTCTGTCAACAGTATCAGTTTTTCTCAACAAGGGCTGACCATGAAGTAAAGAAAATATTACAGTTAGAGATTTTACAACTCCAACGGGTCATCGGACAAAATAATAGTAACATACAAAAAACCTTAACTGAGAAATAGTCTTTATTAAAGGAAATAACCGAGAGGAATGCACGTGGTGCCTTAGTTCGGATGAGGGTGTGACACCTGAATGAGGCAGACGTACCAACCAAGTACTTCTTTTCGTTAGAGAAACGTCTTCCCAGTAAACAGCTTTCTCAGCTGCAATTAGCAGATTCATCCATTACCTTTACACAATGAGAAATCAAACTTTTCGAAAATATATTCAATGGAACAAATAAATCCTGTCAGTGTCGCCTCGATCTCCGTAGGCCTGCCAGTGTTGTGTGAAGATGGGCGTTCCCAACTGGAAAGACCCATCACCTTGGATGAACTTGGCGCTGCCCTGCACGGCCTCGCCATTGGGAAAGCACCTGGATTGGATGGACTTACAACCGAATTTTACAAGAAGTTTTGGCACTTATTGGGTCCAGAACTCATTAACACGTTGAACGCAAGCTGCCAGCTTGGAGAGCTACCTCGGAGTTGCCGACGAGCTCTTCTTACCCTCATCCCAAAAAAAGGGAGATGCCGAGTATTGAAAATTGGCGTCCTATCTCCCTGTTATGTACGGACTATAAGATATTTTCAAAATCCCTGGAATCGAGACTTACTCCTTACTTATCTTCGTTGTTGAAAGAAGACCAATGTTATTGTCCCAAAATGTTCCATCTATGACAACATCTCCCTTGTGAGAAACATCATTGAACTGTGCAAGGAAAGCCCTAAAGATTTCGGACTTCTTCTCCTTGATCAGGAGAAAGCCTTTGACCGTGTTGACCATCGGTACCTTTTCGAAGTATTTGAGCGGTTTGGACTTGGTTCAACCTTCATCTCTTATATTAAAATACTGTTATGGCTGTGGAAATTCGCAGACCACCATAAAGGTCCTTAGATCAGTTCTGCCGATAAGTCTGTGTTCAGATAGGTTTCCCCACCGTTGTTTAGAGGGTTTTCTTCGTGTTGTCCGGGCTGTGATCCTTTGAGATAGTGTTTTTCTTTTACTATCGTTATTTTGGTCCAACCACACAACAACCACCTTAACCACAATGCCAACCATGCCACCATCACAACAACCACGATCACCTCAGCCACCAACCACAACCAAACCACCACCACCAACGTTGCTCTCAACAACCGCTTCAGACCAACCGCCTTCCATCACCCCAACCACACCCGCCTCTCGACAAACCACGCCACCCTCGCCCCTTTACCCACAACCGTCAACATCTCCACACCACAAACATCGCCTCACCTTCATCTCCGCCAACGCTGCCACCTTTGCGCCGGCCGTGGCGAGATCCGCCCACATGGCAATGCTTCCGGCAGACACGGGGGTTCATTCGCCATGCAGGGTGTTCGGATCGAGCGCGTCGATGATTTCTGCAACGTCCGCTCTCCGCGCAGAGTCGGGGGTCGGAGGTCAAGGTTCGCGTCAATGATCTCTGCAACGTCCGCTCTCCGCGCAGAGTCGGGGGTCAGAGGTCAAAGGCTCACGTCGATGATTCCTGCAATGTCCGCTTTCCGCGCAGGATCAAAGGTCAAAGAGCGAAGGCCAAATCTCGTCTCACCGGCCCGATATAAGGGCGAGCGGAGCGGCCGCGAGAGTGAGTCGGAGGGAAGCCACGGAGCTGCGAGTCAGTCTGTGGAGAGTTCGAGGGAGTCTGAGGAGCGACGGAGCGATGCGGAGGTCCCAAGGAGCGTGGAGACCACAGCCGGGAAAGGGCTGAGGAGAATGGGGGTTGCGAGCGGAGGGCGCAGCAACCCAGCTGTGCCGGCGAACCTGTGCGTTCGGGTGGAGAGAGAGGGCCCGAGAGAGCTTGCCAGCCAGCGCCAAGGCAGTCAGAGGTGATCGGACCTCGGCACAGTTCGCGCATCGCTGAGGAGCGGATGGGGTCTAATAGAGCATCAACTCTAAAAGACCATTGAAAGACCCGTTCGTTCCTCTCAACCGCGTTGCCAGCCGGGGCCCAGATCACCTCTCCTTAGTTAGGCCGAGGTCAGCCGCAGCTGTCCTCGCTGCTGTGGGGGACAGACGTCGCGACTCGCCCACCATCGCATCACGAGGGTGCAGGTAACCTGCTACGGTCTCGTGAGGCCCTTTCGGTCACCCAGGCTCCACAGGTCAGGTCAGGTATGGGAGCATGTGCCAGAACAGCACGTCGCTGCGTCCACTTTCCGCCGGTACTCCAGGGGCCTCCGTCTGGCCATCCCCCAGGCAGATGCCAGGCCCATCTCCATCTCCTTGAGATGATGGTCAACCTGTTGCAACCATGAGGCACGTGGTCGACCCACTGGCCTCCTCCACTCATGAGACTCCCTCGCTGAGAGAATCTGGTGAGCAGGATCAGCGTCAGGAAAACGAGCCACATGTCCATACAGCCGCAACTGACGCTCACGGACTATGCAGGTAACAAATCTCATCTGAGTCTCTCTCAGCAACCGCTCGTTGGACACAAAATCCGACCAGCGATAGCCAAGGATTCTCCGAAGAGACCTGGTACCAAAGGAATTAAGTCTCCGTCTCAGATCCTTGGTCAGAGTCCAAGTCTCGCACCCATAGAGCAAGACTGGAAGTACCAAGAACCTGAAGACTCGGACTTTCGTCCTCCCGCACAGGTACCGGCAGCGCCACACCCCATGATCCAGTGAATCCATGACTCCCCAGGCCCGACCCAGACGTCTATTGACCTCTGACTCGCAGCCAGCAGAGACATGAATATCACTGCCAAGGAAAGTGAATCTCCCCACGACCTCAACATCCTCACCACAAACAGACACAGACAGGACAGCAGCATCCAAGATGTCACCGAATGCCTGGATCTTAGTTTTGACCCAAGAAACCCGTAATCCCAAGACTCCGACTCCTCATTCAGCACCTCGAGGGCCCCTAAGAGGATGTCTAAAGTCTCCGCAAAGATGACTGCATCATTTGCAAAGTCAAGGTCCGAGATCTTGACATTCCCAAATGACGCACCGCAACTTGATCTCTCCGACATCCTCCCTAGAATCCAGTCCATACAAGTGCTGAAAAGTGTGGGGGCAAGTACACATCCCTGACGAACTCCAGTAACAACTGGAAAGAAGTCAGAGGTGGTACCACCACACTTCACAGCACTCTCAGTACCAGAGTAGAGTTCAGTCATCAGATCGATCAGTTTTGGTGGCACCCCACGAAGACCAAGAATCCTCCAGAGGACATCCCGATTTACTGAATCGAACGCTTTACAGAGATCAACATAGGCTGCAAGCAGCCCCTGCCGAAACTCTCGTCTGCGTTCGGTGAGGACACGAAGTGCAAGGATGCGGTCAATCGTTGACCTCTTTGGTGTAAAGCCTGACTGCTCTGGACGCTGGTGCTCAAGCAGATGGTGGCGAACCCTATCGAGAATTATCCGAGCAAAGACCTTGCCCGGCACTGAGAGCAGCGTCACCCCTCGGTAGTTGTTGCAGTCTTGGCGATCACCCTTTCATTTCCAGAGAGGGACAACAAGGCCCCTCTTCCAGTCAGTTGGGATGATGCCTGTGTTCCAGGCAGAGCACAAAACTGCATGCAACGACACGAGTGCAGCATTTCCACCAGCCTTGAGAAGTTCGGCATGGATGCCACAGATCCCTGGAGCTTTTCCCCGTTTCAACTGGTTCACCGCAGCCCGTGTTTCCACAAGCGAAGGTGGACCACAGTTGATTCGAGGGTCAGCAACAGGGATTGTAACACCCTTGACGTCCAACTCGACAGTTGGGGGATCAGCCTGGTACAACCGCTCAAAGTAACCGGCCCAGCGGGCCTTCACTTCAGACTCCTCTGTCAAGAGCCTACCACTCTCTGCTCGAACTGCCGTGCTCCGAGGGATGGGCTTGGATGAACGTAATGCGCGAATTCCCCTGTAAGCGGGACGAGAATCACCTGTCCACAGGTGATGCTCTACTCCCTCACAGATTCCTCGCACATAGGCCTCCTTGTCCACCCTCAGTGCACGTACAGTTTTACGCCTCAGCTCCCTGAACAGCTCAGCTCTGCCATTCAGCCTGGCCCTGCAACTCTGGTCAATGGTATCCAGTGTCCCTTGAGAGACAAAATTCTTCTTTGCCCTGCGGTGAGCTCCAAGGCATCCACCGGCAACATCAAGGACGGTGGTCTTGAAGGCGGTCCACAACTCTTCAGGACCCCCCAAAGCACCCAGACCCCCCAAGTGTCCACTCAGCCTGTTCGCAAACTCCTCAGCGACTCTCTCATCCCTGAGCTTGGCAACATCCAGCCTCAGCTGGGATGGTACCATTCTCCAGGATTTAAGGTGCAGCTTTAGAGTTGCTACAACAAGCCTGTGGTCAGTATTGAGGAACTGAGCACTCCGGTAGACCCTGCAGTTCTGGATCATCCTCCAACGACCGTCAATGAGGACATGGTCAATCTCCTTTGCCACACCGCCAGCGTTGGAATACCAAGTCCAGCGATGAGCTTGTGGGCGCTGAAACCATGAACCAGCCACCCTAAGTCCATGACTTCTTGCAAAGTCAAGGAACTTAGTGCTATTCTGGTTCATAGTTCCTGACCCATGGGGACCAACACTCACCTCATAACCATCCCTATCAGTTCCAGTCGATGCATTGAAATCCGCCAAGACTAGAAGTGTATCTCGTCTGGGGCACTGATCAACCACAGACTCGAGTGTGGCGTAGAATGCATCCTTCACGGTGAGATCACTCGCCTCAGTCGGAGCATAAACAGAGACCACGGAAATGACACCTAAGGAGTGACGAATCCTTAATCTCATAATACGCTCGTTGACCAGTGTTACCTCAATTATCATTGGGGTCAGCTTATTGGACACAGCTACAGCAACTCCTTGGGTATGGTAACCATCAGAGCGACCAGACCAATAGTAGGTGTAACCACCCACCATTATCTCGCCGCAATCCGGTCTCCGAACCTCAGAGAGAGCTGCAATCCCGATGTCCAAACGCTTGAGCTCAGATGATAACAGAGACAGGTGATCATCCTCTCTTAGGGATAGGACATTCCAGGCACCCACCCGAAGGGACCGCCTCAGGTTAACCCAAGGAGACCGCCGTCTGGGGGACGACACCTCAGCACCACTCCGACACACTCTCCCGCAATCTGACCCAGGGATGTTACCCCGTGGTTTCCCTCCTATCAAAGATTGGGGGTCCCGAAGGCTTTGCCCCAATCCCGTCATCCGGTGAGCTGCCCTGCGAAGGGAAGCTGCACAGGAGGTACTCCCACAGAGTGGGTTTTCAGATTTTTTTGCGTTTTTGCCTTTTGCGGAATGAAGGGTTTTACGGTGGCTGGAGTGCAAATCCTGCCACCAACCTCCTAATAAGAAGTGACCCAACTGCAGGAGGACGTCCGCAGACACAGTTGGGCACTAGATATGGATGGCCGTTGGCTCACAAGGAGCTCCTCCGCCCTTTGACAGGTTTTGTTTTTAATCCTGCTGGGTGTCCATATCCAAACACCCTCCTCACCAGAAAACCTGGTGGGGGAGACGGTTTAGTCGCCGACAACCCGACCATGGAACAGGTTAGTACAGGTTTACATGGTACCTGTAGCAGGTCACAGATCGAACCTGACCTGACTTAAGGTCAGACTGACTTAAGGCTCCACGTCACAACGGTATACGGACCCTGTCTGGCACCCTCGTCTTTGAGGGTAGCCTTTTCTTTTCTTTTGCATGAATGTTGGTGGCGCCGTGTCCTGGCAAGTAAAACTGAGTAAGTGACTGTACATTATAACACTAGTCGGTTGAAGTGCTTTCGCCTTGCTCGTATCTTTGTTCCCGTCCCGTGCATTGCTTGTTTGGTTGCATGGCTGTATACGTGTTTTACATACCTGCATCATTGCATACGTGTCAGTTGGAATAAATGTGCTTGGTTAAATGTATCCCGTTCGTTGCGTCCTTTCTCCCAATTGAAATGCCATCTTGCATTGCGGAATAATAGTTGGGTTGTTAAATACCCGATAAATAGAATCGGATCCCGCGAGGTCGGGCGATTATACCCGCTCGGTTATCACTGAAGAACGGAACGGACCGCTTGAGCGGTTCGTGTCCAGGCCGACCTGCGCCGAGGTACAGTCTCCCGGTAGGCTACCTGCGCAGGTACTTACAGTGGGGAGAACAAGTATTTGATACACTGCCGATTTTGCAGGTTTTCCCACTTACAAAGCATGTGGAGGTCTGTAATTTTTATCAGAGGTACACTTCAACTGTGAAAGACGGAATCTAAAACAAAAATTCTGAATCTCACATTGTATGATTTTTAAATCATTAATTTTCATTTTATTGCATGAAATAAGTATTTGATCACCTACCAACCAGTAAGAATTGCATGAAATAAGTGTTTGATCACCTACCAACCAGTAAGAATTCCGGCTCTCACAGACTTGTTAGTTTTGTCTTTAAGAAGCCCTCCCATTCTCCACTCATTACCTGTATTAACTGCACCTGTTTGAACTCGTTATCTGCATAAAAGACAGCTGTCCGCACTCAATCAATCAGACTCCAACCTCACCAAAATGGGCAACACCAGAGAGCTGTCTAAGGACATCAGGGACAAAATTGTAGACTTGCACAAGGCTGGGATGGGCTACAGGACAATAGGCAAGCAGCTTCGTGAGAAGGCAACAACTGTTGGCGCAATTATTAGGAAATGGAAGAAGTTCAAGATAACAGTCAATCTCCCTCAGTCTGGGGCTCCATGCAAGATCTCACCTCGTGGAGCCTCAATGATCATGAGAGGTGAGGGATCAGCCCAGAACTACATGGCAGGACCTGGTCAATGACCTGAAGAGAGCTGGGACCACAGTGTCAAAGAAAACCATAATTGACACACTACGCCGTCATGGATTAAAATCCTGCAGCGCACGCAAGGTCCCTCTGCTCAAGCCAGCGCATGTCCAGGCCCGTCTGAAGTTTGCCAATGACCATCTGGATGATCCAGCGGAGGAATGGGAAAAGGTCATGTGGTCTGATGAGACCAAAATAGAGCTTTTTGGTTTAAATTCCACTCGCCGTGTTTGGAGGAAGAAGAAGGATGAGTACAACCCCAAGAACACCATCCCAACCGTGAAGCATGGTGGTGGAAACATCATTCTTTGGGGATGCTTTTCTGCAAAGGGGACAGGACGACTGCACCGTATTGAGGGAAGGATGGATGGGGCCATGTATCGCGAGATCTTGGCCAACAACCTCCTTCCCCCAACAAGAGCATTGAAGATGGGGCGTGGCTGGGTCTTCCAGCATGACAACGACCCGAAACACACAGCCAGGGCAACTAAGGAGTGGCTCCGTAAGAAGCATCTCAAGGTCCTGGAGTGGCCGAGCCAGTCTCCAGAGCTGAACCCAATGGAAAATCTTTGGAGGGAGCTGAAAGTCTGTGTTGCCCAGCGACAGCCCCGAAACCTGAAGGATCTGGAGAAGATCTGTATGGAAGAGTGGGCCAAAATCCCTGCTGCAGTCTGTGCAAACCTGGTTAAGAACTACAGGAAACGTCTGATCTCTGTAATTGCAAACAAAGGTTTCTGTACCAAATATTAAGTTCTGTTTTTCTGATGTATCAAATACTTATTTCATGCAATAAAATGCAAATTAATTATTCAAAAATCATACAATGTAATTTTCAGGATTTTTGTTTGAGATTCCATCTTTCACAGTTGAAGTGTACCTATGATGAAAACTACAGACCTCCACATGCTTTGTAAGTGGGAAAACCTGCAAAATCGGCAGTGTATCAAATACTTGTTCTCCCCACTGTAGGTATATCGATATTCGGCGATTGACCCTATTTTGCGCGGGTAGAAAATTGGCTAGGCCGTGGTGGGGTCACGACTGAATTGTCCGTCCGGTGGGCGATGCGGCTGCTATGAGGAAAACGCGGTCGATCACACGCCGGTGGGCACGAATTCGTAACAATACTATACAATAATATTTATGGTGTGCTGAAGATAAACAATGAACTTGTTGCTCCTTTGTCTATTAAAAAGGGAATTGGACAAGGTTGCCCTCTTTCCGGGTTACTTTGTGCTCTCTCCATCGAACCCTTACTGGTTTCTTTGCGCTGTAGACTAACTAGTTTGTCCCAGCTTGAACGGCCCATCAAGGTACTGGCATACGCCGATGACGGGTGTGTATTCGTACAAGATATCAATGACATTAACATTGTTCGTTATTGTTTGTCCTTATTTGAAAAGGCTTCTTCAGCCAAAGTAAATTGGAACAAAACGAGTGCCCTTTGGCTCGGTCCGTTGTGATACTTGGCGCCAAGACTTCCTGCTCCACTGTCATGGGCCAATGATGGTGTGAAATACCTTGGAGTGTTCTTAGGTTATAATACCACAGTAGCAAAGAATTGGGCTGGTCTGCTTGAGTTTGTTGAGGGTAAACTGCAAAAATGGAAAGGTCTGATCACACAACTGTCATATCGTGGAAGGGTCTTGGTCATCAACACATTGGTGGCTTCTACCTTATGGCACAGGTTCTTCGTGCTGCATCCTCCAGCAGTGTTGCTTCAACAGCTCCAGAAGTGCTTTGTGTCCTTTTTCTGGGACGGAAAACACTGGCCGCAACCTGGGGTCCTCAGTTTACCACTGACCGATGGAGGACAAGGCCTGGTCGACGGGAAGAGCCGGCGAATGGCCTTTCGACTCTCGGTTGCTCTTCGCATGCTATACACGCGACCCTCTCCACCATGGGTCAACGTCGCTTGTCACCTTTTGCAACAGGCTGGGAAGCTAGGCTATGACCACTCTCTTTTCCTGATGGACCTTTCTAAAATCGACACATCCCCCCTCTCTGGTTTCTATCAGAGCATGCTAAATGCGTGGCAAGCTTTGACAATAACAAGAGCTACACATTCTTACACGAAACAGATGTTTCTGGAAGAACCTTTGTTCTACAACTCCTTTTTCCATGATATGCCTGCTGATAGGTGTTTTATTCAACGCTTTACCGACAAGGGCGTTAAATCTGTCTCGTGGCACTCGATCCTCTCGAATCGTGGCACGCATATTATGTAGTGTGCTTTGGACATAAACACAGCTTGCACCTGCTTGGGAGCAGGACCAGCAAAGCATTGAACAAAATACACATCGAATACCTTCTCTCTACCTTTCCTGAACTCGCATGTGATTTTTTTTCTTGCCAGCCCTCTTCCTTCTACCCCTTTTAACGTCGGCTTCAATGGCCTTCCCAAACAAAAAGACCTTTATTTGGGTTGTGTAAAATTTCTTTCTCAACGGCAAATAACACAGCAGAAGGTTCGATGGAGAGACCTCTTACCTTGTTCTCCCCTTATCTTCTTAACTGGAAAGGTTTTTATCACCCTCCTGTACCAGCACGACATGGCGACCTCCAATGGAGACGAGTACACTGGATCCTTCCTTTAATCACTTGTTACACCGTTTTTCAAATCTGCTTGTAGATGAATGTCCTTTTTGTAAGAAATCTGAAAACCTTTTTCACATCTATGTTGAATGCCAACGGTTGGCACCTTTATTTATTTTACTTCGGAATTGTTTTGTGAGGTTTGGTTTGATTTTTAACCTCCACCATCGGAGATGGACGGAGGTTGCTGTTTTCATCCCTGTCTGTCTGTTTGTTTGTTACTTACGAAATCTCTAGATTTCGTAAGTATGTTGATCACTTCCGGACTCTGTTTGTTTGTTTGTTTGTAGGCACGATAACTCAAGAACGGAAGAAGCTACCAATGTCAAATTACACCACGTGATTCAGGAGGGCGATAGCTAGTGCTGATTAGATTTTGGTCAAAATCGGTCAAAGGTCAAGGTCACAGTCAGGTCAAATATCCAAAAAAAAGTTATAACTCGAGAACGGAAGAAGCTACCAATGTCAAATTACACCATGTGATTCAGGATGGTGATGGCCTGCGCTGATTAGATTTTGGTCAAAATCGGTCAAAGGTCAAGGTCACAGTGAGGTCAAGCATCGAAAACACGATAACTCGAGAATGGAAGAAGCTACCAATGTCAAATTACACCACGTGATTCAGGAGGGTGGTGGCTCGCGCTGATTAGATTTTGGTCAAAATCGGTCAAAGGTCAAGGTCACAGTGAGGTCAAATATTTGATTTTTGATGGTTTGGTACAGATATCTTGAGAACGGAAGAAGCAACCAATGTCAAATTACACCAGGTGATTCAGGAAGGCGATGGCTAGTGCTGATAAGACTTTGGTCAAAATCAGTCAAAGGTCAAGGTCACAGTAAGGTCAAACATTCGATTTTTGATGGTTTGGTACAGATAACTCGAGAACGGAAGAAGCTACCAATGTCAAATTACACCACCTGATTCAGGAGGGTGATTGCGAGCGCTGATTAGATTTTGGTCATAATCGGTCAAAGGTCAAGGTCACAGTGAGATCAAACATTTGATTTTTTTATGGTTTGGTACAGATATCTCGAGAACGGAAGAAGCTACCAATGTCAAATTACACCACGTGATTCAGGGGGGTGATGGCTTGTGCTGATTATATTTTGGTCAAAATCGGTCAAAGGTCAAGGTCACAGTGAGGTCAAGCATCGAAAACACGATAACTCGAGAATGGAAGAAGCTACCAATGTCAAATTACACCACGTGATTCAGGAGGGTGATGGCTAGGGCTGATTAGATGTTGGTCAAAATTGGTCAAAGGTCAAGGACACAGTGAGGTCAAACATCCAAAAAAAGTTCTAACTCGAGAACGGAAGAAGCTACCAATCTCAAACTACTAGTGTAGGGCCATGTGTTATCCTGCATTTTTTCTTTATCAACTGTTGTTTCTGATGTTTTTCATGTTCTATGGACATCCTTCTTACAAAACAACGATGTTGGGAAGTTTTAATTTTATTATTTTTATGAATTTTAGACCCAATTTTGATATGACCCTAAATTAGCTAAAAAAAAGTATACTTTTTTTAATTTTTTTTATTTTGTACATAAATATAGCATGTGACACCTCAAAATGAGCCTCTCAGTGACTACAAACACATGAGCATACTATTTTAGACATTTGATATAGATTTTAAGGCATTGTTAGCATACATCGATAAATATGCTTTGCTTGGATGGTATATAAACTTACTAACATCACTAACAATAAGCTGTATAATGTGGAATCATATACATATATCAAGTTAATATAATTATATGCTCATTGTTCTGCAGTGTATTTCAGGGAAAAACATGATAAACTCTTGTTACCAAATATATAATAGTTGGGGACAATTCCAGTATAGATCCAGGTGGTTCGAAAGACAACATTATGTTGCACTTTTTATATAATACCTAAATGTATTAAGGGTCATATCATAAGTCTGCATCGCTTCCCAAAAGTACTTTCTTATGGTGGGTGGGTGGGTGAGTGGCTGGTTGGTCACAGAGGGGGGGGAATGCATTGTTAAAAATCACTTCTCCCATTAGTCTAGAGGGGTGGGTGGTTCTAATCTACATTTTATATGACAATACTTTAAGGAAGCGACGCAGTCTTAAAGCAAGGTGATTATTACAGAAAATTCACATTTGTGCATATATTCATGCAGTTTGTTGAAATGTGTTAAACAATGTACAAGTATTACACATTCGATACCTACCTTCTATATTACACATTCTACTCTAATTACTACCACTCTAATATATGGTCATAGTAATTAATTACTAGACTAGAGATTCTACACATCCAGCTGCTAACATTTAGTGTCAACATGAATGACATACACATAACTGGTTCTATTTATAGTAAATCACAAAGTTAATTTCAGTTTAATACTTTATAGTCAGTCGTCAACATCATCATCATCACTTTCAGTTTCATAATAACTGTCAATCATCAAATTGACAGGTTCTGTGTTCATGCATTTCTCAGGTGATGCCTCACAGGCACACATCTCTGTGCAAGGGAGACCAGCTTTTTTTGCATGAACATCTACCCCCTATGCATTTACTATTTCCGCATCCACATCTGGTGAGCTCAATCACAGCATCTGGTGCTGGTTTCAGAGTGGTTATGATTGGAACATAGGTACTGTCCTCCATCCTCCAGCCATACCTTTCTGGTGGTTGCAAGTTGGGTTGTGGATTGCGGTCATTACACCAAATCATGGCCTGATAGTGAGCATGTAGGGTATGCTGTTTTAACACAGCTGCAGTTGGTGGTAACCTTTCAGACTCCACCTGTGACCTCTTAAACATCTCCCAACTAAGCTGTCCCACATCCTTTTTTTTGGTCTGTGACTGGAACAGCTGACAAACAAATTCTTCTAAGGCAGCTTCTGTCTCTCTTGTGGGTGTTATCGTAGAGCCCAGGTTTTTGAAGGCAGTGAGCATGTTTGGAGAAGCCTTCTGCATAATTTTCCAGCAGGTCAGTTTTCCTTTCCCAGCAAACTTTCCTGTTGTATCACAGCCTGTAAAACTGTGAAATCCAGGCAATACTGCTGCCAGATCTTCCCCAAGTGCTTCATAGATTGGCCTCAGTGGTACTATACGTTGGTGTTCTCCTGCTCCTAATATCATGCATGTCTGCTGCCCAAGTTCAGGGAAACGACATAAGGCAAGAATAAACACGTCTGTGTCAGGTGAGAGGATGTGAATTACACCTTGAGACTTTGCAGCTTCTAGAGCATGCAGTATCAGGATTGTGTCTGCTTCCTCCTGGGTTGTGGTCAGATGCATCACAGGATCCTGCTGAGTAGAGTGTACACCATTTTTAGTAGACACAATGACTGATTTTTCACTTTCGGTGAAATGGTTAAGTACCTTCATTGAAAGATACTCTGTGAGACTGCTCTTTGTATTAGAGCTGCTCAGGAATGTGTCAATAGCTGTTCTGATAGGTGTTGAGTCCATAAACACATAGCTCTGTGAATCCTTGATCGATCCTTTCCGATGATCGCGTGTACCCTGTTTCATGTTCTATGTTTTTCATGTTCTATGGACATGCATCATGTAGCTGCTCATTCGTATTGTTACGAATTTGGGAATTCGATTGCACACAACATACAGGTCCCTTTAGTTAGCTATGTCGATAAGTGCTTGTTCCCTAGATAGCTCACCTTTCATTGTTTAAATGTTCAGAAATCGATTAGATGCGCTGCGGATCGATTTAATAGTTAGGGAACGAACAATGGAGACATCCCTCCCCTTCTTCTGTGAAGAGGTAGAACCACCCTGCCGTCCTGTGACTCATGACTCAACAACTCCCTCCCACCCGTGGTTGAGCGGGGGGGGGGGGGGATGGAGCACGAGGGCATGAGTCAATCCGGGATCGGGGGAAGGGCGGAGAAGGATAAGGGCAAGATCCTTTCTTTGTTCTGGGGAGTAAGCTTTTTGCTTCGGCAGAGAGGAGTCGTTCAGCAGGCCGTCAGGTCCTGCTTGACTTGCATTAGGGTTGAGGCCTTTGGAAGCTTTTTGCTTCGGCTGGCTCAGTGAGCTTCGGCTGCTGCTTTGTTTTGGAAGAAACTTGAGCCAGTTGTTCGGCTCGAGCTAAGAGTGGAGGCTTCTTCTTCTTCTTCTTGGTTCATGGAGCTTTTTGTTCTCCATTTTTGTTCCCGGCTTGGTGTGACTCATCGGCCTCTTCTTGGAGTTGGTTCCTCGGAAAAACGACGCATCGACGGGAAGGATCGGCACCTTGTCTCACCAGCACGTGTTGAGAAGCGCGGGCGGATGCGTGGGAGCTCGGGAAGGAACGCGGCTCACGCCGATTTGGATCCAGCTCGCTCTCGCTGGAGCCCGGGTCCGGACAAGTAGAAGACCACACGAGGTGGAGAGGTTTGAGTTAGGCTCTGAGTTTCAGCTCACCTGTCCTCTGAGCTGGAGCTCGTGATTAAAGACCTCAGCCACCATTCCGTGTGTGTGTGTGTGTGTGGCGTCTAATAAGTAGGAACTGCTGTTAAGTGCAAGTGACGATACATAATAAGTAGACGGTTGTAGTTCTTTTGTCGTGCTTTTGTTGCTTGTATAATTGCATACGTGTTCTGCCTTGTTTAATTGCCTACGTGCTTTATTATAATAAATGTCCTTGTGTGAATGTAAACCTGTCCGTTGCGTCCATTCCCTCATTGAACTGCCCCATCTTGTACTCGGAATAATAGTTGGGTTTTAAGCACCCGGTAAGGAGAATCGGATCCTTCGAGGTTGGCGATAATACCCACTCGGTTATCGCTTTAGAACGGAACGGACCGCTTAAGCGGTTCGTGTCCAAGCCGACCTGTGTCAAGGTACGGTCCCTCGGTAGGTTACTTGCACGAGTACTTAGGTATATCGAGATTCGGCGATTGACCCTATTTCGTGCGGGTAGAATATGGACTGGGCCATGGTGGGGTTGAGAACACACCCGTGACAGGGTTCTGGCATAGTTCCAGAAAGTCACGACTCGATTGCTCGTTCGGTGGGCGAAGCGACCGCTATTGGTTAGACGCGGTCGTTCGCACGCCGACGGGCGAGAATTCTACAACAGTATCATCTTATCACAAAAGAAGCATAGTTCCTTGTCATAGGATTTTGCAGATGATCTTGTAAATCGTTCTGAGCTGGAAGACTGTCCCTCACTTGTACATGTAGCTACTTTAGGTTTATCTGCAGTCTGCTTTTTTGATGGCCGTCCTCCTTTGCTACGCTTTGTGATTAGGCTTGCATCACCTCGTGCCACACTTTTGTCATACCTTTTTTTTGCACCATCCAACATTTTTGAACTGACTGTGTCTCTGTCGCAGTTTCTGTGCCATGAAGCACCCCGTTGTTTCAGCTGTTCTGCTGTAACACTACCTAGTCTGTTGCTGATTGATAGACATTCTGGATCTTGGTAACTGGCCCATTTCTGTATATGGTCAAGAACGGTTTCATAAGACTCATCTTCAGGGTTTGTTACCAGATCTCCAGTTGCATTTTGGCACCTAATGCACAGTTTATAATCAATAGGTTCACATTTCTGCTGCTTTCTTGGTGGCTCTGCCATTTTCCTAAAACACACAAACATATTCATGTTGGGAACCATCACCACCCGTGCAGTTAGATACATTCTATAATGCAGTTAATAATACATTCTATTATATCAGTTTCTCAGCTTATCTGAAGAAATAATATCATATATAAATAATTGTATTTGTTCATTTAGTTTGTCAACATCTCCACCAGCAATTCTTCCTTATCCTTGAAAAACAATGGATTCTACACATTGTTTCAGAATTAGTTTTTTCTAATTTGTTTATAATGATGGTCGATTGATGGATGGATGGGCAGATGATGCATTCATGGCAATGATATATGTGTATATAAGCTCTGCTGGTTGACTAATGTCAGCAGAGCAAAATGCATCTAAACAAATGACATCATGGATTTATTTGTCAAAGGATAAAATATTCTATTTGCATGTCTATATTTTACGCTACAATTGGGTATATCACTGGTTTCATAAAGTGGAATATTTTGCCTATGTTTTGCAAATTTGTCCAAATATTTATTTTGTTGTTACTAGAATAACTGAAAAGTGTCATAAATTGTTAAAGCTCATCATTCCAATCATTTTGATATGTCACATGATACACTTTTCTTCCTAAACAAAACACTGATAGAAAATATACACATTTTTAAATGTTTTTGACGGTTATGCATTGTTTCGTTTAAAAAACGGCATAAAACTGAAAATGAAAACTTCCCAACATCTTTCATATCCTTTAGGGATGTCTAAAGGATACAAAAATGTATATAAACAACAGTTGGCAGACCAAAAATGCGAACTCAGATTTTTCAACATTTGACCCTACACTATACACCACGTGATTCAGGAGGGTGATGGCTAGTTCAGATTTTGGTCAAAATCGGTCAAAGATCAAGGTCACAGTGAGGTCAAACATTCGATTTTTGATGGTTTGGTGCAGAATCATCGTAGAAACTTCTGGTTTGCGTCGCTACCTTCTCTGGAGACAGCTTTTATTAGACAAGGTCAGAGGTCAAGTTGACGATTTCGTAAGTACCAGTCTATGACTTTGTTTGTTTGTTTGTTTGTGAACAGTATTATGGAAAAACTCCTCGACGGATTTTGACAAAAGTTGGTGGGGGGGATTAGGTATGGTCCAAGGATCATGCCATTAGATTTTGCTCTTAGATTTTTGGTCCAAAGTCCAATATGGCCGCTATGGCGGCCATTTTGAAAAATATTTTAATTTTTGTTTTTGCATTTCTACATGTTTTAAGTGATTTCCAACCAAAAATTAAAAATAAAAATTGTTAGAGAAAAAAAAAACTGAAAATTTTGCAACTTAAAAAAAAAAAATTCGATTTTATTTGAAAAAGATTTGAATTTTTTTTTTTTGCATTTCTACATGTTTTAAGTGATTTCCAACCCCCCCTCCCCCCCAAAAAAAAATGTTGGAGAAAAGAACTATAACTGTCAGCACTGTTGACGTCATATTTAATGAATAAGATATAAGGTTCACTTGAGTGACCCAGCAGTATTGGCGGCGGAGGTTTTGCACTCTACCGAGTGCTCCCCCTCCAGTTAACACTTGTGTGTTCATCTACGGATTGGATATCCCACACAAAAATTCCAATGCTGTGTTAGCCAATTTCCTGCTTGCTCAGGCAAAGATGGTAGTATATAAGTCAAGGAAAAGAAAACTTGATGGTGTTGGAGTTAATGATGAAGATGCTTTGTTTTTGTTCCAAAACCTTGTAATAAGTCGTGTTAAATTGGATTTTGCTTTGTTTTCAGTAACTGGACGATTACCACAGTTCGAATCAAAATGGTGTATAAAAGAAGTTATTTGCAAAGTCCGAGAGGAATGTTTATCCTTTTGTGAAATGTTTTGTGTATAATCCACCCGATTCATCCTTTCCTTTCTTCAGAAATTGTTTCCTGGTTTTCTTTCTTTCTCTGAAATGAAAATGTAGCTCCCATTTGGGGGCTTTCTTTTCTATTTTTATAATAAAAAGATACAAAAGTCTTCTCTCTCTCTCTCTCTCTCTCTCTCTCTCTCTCTCTCTCTCTCTCTCTCTCTCTCTCTCTCTCTCTCTCTCTCTCTCTCTCTCTCTCTCTCTCTCTCTCTCTCTCTCTCACTGTCTCACTCTCTCACTGTCTCACTCTCTCACTCTCTCACTCTCTCACTCTCTCACTCTCTCACTCTCTCACTCTCTCACTCTCTCACTCTCTCACTCTCTCACTCTCTCACTCTCTCACTCTCTCACTCTCTCACTCTCTCACTCTCTCTGTCTCTCTCATCCTTGCTCTACCCCCTCCCAATACACTACAGCACCCTCCTCCTCCTGCACCTCTCTCACTCACCCCTCCTCTCTCTGACTGTCTGTCTGTCTCTGGACATATCTGGATGGTGGTTATGTCTGGGTGTTTGTCTTCAGACGTGTACAGGCGGGGTTTGTCTCTGGACATGTCCAGACGGGCATTTGGCTCTGGACAGCTTGATTCCAGATGCGTCTGGGCGGTGTTTGTTTCCGAACGTGTCCAGGCGGTATTTATGTCCGGAGGGGAGTTTGTCTCCGAACGCGTCTGGGCAGTGTTTTTCTCCAGGCGGTATTTATTTTATGACCGGTAGAAAATGGATTTCAGTCATCATTTTGTTTCCATCTTCAGTGTTATTCTATGCAGAAGCATTTTGATGAGACAGTATGAATCGTAATTAACACTCCACCGCACATCTGCCTTCCCTTCCTCTCACTGCCTTCCCTTCCCCCACCCCTCCTCAATCCCACCTCTCATCTCTCTTCCTCTTCCACCTCCTCACTCTCCCTCCTCTCTCTCCCCTCTCTTCCCAACCCCTTCCCCCTCAGTATCCCATCAGTGAAGTGATGAGTGGTATTTGCTCGTAAGGTTGGCCCAGAAGAAGTAGGGCAGTCGCCAGGACAAGAGTCACGGCAATTTTACAATTTATTATTTTGACTATTAATTGATTTTTGTTTGATGTTATTAATTGATAACTAGCATAACCCGCGCTCTGTGCGACATGTTGCGGTGGGTGTGTTTGATAAAGGAACTGATAAAGTATCAGTAGTAATTTTACTTTAATGCAGTAAGTGGAATACGATTTCACCGTTTCAGAACCATTTTATTTACTTTTTTTTGTACCATGCACCTCATATGGTCTTTGAGATAATGTAAGCCGAATATCACGTTACTCGAGCGAAGAACAAAGTCGAAGATAGCGCGACACGAAACCACAAGCTCGGAAATAATATTGTTACGGCTGTGGAAATTCGCATTACACCATAAAGGGCCCTCAGGTGAGATATCTCCATAGGTACATGTGTAGTTAGCCCAAACCCGTTGTATAGAGGGAATTTATGTGATCCATCCGGGCTGCGACGCTTTGAGTTAGCCATTTTTCTGTTCTATCTTTTATTTCAAACAAACAGCATCTCAACAACTATGCCATCCCCACCACAGCGCCAACCACACTACAACAACGCCACACCACCACCTCTGCCTTTACCTTCACAACCTCATCCCAGATCATCACTTCTACGGCCATTCCCGCGCCGCCTGTGAACACTGAACGTCGGGCTGTCTCAGGCCCGTTCGGCGATTGTCGGCGGCCTTTCCGAGGGGAAAATTCGGATCAGAAACACTTCACGCCCACTTCCCTCCGTCCAATGGGCGAACGTGAGGCGGCTTGGCCCCGCCTCCAAGCGCGCATAGGTGAAGTCCGGCTATGCAAATTTTAGGATCAGGGGAGGTTCACGCCAATTTTTGCCCGACCAATGGCTGACCGGGGGGGGGGGGGGGGGCGTGGCCCCGCCTCTGATCGCGTTCTGATCCTGGAATTTGCGTATTGGCTTCTCCTGCCGGCTATAAAGGCGCGAGAATTACCAGGTCGAGGGGAGTTGCTTTTGGAGACAAGGAGCGTCGCGTTGGTGGAGTTGAGTCGAGTGCGCGCGGTGGAGTTGCGGGCGGCTGGTCGGGGCAGGGGAGCTCGGGTCCGATGCCAGGAGGACGGCAGTCGGCGACGAGGCTGCGGTGTGGGGGATCGCTCGTCTCATCGCGGGACCCAATTCAGCCAGCCACTCCCCGCCCCCAGGGCATCAACAATTTCCCCTTCCCCCGCGCTGAGATAGTGCAAAAGGGGGCCCCGTTCCTCCCCCACCCCAAATGTGGTGCCAACAAGCACGCCAGGGGCCCGGAGTCGGGGCACAGCAGCGCGGACACTTTGCGGCTTGCCCGCCAACGCATCTCGAGGACGCGGGTAAGACCTCCCCGGTCTTGCGGACCTAGCCGCTCCTCTAGGTCCCGTGCACATTCGGCCTACGGGCCTGTCTGCCTCCTTGTCTGTGAGGGTGGCTTCTTTCTTTTGCTTTTGTGTGTAAATGTGTGTTGGCGCCGTCTGTGAAGTAAAACTGTTTAAGTGTTGCCGTGTGTACGCGTTAGTTGGTTGTATTTCATTTGCTTTCTATGTGCATTTTGATTATTGTGGCTGTATATATGTGCTTTCTGTGTGCCGCGGAATAATATGCTTGCATGTTGAACTGTGCCGTTTCGCTTCATCTCCTTCCTTTTAATTGACTCTCCATCCTGCTTCACGTAAGGGGTTCGTAGTGGGTGCAACATCCCGGTAATTAATCAGAACCGTCAAGGCCGACGATAACACCGCTCGGTTATCACTGTAGCACGGAACGGACAGCTTAAGCGGTTCGTATCCGGAGTCGGCCTGTGGCGTGGTACGATCGCCCGGTCACCACTCGCGCAGGTACTTAGGTAGATCGAATTTGGCGAGCAACCCTATCCTGCGCGGGTGGGCAATTGGCACGATCGTGGTGAGGTTAAACCCCCACCCGTGACTAGTTCCCGGCGTTGTTCCGAGAGGGTCAGGACTGAATTGTCCGTTCGGTGGGCGACGTGCCGCGATTCGAGTTACGTGGCTGTTCGCAAGCCGGCGGGCGCGAATTCTCAACAATATATAAGATTATTTTGATTTCAGAATCTACAAAAAGTGGAAGATTTGAATGATTGAAGGTCTTTTTTCTGCTTCAATGTGGGTTCTCTGACTGTCCTTTTACTTCTGGGCCACCCGGTAAACACTATATGTATATATGCTCATGTCCACGCCGGTTAAGACCGACCTCTGGATAGCCAAGCAGTTCTACCTTGTAGGTGAACACGTAATGCTTGGAGATTAATGCGTTCACGGGACGGGAGGCGGCGAAGCATGTATCAGACGTGTTCACCAGGACGGAGGACCAGGTTTTATACTTGAACGTACAACAAATAGACAGACACAAGCAATCTTCATGAATCGAAGTTTAATGAACATAAATCAAGTATTCATAAGAGGAATAAATCAAAGCATTAGGTAATGAAACGTGAGTTAATTTACAGGCAAAAGTTGAGGCGCCTCTGAACATACGGTAGTTACAAAAACGCAAGGGGAAAGATAAAATAAAAGGAAATCCCTCCCTTTATTCTGGTACTTCCAGAGATGATCTTTTCTAGAGTTTGACGATCGAACCGCTTCGTCTTGTGTGGGAAACCACACCCAAAATGGTGCTGAGCCGCCCTCTGGGCAGGAAGCGTACGAGAGATATTTCGTGCAGATGGGCCCTTCATTAATGGCCGAGCAACTGCCATGCAGTCTCTTCTCACATTTGAGATTGCCAACCTCGCTCCCCTCTTACACCAGATACGCTCACAATGACAGTCCACCTTCCTCCTCGATCACACAATGGGATCATGCAGAGTTATTACTGAGAAACATGCTCTTCTTCTCTTCTCCTCTCCCTCTCATAAACATACAACTTCGCGACTTAGCCGAGCAGTCAATGGCTTATGTTTTGCTCCATCACACAAACAAATTCGCCTCAGCACGAGCATGAGAATCGTGCAGCCTTCTTCACCATGTCGAGGGGAAGCCAGCGAGCGAGTTCCTTTTGCCTCCAATCGCATACCTCACACAACTCTCTCCCCAGAACCTTCCAACCTCCCGCCAATCCATCACCCACCCCAGTGGCATGGTTTGCTAGTTGTCATTCATGGAGGCGGGATTTTCGCCTGCTTGGAATGTTTGGCTCGGTTATTGTTGTTTTAAGGACATGATTCCCTTTTTATCGCCGGTCTTTTAAATGCAAAAACATAGGAAAAGGTCACAGGGGGCAATCACATACAAGGAGAATTGGCCTTAATCCCTACCTAATTAACACAGCACCACCCTTGGTGCGGTGACATGTAACAACTTAAGCTGACAGTTTACCTAATTAAATTACATCGAGATGTCTCCTGCTCGTCCACAGACCATGCTACTCAATACAATCCTAACTTTATTATGAACTTCCTCCATCTACCACACAAACATAACAATATATATGTATACACACAATTTCAATGAACAGGCAAACTTTGCTGGGAGAGGGGCAGCGTTTACATTGCACCTGCTGTTTTTGAAGGTTGATGTTCCAGGGGGAATCAAACCAATTGAATTGAAACGTATATTTTCGTACATCTGCAAACAATCTTCTTGATGTCTTGCTGAAATATGAATCATCCGGATATGATGGGGTGACCCAACTTGTATCATTTTCAAACCAGCAAGAAATATTGATCAAATTTAAGTGACATGGGCATCTCGTACTTTGAAGAAATTCACAATGGAATATTTAAAACTCTTCGAGGATTTGAGGGTTAATCCGTAATTTGGTGGATTAACAAAGATGTCGCAAAATAATTTCCATGAAAAAAAGTTTAAAATGCAGTAAAATGAGGAAGATCAGCTTAGCTTGCAAAATTTGAATGTCAATTGTCCCTGCCCCATGGGTGAGGTTGGGGGAGTGGTGGTGCAATGATCAACTGTTGGAATCCAATATTATGAATTTTTTAAAATCATGATCTCTAACCCATTACCAACCAATTCAGTTTGGTATTGCTGTGGTACGAAACCAACTTTCTGTTTTGGCATCTCGCATCATCACGCATTCATATGTTAAGACCTGCTTAGTTTTTTTTATCCACAAAAATTTGCTTGATTGAAGTTTATATGGAGAACCAATCTCGTGGAAATGATGGAGGGCATCGTGGGAGATCATTACTGTACTGATGGAGGAGTAAAGTGAATCGTTGGATCGAAAATGGATGAACAAGATCAGCATAAATATCCCTTACATAAAGCTGTAGGTGGCCAAAAGGGACAAAGCAATCAATAATCGAAACTAGAACGGACACTCGGTAGAGCGCATACCTCTGCCAGGCTGAAGAGTTTACATTTTTTATCCCATTGATTGGCCGGATCCGCATCCGGACTTGAACCAAAACCAAATCGGCTTGTTCTTGTCACCTTCCCAACTCATCCACCAAGTTTCGTCCAAATCCGTCCATAACTGTTTGCGATATCCTGCTCATAGACAAACAGACAGACAGACAAACAGGGGTGAAAACATAACTTCTGCCCACCTTTGGGTGCGGAGGTCATTATTATGGGTAGGCACACGAGACAACAGGAAATTCTGGATTTCTATCAACTGAGAGTTTTTAAAATCGGAAACGTGATTGAGATAACAATGCCAGTCCAAGTTTGCAGGTTTTTGTCGTTGTCGGATTCTCATTTGTTTCAGCGCCCAAGCTAAAATGATTCCTTGCTTCCTCAACATAGTTTTGTGACTCAAGAAACAATCCAAACTGAGCATGCAAAATCTGAACATTACTGGAACTCGCCAGGACTTTTTGCTCAACGAAAAGCTCATTGTAGAGACTACGTGCCTCATCTATCATCCCCAACTCAGCGTACATTTTTGCAACATCACACATTGGTACAACAAATGTCTTTTCAGACACAGCATATGATTTCTTGTTAAATTCAATAGCTTTGTCAAAGAAACATTTGATTTGATCTTGTCTGGTCTCTAATGCTGTTCCATCATTTTCCAAAAGTTTGGCTTTCTTGTAGTAAACTTTTCCCACAGTGTACAAAAGTGTTGGGTTGTTGGGGTTGATTCTCAAAACGTCTTCAATGACTCTCATTGCTTCATCCAAACTTTCTGGAGAGCCTTCACGTTCTAAATATTGGCCCCAGTACTTCTGGATGGTCGGATGGTCTGAGTCCTTGAGCAAGGCTTTTTTCAAGTGTAAACGTGCCTCTTCCTTTTGCTGTTTAATTTGACAACGCAGAGCCAGAAGTATCGACGCCATACTGTTTTCTGGGTCGAGTTCAAGGGTCCGTCTGAGAAGTTTCTCTCCTTCCATAATTTTTGGGGTGAAACAATCATCTCTATTGTATTTCCACTCGGAACGCACCAATACAATGGCACATGCCAATGTCCACTGGACCTGATCTGGTCGACTTTTCAATGCTTCTTTCAAACATCTTGCAGCGTTGCTGTAATGATCAAATCCACTAAGAAACAAGGTCCAACCTTTCTCAGCCAGCACTTCTGGATTCACCTGTGAAGCGTAATCTCTGCCCTGGGTTTCGCAGCTTATCTTCTGTACTTTGTCGAGATACGACTTGGCTTCCTGCTGGTTGTTCATTTTGAAATAGACCCAGGCGTAATTGCTGTACAAGACCAGATTGTGTTCGCTCATTTCTTGATGGCATGTCTTGTGAGAAGCTTCTTCAGCTGCAGCGAGGTGCTTCAGGGCACAAGGCCAACTATTCTTCATTGCAGCAATGAAAGCGAGGAAGTTGTGTGCTGCGGGGTTCCAAACTTCAGAGTTGTATTTCACCTGGAATTCAATTGCCTCTTCGAGCCATGATATTTCTCGAACGGAAGCTTCCAGGTTCCAGGTGAAGTGGCATTCCAGTTGTTTTAGCTCTGCTTCAAAACTTTTATCGACCATATCGACTCCTGGAAAACAATGAGAATTAAGAAACAATGGCAAGATATTCGATGAGGCATTTCTCATCAGATTATTCATTTCCTCCAATATCTTTTTCTAAAAAAGGACATCTATTGAATGATTTCATTTTCAAATATAATGTAATTCTTAACCGCTGTTCCGTACAAAGCATCCATGGTCTCAATCTTCCTTCTTTCTTCGTATTCAGCACAATGCTCTGGAGTAGCATCGTTGGCTGAGGATGTGGCTGTACCATTGATGCAACACCCTCTGTAGGTTAGGGCAGGAATTTGGTATTTTCTCAGGATGCCAGCGAAAGCTCGCCCACTCTTTTCAAAGGACATCATGGGATCTTTAACGTCCACCAATGAATGCTGGCAAACGGGATGCCCAGTTTTAACGTCCACCTGAAGGACGGCACACACATTGATGAACCACCCTGCTTGTGAAACACCGAGATGAGAGTTTATAGCTGGGTTGGGATTCAGACCTGGGCAAGACAGCTTAGAGGTGAGTTGACAGATGTCCAGGCAATGCTGTCACCCATGATCCCGATAATTAAATGTCACACTCCTTGAGTATCCCCTGCAATTAGGAATGCTTTGGATGAACAAAGTTAACTGTTTCAACCTGAATCAAAGTGAACTTTTCTGAACTGGATCCGTCGTGTTTTTATGTCATATGTTCGTCCAGTGGTCCATGTCTGCTTTAATAATAAATAAATAAAAATTGTATATATTGTGGAGGCTCGTATGAGAGCTGACGCACAGCAAGGGGGTGACGCACAGCAACGAGACAAGAGGGGTGGGGGAGGGAAGGACAAAACAGTAGGGAACAGAGACATTAGGATATCTGTGGAAGGGAGAGGGATGGGGCGGGGAACACGGGGAATACAAGATGGACACGACAGGGACTTTCAGGAAGGAAAGCAGGAAATTTGAAGGAGGTGGGTTTGGGGTGGATTAACGGGGGTAGAAAGGATCAAGGATTTGGTTGGGGGGTGATAAGAGGTGGTGGTGAACTTCTGTTTTGAAGGCCTGGAGGGAAGAATGGGATTGAATAGAGTGAGGGAGTTTATTTCAAAGGTGAGAAAAAAAGAGGTATTTTTAACTGTTTGTATTTAACAACAAAATGTTTCTGTGATAAATCGTATCTTTGTTGTCAATATTGTTGAATTCGTACCCGTGATATACCATAGTTTGTTCGATTTGTAACAAAATCCTCGGTATTTACTTTCTTCTCCATTAAATATCTTGTGAGTCATCCACACCTACCAGTGGTTATCTGGTTTTCTTATCCATCCGCTACCAGGTGAGCACCCAGGTCTATTGCCCCTATTTATTTCATTCAGCCAAGGCCTTTTTTGATTGCCCGAGATTAATAATTTCGGTTTTGAGGTTGTTTTGTCATCTTGTTTCCCTGTTTCTCAATATATTTTTTATTTTTTTCAAAAAAGTTTGGCCTTTCTGCCTTTTTGACGCTATCCTACCCCACTCACTTTGAAAAAAACCTCTCACTCAGACATGATCTTATGAGATTTTCAACCCGTAATCTCTCCTTTTCCTCATCATTTTGTCAATATCTTCATTGACGAAAACACTTCTTCCTTTAATTTAAAAGCTTTTAAAGAAACACCGATTAAAATGCTTAAATTCCCTTAAAAAAGTATATCCAGTACAAGCATGCCACGTGTTCCCATTCATCACTTCTTCTTCTTCTGCTTCTTCTTCTTCTTCTTCTTCTTCTTCTTCTTCTTCTTCTTCTTCTTCTTGATCTTGATCTTCATCTTCTTCACAAAACAATTTTTCCAAACCTGTCTGTCATCCATCCTCCGTTTCCTGCAGCACAACCTTTCTCCATGCCTTCAACAACAACTTCGACCCATCACATGATCTTAATCTCAGAATTTAAAATTTGTATAATCTTAAGAGGTCAAGTTTGCAGAGGTCATCTGCGTACAACAATGGAATCTCCACATTATTTTACAGTGTTGAAACCTGAATCCTATCCAGGTTCCTCCTGATGACTCCGTCTTTACTCTTTATTTATTTGGGTTCCTTCTGATGACTCCAATGCAGTATTTCTTCATCCCTTTGATAAGCTTGTCCCTCACCACACCATCTCCAAGCTTTGCTCTCACCCACCCCCCTCAAAGCTCCCCCCCAACCCACTACCATAATGCTTCCCGCTCTTGGATTTCCCCTCATCCTACCCACTCTCGGCTTCCCCCTCGTGCCCACTCTCAGCTTCCCCCTCGTGCCCACTCTCAGCTTCCCCCTCGTGCCCACTCTCGGCTTCCCCCTCGTGCCCACTCTTGGCTTCCCCTCGTGCCCACTCTCAGCTTCCCCCTCGTGCCCACTCTCGGCTTCCCCCTCGTGCCCACTCTCGGCTTCCCCCTCGTGCCCACTCTCGGCTTCCCCCTCGTGCCCACTCTCGGCTTCCCCCTCGTGCCCACTCTCGGCTTCCCCCTCGTGCCCACTCTCGGCTTCCCCCTCGTGCCCACTCTCGGCTTCCCCCTCGTGCCCACTCTCGGCTTCCCCCTCGTGCCGACTCTCGGCTACCCCCTCGTGCCCACTCTTGGATTCCCCCTCGTGCCCACTCTCAGCTTCCCCCTCGTGCCCACTCTCAGCTTCCCCCTCGTGCCCACTCTCAGCTCCCCCCACCATCCCCCCCTATCTTCCCTCTTCCCGCTGTCATCTTCCATCTGTTTGGTAATCTGCTAAAATCGCTGCATTGCATAAAAAGGTGCAAAAACTGATCCCCTTAACTTCCGACCCATCAGCTTACTTCCAATAGTCATCAAGGTGATGGAATCCATCAATGCCGTTGATATGAAATTCTGCCTTTTCTCGAACAACCTCATCTCCGATCACCAATTTGGATTCAGACCAGGTAACTCTACCACCTTGAACATGCTGCTTCAACTCACCCAACAATGGATGCCCCTTAAACATCAGACATTAGGTCAGGGAGGTCTCTCTCGACATATCATGTGTTTTTCATACAGTCTGTCATCCTGCCTTGCTCTCAATACTCTCTGCCTTTGACTTCCAAGGCCAACTCCACACGTGGCTTCCCGACTTCCCGGGAAGCCAATATCTGTGGATGTTTAATTTTGAGAGTACATTGCCAAAATTGACGGAAAGCTGTTCGAGCCTCTCAGAAAGGACCGGAATATCAAGTACCCGACAAATGTCTCCATCAGGTTTGGTTCCACAAAGGTCACTCGAGAGAATTATATGAAATACTTTCCATTTCAATTTATCCAAACATCAATTTCAGAGGGAAACCATGTTTCACTGAAAGCAGCTATTTCAATGTGGTTAATGTTCAACATGACCTTGAGTCTTGCAGTTGCACATTGACAAGGTTCGATTTCACAGCATCATGATCATGTTTCAGGTGTGGATGACGTGGCCTTGGTTATCCTCACAAGGAAATAATCTTCCTTTGAGCATGCCGACCGGCTCTGCAACCACGCTTGATTTTGACTTTAGTTCGTTTGAGGGTTTTTCAAGTTCTCTCATAACTCACTAAGAACATAAGGAACTGACCCACCAGGTGGTTTTAAATCCAAAAGTTCAGTTACGGAATACCACTGTCACAGAATTCATCAATCGCCACATTGGAATGGTCCCTCCCATGAGTGAGGATGGCTGGGTACCATTGATGCTACCGACGCTTGTAAGAGACGATCGAGGCACCATATCCCTCTCTTCCATGGGATGAGGTACCAGTCGTACAGGTGTGTGGTGAACGAAAACCATTTCATAAGTCGGAGAAGAGTGGTTTGTGGAGGAGGACAAAACAAGCATGGCTGCTTGTAAGCAGTGTGACCACTCCTTGGATTTTTCACAAGATCTTGGCTAGTCGTTGTTCACCTTGGCGTCTTGGTTTTCATAAGGTTTTCTTGGCATATAGGTTTTCTATTATCATTGCTTTTCCGAAACCTTGTGAACTTTTGGCTTTTTTCATTGGCTCACCTTGGCATTTATGAAAATGAGGAGTGGTCACACTGTGCTTGGAAGGCACACGTGCAAAAGCAGGAAGTGATGTCATGAGTAGGAAGTGATGTGAACCCAAGCACAGGGTCAGTAATATAAAAGAAGCAAACACAGTCCATAATTCCCCATTACCCACGACTGACACTCACACCCACGGAACTGACCATCAAATGTGCAGTCTTAATGAGATACTGTACATTGGGCCCTGCACTCACGTGATGCAAGAGAGAAAATTGCAGAAAGCATGAGATGGTTTCTCTGACCTGCATGCTGAATCCTGGAGAGCCTGCCGCATCCCCCTATGGAGATTACATGAGCCTGAGGCTCGTAGCACCAGGAGGTGTCAATTCTCACATGACCACAGTGGGGGGGGTGCCAACAGCCCACAGCCCACTGAGTTATTTATTGTTGATGCTCGGTTCATCCGTCACCTACTACAAACAGCCGTGACATACCTGCAAAGAACCCCCAGTGCATACAGCAATGTTCTGGGGCACTGCTCTCCACCGCAACTGTGCCAGAAATAGCATGGCACAACAGCATAAGAGAAATGACTCTATGATCAAAATCAGTAAAATGCCAAGAGAGAAACCGAGCATCGATCGCACCACGGGCAACCCAGGGAAGGAGCCATCCACCACAGTGAGCAAGAGAGCCCGCTGTTATTGGCTTCTCCAGGGGTGTGTAACCACAACTCCAGGACTTCCTGATCCATAAATATTTCATAGGCACTTCTTGTCAATTGGCTGCCTTGCACGGGGGTGTGTACACATTTTGATCTGCAAAACGAAAGATGGATGTGGGGAAGAGAACAAGTAACAAAGAAGGGATCCTCGGTTCAGAGAAAACACGAGGGAAGGTGGACGTCTATCTATTACATACGCAACACATATCTATCCACATGAAATACGACATGCTTAACTAAATAGATACTTAAGAAAGTAGAGAGTGCCTAGAACATGCTACCCCGCACAGTGTTTAAGTATGTTGTTCGACAATCATAAAATAATGATTTTAAAGACCGATTAAAAAAAATTCCAGAAGTTTAGCACTGTTGAAGCAGTGTTATACATCACCTACTTTAACATGTCCAAGTACTACAAAAACGGAAGGGTTTTGGACGTGCAAAGAAGGTGATTTGTTTTATACAGTGTTCAAGTGTACAATTAAATTTACATTAAATAAAGATTGTAAAAGTCGTATTGAGAAATTAATTCCAGAATTCAGTGTCACTGATAGTGTTTATTACATCACCCTATCCAACACATTATATTAGTCATTTGTGCCTGTTGTATGTGTCCTTTATGACGTCTTTTCAAACAGCAAGTTTCCTGTTTGTAATGATTTACAATTTTGTTTGACTGTCAGGCAGACAGAGTAAAAATATTATCTCACTCCGGTCTGCGCATGTGCGATCGGGACAAATTCAGACAAAGTACTGTTAAACAGCAGGTTTGTTTTCCAATTCATGTTCCGATTTGTGTTGAAGATATAACATTCAATTGGAATAATTTGTTCCTCAATCATAAACTGAAGTTTGTGGACAGACAGACAGACAGACAGACAGACAGACATGCAGACAGATACGAACCAATTGCTTAACCCCGCTTTTTGATTCGCATGCGCAGGGTACTAATTGGCACTACACTAATAATTATTTAAGCCCTTAGAATAATTTCCGCAACAGTATAACAGCAAGTTAAATAGAGTTGTTAAAGGAACATAGATGACAAGTGACCTGCATGTCACGAGTTTGGCCCGTTTTGTTCCTGAAAACCCGCCACCCGTTTTATTATCGCCAAAACCCGTATTGGGTGGAATGTATCAACAATTTTTAAAATGCAATGTTTAGCTTCCATTCCACTTGCAAGGATTGACATGCAGACTGATAGACCTGCAGCCAATATGCAAGATATCACTCAAGTGAATTGGCTTTGTGATGTCATGAGCTTTCCCTCATCGAAGGCCACGTCACCATGCTCCAGCATTCCGTGTGCGGTATCATTTCACTTCCGATCACGTCTCGTAAATAAACAAAATTAAAAACCGGTTTTTCATTCCTCCCAACCTGTTTTTCGTCACCACCCACTTGCCACACATGAAAAAAGATTAGTACCTGGAAGCTAAGTAAATTGACATCACCAGTTTGATAAGTTGTGGATTAGGCACAGACATGATGGGTCAAATATACTAAACCCCACCGGTTAGGAACAAAACCTACAACCTTCTTGTGGGATTGTCCGGGGAACGTCTTTCGTCAAAATCGTTCAAGATCAAGCTGGTGTGGCATGCCATTCTCACTTGAGCAGGATTTTGCAATTTGTTGAGGATGCTGATTACTTATCACAGTCGATTACTTATTACAAAACAGAGCATGGGATCTTTAACATCCATCAACTAAGGCAAGCAACCAGGACACCCTGCTTATCATTCATCAATGGATCGTGCACTTTGTGATGCAACACACTGCCACTGATTACAGTTGATATCGAGTCAGGATTCTCACCAAGTGGGGATACCCAAGGGAGTTGAGAACCACCACAGGCCCCAAGGAAAACAACCTCGCACCCTCCCCCACCCCCACTCCCCTCCTTTCTCTCTCCATTTGAACTTTTTCAAGACATATTTAAACTAGAAGGGCACTCGGTAGAGCGCATCACTCCACCACGTCATGCCTGTCCACGAGAACATATCGGGCCCAATACATTTTTGAAATATCATGACACACAGTACTATATCGTTTTTGGTCCGATCTCTCAATGGTGAAAAATCACTTTAAAAATTCTCGGATCCAGATCTGGATTCAGATCTTCACCAAAACTGAATCAATTCGTCCTCGTCACGTACTCAACCTGTCCACCGAGTTTCATCCGAATCCGTCCCAAAACTTTTTGAGCTATCCTGTACACAAACAGAAAGAAAGGGGTGAAAACATAACCTCCTTCGCCTTCGTTGGCAGAGGTAAAGATCCTTGATTATGACAGCACCGAGCTCGTAAACAAAACAAAATCACAGCGGCAGGCGTTTTTAGCTCACAGCATAATAATGTAAAAAATAGCCCTGAGTGAGCTGACGGTCATCTCTTGAGGTTGTAGTTCAGACCTCTGCTGAATCGAACATCTGGAAAATGTCACGGACGTTACGCTGGAGTCAATTTAACGATTAAATCAATTGAAATTCGAAAAAGAAAAGAAAGTTCGAACCGAGATTTGAGCCATGCCGACTCACCTGAAACAGAAAGTTATAGGGCAAGATTAGGAGGTACCCCCTGGAATCCCCTCCCCACTGCAAAATCGAAAAATCAAAGGCTTAGCAATCATGAAGACCATCGAGTTGAAAGGCTGTATTGGGTTTCAGAGAAATTGTTTGGTAAATAAGGGAGTATGGATCCGAGGTTTCAGGGGGTACCCCCACCAGGCGCCTCCATGATCCAAAATCGAAAAATCGAAGCCCAAGCAATTGTGCGAGCTACTGTCTTGTATTCATGGGTCAAGTTTCAGAACAATAAGCTTGGTGATAAGGGAGAAGTAGCAAAAATAGTAATAAGTGGACGGATGGACCAACGGACATGTGTGCGTCATGATCCATTTTTAAGTTAGTCTCTTGGAGAATCGAAATGAGATGACCTTTAAAAAAATAAACAAAGTATCAACAAATATATATTAAATCTACAAAGTAATAAAAATGTATTAATTATCGCTCCAATTATTATTTTCATCATTATTAATGTATCAAGCATCCATATTCAAAGAAAAACCAAACACTGCTTTTTATGATTCAATGAAGCTGGATCCCAAAGGTGCTTTGTGGATTTTACAATAGTGCAGCAGATTACTGAAATAATCTTTCCCTTGGTGGTACAAGCACCAAATTTGGTATACATGTGCTCCAGGACCTATTCTCTCAGAAAAGTACGTTACCCATGTTGAAAAACAAAATGGCCGCCATTTTTCAAGATGGCCGCCATTTGAAGTGGTTTGAATCTAATTTTTTGAGCTAAATTGTTTGAGTGTTTGAGCTAAATTTTGATGGAATAATGCTATTTTAACGTTCTATGCATCGAAATATATGTTTTTGAGTTAGAAAAATCCATTTCTGCACTTACAAAATCGTAATTATTGAAAACTAAGATGATATGGCCGGAATTAAATGACGACAGGCTCTTTTAGCGCTACATTTTGCAAAAAGAAAAAAACGAAGAATAATATCGCATATACTGCAGGAAATTATTATCTTTTGATTCACGTGGTGGATTAGTCAATCATTTAGTCCTCACATTTGCATGCACACCACTGTGTACAATTGAGACTGAAGCGATAGCATTTACATCGCCCTCGGCATTCCGTCTTGCAGCTACATTTTGTTAACTGCTGACAACTCTGGGCAATGGGTGGAAGGGTCGTCCAAAAGACTTGCCAGACCTCACCATCTTTCTTCCACCCCCAGTTAGCAGGGCTTTCAGTTTGCATTTTGCACACTGTTGCCTGGCCCCATATGCAGCCTGCTTGGTAGGCAGACCGTTTGACATGCTGCATGAGAGTTGCGCTTGTCGGGGGAATGGCATCATAAGACCTTTGCTTCCGAGCGAATAAGTCCAGTCTTGCCTCATCAACTTTGTCCATAGTGCTGTTCTTGTCATACATGGTGATGACAAACTTCTCAAGGACGTTGTAGTCTGCATTTTCCACGACTGGTGGGTACTGACTTAATTTCTTGGAGACGGGGGTCACTTGAGGGTAAACCTCCCATGCCTGCCATGCAGTTTTTTTGCCTTTTCCGCGAAAAGCTGACAGAATATCACAGCCAGTGAAGGTGTGAAAGAACAGCATGCCACTGGATTTGTATGGGCCAAGATTCGCCACCATGTCATGAAATTTTTTTTTTTTTTTTTTTTTTTTTTTTTTGTATACCTTGGTCGAGGCTCGTATGAGAGCTAACACACAACTCACAGCAAGGAGGCATGAGACAAGAGGGGTGGGAGTGGGAGGGACAAAACATTGGGGAACAGACACAGGTGAACTGTGGAAGGGAGAGGGATGGGGATGGGACGGGGAACCACTTAATGAACTGACCCTGGCCAAATTCAGCCCACAGCATTTCCATGCCTGCGTCTTGGAGGGTAGCATAAACACTGACTGCAACAACGAGAACATCTGTGTCACATGCTTTAATCTTTTGTATCAGTCTGACAGAGGCAACACTTCCTCCAGTCAGTTTTAGGAGTACAACTCATCGGATTATTAGTGGACATATTGAACAGGTTAAGGCCGAGGGTTTATCCTTTTACCACCTTACCGTACAAAATACATTAGCACATTGAAATATGGGATACAACTAGGTTCATACATACAAATGCCCTACACCAAGCCCGATCGTTCATCCAGTGCCATTTAAGTCCCGTGCTATCTGTACACCTTCCGGTTAACTGAAGCCCCATTACCCTTGGCTCGGCTCTCCCGCGCTGGCACATCCTGTCAATTCAGGCGGGGCTATATAATCGTGTAATACTACAACTAGCTATACTTCTAGCTGAAATATATACAGGGTCTTATTAGATAGCATTTGGGACACTCAAGTATACTACAAACTACTAGTAAAGTGTTTTGGTTAGTAAACTCCAGCTACAAGTAGTACACTATAAGCAGACACTGAACCCCATGCTCAGTCTCACAGCAGTGATGTCACCAGTCTGCCCTGGTTGTGCTTTAACATCACTCTTATTCACATAATGTAATAGAGCTTGACCGCATCACCTCAATCCATGATCACAGATGTTGCCCAGCAATATCTGTGATAATTTTGTAAGACAGCGACAAAAGTACTGATTCTAAGTCATGCAATGGCCGCCATCTTGAAAACTGGTAACCATTTTCGAATATTAGTGCCAAAATATATTTCTCCAGTCAAAATACAATCTATTTAACATTTGGATCAATAGCATGTTCCTATTTATAGATGTTTAGAACTGAAAACCCTTTTTCCTATTTTATGAGACAGCCATCTTGAAAAATGGCGGCCATTTTGTTTTTCAACGTGGGTCACGTACTTTTCTGAGAGAATGGGTCCTGGAGCACATGTATACCAAATTTGGAACTTGTACCATCAACTGAAAGATTCTTGTGGGATACTGACTTAATCTGCCCCACTAAAGAAGCAAGCAATTCGATAACAAAAAAAAGTGAAATTTTTGCTTTATTACTCATTAGAAATAAGATTCGATGGGATTTGAAAAAAACAATAGAGGAGCTCGAGCCCCTCCACGGACCCCGGGGGGCAGCGACCCCACTCATTGATCGGTCCTGGATATGAACAATTAATATCAACATTCAGACCTGAGAGCGCTCCTGCCAATGAACACACCACGTCCACACAGACCCAACCCTGCCATGTTTGTGTCGACAGATAACCCTTACTTTAGGATGCTTGCTTTAGGCTATGAACAGCTGCACACCTCAGCACCAACCTTGTTGGCACCGAAAGGTCGTTTTTCGCCGAATGTCCTGAAAAATAAAACAATCACAGTTTGATGACATTCTCATGAGAAATCACTGAATTTCGTAAAGGTGTCTCGCTCGGCGTTCAGATAAATCCAGAAATCACGGAACAATGACGGATTTCACATTCAAATGTCACTCACCCGCAAGCCAGGAGGAGAACAGGTAACTCGAAGCTGCGTTGTGATTCAGGAGCGCTGCTGTTATTTATACATCCACGAAATACCTGCATACCATGTGACGTCACCTTTTTGTGCCCCAAGATTACGCATCACCGAAACCGACGATCACACGTCGCTGCAAACGTATGAGGTCGTGATAATATGACTTCCCTTCCAAGAACTTCGACGCAGGAGGAGGCTACTATAGGACCATCAGCGCTTTAGCATTCTTCGCCTGTGCTATACTTACCAACATATGGTTGTTTGATTCGATTCCAACAATACGACTATGATTAAGACAATTCAAAAAACATCATAAAGTAAGTTACTCTGTTTTGAGTACAGGTATTTATTAAACACCCCTGTAAGTAACAAATGATGTGTACAGATTAGCACGGCATTCAGTAGAGCACATACCTCCTCCAGGCTGAATAGTTTCTGCCTTGTATCCACCGATATGGGATCCGGATTCGGACCTGAAACAAAATCGATTTGTCCTTGTCACACACCCAACCTGTCCACAAGGTTTGGTTCGAATCCGTCCATGAATTTTTTAAGATACGCTGCTCACCAACAAACGGACAGACGTTGGTAAAAAACAGTCGATGACGCAGGTAAATGTCACATGATAATGACGTCATGAAGGTGGTATTGGCCCCACTGGGGTTTCAGGATTATCCAGAAATAGATTACCTGTACTTCTGTAATGATATTTGATGAAGTCCCTTGTGAGACCTGTGCTAGAATATGGTCACCAGGAATGTGGTCCTGGGATTTGTTTCTAAAGTAGATAAACTGGAAAGGGTTCAGAGAAGAGTTGCTGAGCTTGTTCAGCTTGAGCTTGCTATCATCGACAGAGTGGCCACAATGTCTTGTCACTCCCTTGTAAAAATTGTGACATTGCCTTTTATCATATTAGCTGACAACACTGAAGGGTTATACAAGTTACAAGTAGTATAAACATTTTAAACAAGAAAAAGAGCAATTGGAGATTGCAGACCCTCGCCACTACTTGTTTTGTGTGGTGTTTGTGTACTGGTGTGTTCTCTAATTAATAAGACATAACTATAACTGCCACTTTGTAACTGCTGGCAGTGATGACCGGGGACCAAAATGTCCAGCTTTGATCGGACACCTGACCCTGACTCATGACGTTTATTTTTATTCAGTTGAATGTGGAATGGAAATAAAATTAATTCATTTCAAATCAAACATGAGACCAAATAGTTACAGTCCTGCTTTGGAGTAATCAGAAGGAACCTAAACAAGCAAAAAGCAAAGATGAAGTCATCAGGTGGAACCTGGTGAGGATTCACATTTCTGCTGCTGCTCCTCTACCCTCAAAACCATCCAGGCACAGCCAAGTGAACCTAATTTAAAAAAAAAATACACCCGTGCGGGAGTGACGGTCATCTCTGCGAGAAACAAGCATGAGTTCCTGTTACTAGGGTGTAGTGTTCTCGGGTCAGGAGGAATTTTTGGCCAACTTTGAAGTCACGTGACTTGAAACCGAAAGCGAATGTCGAAAATCCGGCCTGACCAAATCTCGATATTGTCCCATAGATTCAAATGCTACAATCAAATTCAAGATCGCTTGAGAAATGGCGGAGATCGTCATTTTCGCAACTTCAAAGGCCTCGTGACCTTGACCTTGCCCTTCGGTGACCTTGAAAGTCATACCATCGTGTACGTCTCATCGACCTCTATCAGGATCACTAATGAGCAGATCTCCTGCTTCAACTTCATTGTGAACGGACGGACGGACGGATGGACGGATCGAAGGACATCGACACCCATATTATTACGTCATGCTCGAAGAGATGACCTAAAAACCAAAATAACCCATATCAAAGAATTAAATAATTCTGGCTGCCACCCCATGTGTCCAATCAAGGTGAAATTTAACACTTACTTGACACCAGTGAACCTGTTGGGTTCCCGTTGTGACAGCGGTTGATAAAAAACATCATTTCCAAAAACAAAAAAAGATAGCTCCAGTGAACTATTCCGCTGAGGTTGTTTGCATCGATCAAATTCTCCCGAAGAGTACTTGACTGAATCGGGAATTGATTTTTAATATTTTTTTCATTGCCCGATTTGAACGAAACTTGATACTGCACACCGCAGGAGATGGTAAGGTGGCACTAAAATTTTTGTGCTATCATGTACCGTTTTGGCTGTATTTCAGGAACATACTTACATACATCAATACATACATACAAGATGAGAGTTTTAGTAATATATAAATATTCCCCATCATGACTAGATTATAATTGTGAAGTTTCATATCAATTGATTAAGTTGTTGAAGAGAAATAATTTTTAAAAGATTGTTGCTCAATCCAATATCGCTGCCAGAACATGTGACATGAATTATTTGTGAATATCCTGGTATCCCCAAGGCTTGAGAAACATTTGTGTGAAGTTTCCCCTCGATATGTCCAGCCATTCTGGAGAAGAATATTTTTTATTAGGTTTTAGCGTAAATCCAGTATGGCTGCCAAACCATGTGACTTATGACGTCGTATGAGTGGTCCTTTTGTTCCTCATGGATAGGCGGTGATACGTGTAAAGATTTGCCTCGATCAGTTCAGCATTTCAGTAAAGAATATTTTTGAAGGTTTAAAAAAAAAAAAAATATATATATATATATATATATATATATATATATATATATATATATATATATATATATATATATATATATATATATATATATATTTATGGCTGCCGAAATCACGTGACCGATGACGTCATCATTTTTTTTTTTGTGGATCAATTTATCCCTAGATGACCCTCAAAATTTTTCATACTGATCAGATGTAGCATTAAACATATGCCATTATGACGTCATAACGAAGGCACCTATGGCGTCATAAAAAATCACCATGATTCCTGAGGAGGAGTACTTGTCATGTGCCAGGTTTCAATTCTTTCCTTGGTGCAGTTTCAGACACAGAGATCCAAAGTTTTTCCCTTTTTCCAACATGGTTGCCACACCACGTGACCTATGACATCATAAATGTCACGACAATTTTCTCGATTGTTTACACACTGGAATTGGTTCTTTGAACCCAATGAGAAAAACTTTGACTTCATGTACAAAAAGAAAGACAATATCTTCAAAACTATAAGCACATTTTCCTTGTTTTCACACAAATATCAGTCTCATTTCACCATTTTCAAACCACTTCACGCAATTTTTTTTTTTTTACATTGTCGAGGCTCATATGAGAGCTAACGCCTAACACACAATGCACAACAAGGGGGGGGGGAGAGCAGGACACAAGAGGGGCGGGAGAGGGAAGGACAAAACAGTGGGGAACAGAGACATTAGAAGATCTGTGGAAGGGAGAGGGATGGGGTGGGGAACACTGGATATACAAGATGGACATTACAGGGACTTTCAGGAAGGAAAGCAGGGAATTTGAAGGAGGTGGGTTTGGGTGGATTAATGGGGGTAGAAAAGATCGAGGTTTTTGATGGGGGAAGATAAGAGGTGGTGGTGAACAGCTGTTTTGAAGGCCTGAAGGGAAGAATGGGATTGAAGAAAGTGTGGGAGTTTATTCCAAAGGCGGAAAAAAAAGAGGAATGAAAGAGTGAAGGTGAGCAGCGATTCGTAATTATGGTAGTTTTACCAGAAGGGGGTTGTTGGCGGACCTTGTGCGCCCTGCGGAAATGTGGTGGGGACAAATCGCAAACAGAGCAAGGGGGGGGGGAGTGAGACTGGAGAGGAGATGGTAGAAGACAGAAAGACCACCGACCTGCCTGCGGTGAGAGAGTGAGAGGTCCAAAGACTCAGCCTCATCATGGGAGATACCAATGATCCTAAATGCCTTGGTTTCCACAGCGTGAAGCCGAGAAAGGTGAGAGGCAGGAACACCAGCCCAGAGGGGTGAGCAGTACTCCATTAGGCTGTGGACGAAAGATTTATATGTGGTCAGGAGCTCAGGTGGGTGGAGGAAGGACTTTGCACGACAGAAGATTCCCAGTCAGCGACTGGCTTTGGAGACCAGGTTGTAAATGTGAATTCTCCTCATTCGGCACAATCTTCATCAAGGAAATCTCTTGTGTTCACATGGAAAACACTGCCATTCAAACAATTTTCAAATGAACACACTCACTCCTCACAGTTGAAACATTAGTTGTTTTAATTATTCAATCAGCAATCAGAGCTTTAACACAAATGAAAGGACTGCAGGTGAGCTCTCCTGTGTTGGAGAAGAATGACTGACAACATTGCAGCAAGAGGGAGGAAAATTACCCCCGTGCGGGAGTGACGGTCATTTCTGCGAGAAAATATATAGCCTCCTGAAGGTAGGGCAGTTTTTGCAAACTTTGAGGTCACGTGACGCAAAAACGAAAGCGAATATCGAAAATCTGGCCTGGCAAAATTTAGATACTGTCCCATAGATTTATATGCCACAATCAAATTCAAGATCGCTTGAGAAATGTAGGAGGAGATAGATTTTGAAAATCGTCATTGTCGCATTTTTTGCCAACTTTTGAAGTCACGTGACACGAAAACGAAAGCAAATATCGAAAATCTGGCCCAGCCAAATTTAGATATTGTCCCATAGATTCATATGCCACAATCAAATTCAAGATTGCTTGAGAAATGCAGTAGGAGATAGATTTTGAAAATCGTCATTTTCGCATTTTTGCCAACTTTGAAGTCACGTGACACGAAAACGAAAGGGAATATCGAAAATCCGGCCCGACCAAATTTAGATATTGTCCCATAGATTCATATGCCACAATCAAATTCAAGATCGCTTGAGAAATGTAAGAGGAGATAGATTTTGAAAATTGTCATTTTCGCATGAAAATCGTCATTTTCGCATTTTTGCCAACTTTGAAGTCACGTGACACGAAAACGAAAGCAAATATCGAAAATCCGGCCCGACCAAATTTAGATATTGTCCCATAGATTCATATGCCACAATCAAATTCAAGATCGCTTGAGAAATGTAAGAGGAGATAGATTTTGAAAATTGTCATTTTCGCATGAAAATCGTCATTTTCGCATTTTTTGCCAACTTTGAAGTCACGTGACACGAAAACGAAAGTGAATATCGAAAATCCGGGCTGATCAAAATTTAGATATTGTCCCATAGATTCATATGCCACAATAAAATTCAAGATCGCTTGAAAAATGGCGGAGGAGATAGAATTTGAAAATCGTCATTTTCGCAACTTCAAAGGCCTCATGACCTTGACCTTGACCTTCGGTGACCTTGAACGTCATACCATCGTGTACGTCTCATCGGCCTCTATCAAGATCACTAATGACCAGATCTCCCGCTTCAACTTCATTGTGCACGGACGGACGGACGGACGGATCGTCACCTCTCCTCTCAACAATATTATTAGGTCATGCTCGAAGAGATGACCGAGAGAGAGAGAGAGAGAGAGAGAGAGAGAGAGAGAGAGAGAGAGAGAGAGAGAGAGAGAGAGAGAGAGAGAGAGAGAGAGAGAGAGAGAGAGAGAGAGAGAGAGAGGAAGGGTGCGAATGAGAGGAGGAGAAGGAGGATGAAAAGGATGAGGAAGAGCAAGGAGGGCAAATATCTCAGACAAGATCAGGGCGACTTTTGTTGACCATGTGGTTTGACGACGAGGGAGGCCTTGCAGAGAGTTCAGCAGAATCTGAGCCGCTTCACTGTTGCCTCTGTCATCCAGGCATTCAGAAATGAGAACAGGTAAGTCAACATTGGAGTGATGTACTCTCTACTCTACTGTAACATATCAATGCAAAACTCAGTGATTACTGGACTGCAGAATACCTCCTGTAATGTGCACTACTGCAAGTGGACCACAGTACCAATGTTTCATGTATCGTGTAAGAAATTGGAAGTTGTGTTTATATTTTGTCATTACTGTATGTATGTATTTTTTACATTAATTCATTAATTGATTTGATTATAATTGCAGAATTCAAAGACGACAAGTGGTAAACAACGACCATTCACTCCAGAGCAACAAACTGCTATTGTCAATATTGTTCGGGCAATCAATGCAATTGGACTGCGTGACGATCCAGAGTCGCATTGTGGAAGTGAAAAATAAATCCCATCTTATAAAGTGTGCCTAATGGTCTTCATCAACCATTATGGCCATGTAAGGTGATCATAAAGCTCTGTGAATCACAGGACTGTCACTAGGCCTTGGTGTTTTTGTATTACAGTTTTTCTCGATTGTTTGCACACATTTCATTTCTCAAGACTATAAACACAAAACACAAAGCAATACCTCATTTCTCAAAACTATAAAATGAAAACACAAAACACTTTCCTGTTTCTGCAAAATTTCAGAAATATCTGTCAAGATGTAACACTGCGTTCCAAACCATGTTTTTTTTTTCTCCTCAAAATGTCATTTTGAATCCAAATCATATCCACAAGGCAGCTAATGAATAAACCTTCCTGAATATCAATTACACACTGGTGTGATTAACGAAAAACACTCTAATGAAGATCTTGAGGTATCGGTATGCTTTTGCGTTTTGTGTGTTGTCATGTATAACTTATGTACAGTATCTTCGCTGCCTTGTGGGTATGATTTGGATTCAAAATGACATTTTGAGGGGGGAAAAAAAACATGGTTTGGAACGTAGTGTTACATCTTGACAGATATTTCTGAAGTTTTTCAGAAACAGGTAAGTGTTTTGTGTTTTAGTTTTGAGAAATGAGATACACTGTGTTGTTTTAGGAAATGTGTTAATAATCCAGGAAAAAAACTGTAATTCAGCAACCAGCGGGGCTCGAACTCAGGACCCGAGGGTCTCAAACCATCCATGTGAACCACGAAGCCAGTGTGTGCGTGTGTGTGTCTGTGTGTGCATGCCTTAACATTTTATTATTATTTTTTTTTTACCATGGGAGCTTTTCTCGTCAAATTTGCAACAAAACTTTATGATGAGAATATGGACAAGTCAAATTAATAATTTGGTCAAAAGGTCAAAGGTACCGTTTGGCACAAAGAAGAAGAAGAAGAAGAAGAAGAAGAAGAAGAAGAAGAAGAAGAAGAAGAAGAAGAAGAAGAAGAAGAAGAAGAAGAAGAAGAAGAAGAAGAAGAAGAAGAAGAAGAAGAAGAAGAAGAAGAAGAAGAAGAAGAAGAAGAAGAAGAAGAAGAAGAAGAAGAAGAAGAAGAAGAAGCCCGAATACAAAACGGACGGGCTTTGCATTTTCAGATGCTTTCTCGTTTGAGTTTGTTTTTGTAAAATCACTTTTATTTACTTATTTTATCAAGATTCTTCACTTGATGTTTGTTCGGCAATACGGATAGATCAAACACTCGACAAAGACAAGTGGTGTATCATGTTCAGCGAAACTGGTGTTCCGCCCAGTCCAACCGTTCCTTTTCATGAAGTGATTTCCAGAGGCTTCGTAGTCATTGTTGCCTGGTCAGTTAGTACATTGTTGTGACATAATATTATGGTATATCGCTGCATTTTTACGGATTCACTGCAAATGTCAATGCATTTGGTCTTTTGCGCCGACCACGTCGCTGTCACGACAGGTGAATGAAAGTGGAGTGTAGAGATTGTCGTAGATCTTAGCATGAGGAAGTCTCATGAATCGACATGAGTGTATTTTTTTATTATTATTGAATAGCTTATTGTTTCTCAGACAAAGTTTCTTCCTTCATTTCTTAAACAACGTTCAGGATAATTCCAGAGAACACCATCCTTTCGGGGCCTTATTTTGATGAAAATTGGAATCTTTTTCTCCACACACTGGGATCGACAACAACGGTTTCCTGGACGATCGTTTTGATCTCCAAAGCGATGAGCGAGGCGCAGAGGTTTGAATGTTTAAACTGGCGCTTTCTCTCACACGTCCGAGCCCATGATCAAAACTGCAGTGATTCGTGTTCGCACTGGGTTTTTTATTATTATTATTATTGTTATTTTTTTTTTAACGGGCCGTTGAAGACGGATCCTCACGTCGTCTTGTCATTCATTTTAATGACTCGTGTCGTTTTGAAGCGCATTCTGTGGTAATCATGAGCATGGCGTGTCGTGCAGAGCGATGTTGTGATCGTGTCGGTCACATTGATTGTATTCGCTGTGGTAACCGATGTAGCGGTTTGGGCGCCGCTGTGGTAACCGATGTAGGGCGCCGCTGTGGTAACCGATGTAGGGCGCCGCTGTGGTAACCGATGCAGCGGTTTGGGTTTCGCTGTGGTAACCGATGTAGCGGTTTGGGTTTCGCTGTGGTAACCGATGTAGCGGTTTGGGCGCCGCTGTGGTAACCGATGTAGGGTGCCGCTGTGGTAACCGATGCAGCGGTTAGGGTGCCGCTGTGGTAACCGATGCAGCGGTTAGGGTGCCGCTGTGGTAACCGATGCAGCGGTTAGGGTGCCGCTGTGGTAACCGATGCAGCGGTTAGGGTGCCGCTGTGGTAACCGATGCAGCGGTTAGGGTGCCGCTGTGGTAACCGATGCAGCGGTTAGGGTGCCGCTGTGGTAACCGATGCAGCGGTTTGGGTGCCGCTGTGGTAACTGTGTGCCGTCTGCTCCATCCAGGCCCGACTTGCCGGGTGATAACGAAAAAAGAAGGAAACGGAAAGAGTTGACGGACGAACAGAAACAGGAGGTGAAGGAGGCTTTTGATCTTTTCGACACAGACAAAGATGGTACGATAGACTACCACGAGCTGAAGGTCAGTCCTGTGCGATATGGCTGTTATGAAGGTCTACAGAGCTTACTAAGAATAGGAAAAAGGAATATAATTAATAGATGGAGCGATCGTTGTTAAACCTGTGCTTGGAGGAATGGTGGAGACAGCAGGTTTTGGTTTGTGGAGAGATGGGAATAATTGCAGACTCTGTGGTCTAATTGGTGAGAACGTCCGACCTGAGTCTTGGAAGTCGGCGGTTCGAACCCCGACCGAGTCGTACTAAAGACGAACTGGAAAGAGCGATCAGAGGCTGCAGAGCCTCGCCAGCACTTGTTTTGTGTGATTTGCAGATTATACATTGACGACGTCGATATGACACCTTTTGTATTGCATCGATTCACATTGCAATTGTATGTATTTTATAGACGTAATCACCCTCTGTACTTTCTTGACGTGTGCACTCAATTCTCAAAAGTACATACTTTATAGACAGACTCACATTCTAATAATGCCTATTTTATGATATGTGATTGCATTGTAATAGTATTTACTTTATAGACGTCGTATTGTAATAGTATGTACTTTATAGACGTATTGTAATAGTATGTACTTTATAGACGTTGTATTGTTATAGCATGTACTTTATAGACGTATTGCAATAGTATGTACTTTATAGACGTATTGTAATAGTATGTACTTTATAGACGTATTGTAATAGTATGTACTTTATAGACGTATTGTAATAGTATGTACTTTATAGACGGCATATTGTAATAGTATGTACTTTATAGATGGCATATTGTAATAGTATGTACTTTATAGACGTCATGTTGTAATAGTATGTACTTTATAGACGTCATATTTGTATAGTATGTACTTTATAGACGTCGTATTGTTGTGGGCCGGGGTTCGGTGGCGATTAACGACCACTATGTGGAGCAGTGGAGTCATCTCCCACTGAACACCCGGAATTTAGGTCGTGACTCTCGGACAACTCCGAAAGGTCACGGGTCACTTAGAGGACCGTGGTCGCCAATATTTTGACGGCGTGAGGTAGGGTCCACTTGTCTAATTCCAATTGACCTAAGTACTCACGCCGTCCAACTACCAGGGAAACCACACCCTCGGCCGACTTTGGCCGAATCGAGTCGCTATCACCGACTCGGATCCGGCATAATCGAGCCGAAGTTACCAAAGCCGTGCCGGATCAAATGAACAATTTACGGCACGAACGGCTTTACTATTTCTCAAGACGCACCTTGGTAGGCCAATGAAGGAAAGCACAGAAAAGGAGCTGGAACATTTAACAGGGGTTTATTTATAATAATCGGGGAGGGAAGCATACAAAGAGCAGAGTTATCCAAATAAGAAATGTAATGTACAAGAATGAAAACACTTAACAGCTCTACTTAACAGACTGGGCACACACACACACACACACACACACACACACCCAAAAAGAAACTGGACCCCGTGGGTCTATTTCGGTCCTCAGCCGGGCCGGGGTACCTGTCCCACCTCGTGCGGTCTATTCGAGCTTGTCCAGTGGTGGGACTCGAACCCACCGCCAACAACGCCGCACCAAGCTCCGGGGACCAAGAACGGCACCACGGACGCCAGCCAGCACGGCCGCAGACGAAGCAAATCACCACCGGACTGCAGACCCTCCGCAGTCGCCACGAAGACACCGGTCTGCCGAAAAACCTTCTCCTCACGACCACTCTGCAGTCGCCACGATCACTTGGCAGAACCCTCGTCGACCAAGGCAATCACCCCCAATGACTGCTCACCACTCAACTTATCCTTCCCCTCCCCCGCGGGTCGAGGGAAATGCTCTGAGGTACTCGCCTCCGGATTGGACGAGGGGGTTGTCGGGTGAGTCGTGGCTGCCGTTGATAGGACGAGCTCACGGTGGACGGAGGGAACCTCACCCCTGTATGTGATGATGCACGTGGACGATGGCGTTGTTGTTGTAGTTGGTGATGTAGAGGATGTAGTTGTTGTCGATGTAGTTGTTGAAGATGTAAAAAAAAACTAACTAGAAAATAACTTGTAGTGCACACAAAATTCCCATTAGACAGAAGGAAGGATTCTAACTATTAACACATACTTATCGAAATTACTGAACTACGGGGACTCTGGCTGCTTGTGTGCACAAGGTTTCCAAATCCGTAACAGTATTGTAATAGTATGTACTTTATAGACGATATATTGTAATAGTATGTATTTTATAGACTTATTGTAATAGTATGTACTTTATAGATGTCATCGTGTTGTAATAGTATGTACTTTATAGATGGACCCTCTCGAGAGCAGGCCCGAGCTGCTCCTATTGTTGGCAGTGAGTGCCCCAGAAGCAGTGGGGGGAAGGGAGTGGCACCTGTATATGTGGAAGAATTGCGTTGCTCAGCCAGTTGGTCACCCAGATAGCTCAGGTGGCAGAGGACTGGTATGGTTTTTCAGAGGACCTGGGTTCGATTCCTGGCCTGGGCCCGTAATTTTTCCACATACATTTATGATGTTCTATCCAACTCACTTCTAAGTTATAGATGTCCTTGCATTGTAATAGTATGTACTTTATGGATGTGCTTGCATTGTATTAGTATGTACTTTATAGACGTCGTATTGTAATCGTATGTACTTTATGGATGCCCTCGTATTGCAATAGTAGTACTTTATAGATGTCCTCGTGTTGTAATAGTATGTGCTCCATAAACGTGCTCTTATTGTAATAGTATGTACTTTATAGATGAGCACGTATTGTAATGTATGCTTTATAAGACGTGCTCACATTGTAATTGTACAGTCCGACCCCGGTTTATGTCGGGGATGCATTCCCGAAAAGTGTGACGAATATCGAAACTGCTCAAGTCAAAGCAGTTTTTCTCATCTCACTATAATTCGCCGTCTGTCTGTCTGTCTGTTCCCAGGTACCGCAAAAACTACAGAACCTATCACAAACATTTTTTGGGGTGTGTAATCCTGGGACCCCTTGGAGTAAAGTAGGCATAACATGACCCCCTTGATGGCTCCCGTAGGGAGCCAGTGCTTCTAGTAAGAATTAATGGAATAAGCAGTGGACACGTTCCTAACGTCGACATTTCATGTATTATATTTTTCCTTTTAACTTTGATATTACCCTTTATTTTATTAATGACAGTTATACTGGAGTGTATGTATATATATATATATATATATATATATATATATATATATATATATATATATATATATATATATATATATATATATATATATAATATGCCTGGTGTTTACTTAATGGTTAGGGTGGTGGGCTTGGTATCCGAGGATCCTGAGTTCAAATCTCGCTCAGCTGTTGAATTAATACCAGGTGGGGTTGACTCTGCCTGCCATCCTTCCGAGGTCGGCAAAATGAGTTCCAGCTTGCTGGTATCCTGTGTTGGAGTGGCGACCCATCCAGGATTGTACCCAATAGCCAAGGAGACTGCTTATGCAGCGCCAGCGCTCTGCACAGAGTATGGTTCCAGTGGATGGATGGATTAATATATATTAAAAAAAAAAATTTTTCACATAAAAAATAGGACCACTGGACCTGTAGCTTAAGTGGGCCCTGGCCTAATGTTGTAACCCAAATTCGGTAGCATTCTGATTGGTGGCTCTGAAGACGATGATTTTTGAAGGAATTTACACGATTTTCCCAAATGTTGACCAAGTCGGCCATTTTGACACACTTCTGGTCATGTGATCGGCATGATTTCCACAATTTAATTAACCCCCCCCCCCCCCGGCCTAATGTTGTAACCTAAATTTGGTAGCATTCTGACTTTGGTAGAGGGGAGGGGGGAAGGAGAGAGAGGGGATTCCGATTGATGTGACGTCCAGTTTAACATCCATCCCAGAGACGGCACACCCATTGATGAATCACCCTGCCTATGAAACACCGGGATGAGTTTCAAACCCAGGCTAGACAGCTTAGAGCGAGCGTGCGTGCCTTTTGGGTATCCTGCCTTGATGTGGAAATTCATTGCTTTGTAACCACTGAAAACATTTTTGACTCATTGTTATCATGTAATTTATTTTGCCTTCCTTTCTCCGGAAATTTCCCCATGTAGAACCGCACCGCGGTATTGCCATCGAAGCTTGAAGAGTGCTCGCCAAGTGGCTTAACCACCCAAGAAAGTACTCCAACGAAATGGTTGAAGAAACTTTAAAAAAAATGAAACTTTTAATTTTTTTTAATATGTATTTAATAATCTATCTATGCCGAAATGACGGGTCGTGGAATTAACGAAGACCGTATAAAAAGGATAAACGTGGTGTGAAATATAATTTCACATTTTTAGCGTGCGAGCACCAACCGACGCACCGCATGGCCAAACGCAGATGAGTGGGCCCTGAACTTTGTTCAAGTCAATAGGTATATTCAGTGACAGTGTGAATATTGTAGAGCACTCACCAAGTGGCTCAAACACTCAAGCCAGCACTCCAACGAAACGGTTGATAAGGCACGGTTGGCTTGGCAACCGATAAGCGATCGTTGATCGGTCATATTGTTGTGGGCCAGGTATCGGCGACGAGCACAACCGCTAGGTGGAGCAGTAGGGTCGACTCTACCGAACACCCAGAATCGAGATCGTACCTTTTGGAAAATCTGAAAGGTATGGGTCCCTTACAGGACCATGAATCGTCAATAAATCAACCACGTGGGACAGGGTTATTTGCCAAACTTCAAAATACCTAGATGCCCACGTGGTGAGCTACTGAGGATTCACACCCTCGACGGCACTTGTACGGGACGAGCTGTATGCATGCTCGACCCGTGCGTAACTCGAGCGGATGGTTACCCAAGTCCCGTCGGTCCAAATGTACAATTATTGCAGCAATGGCCTTTTTAATTCCCCAACACGCACCTTGCTAAACCAATGAAGGAAGCGACAGAAACAAGCTGAAACATTCAACAAATGGGGTATTTATTAACAGTAGGTGGGGAAGGAGGGAAGCACGTAAGGGCAGAGTTATCACGACTAATAGAGATGCAAGTATGTGCAGCAAAGTGCACTTAAACAATTCCTACTTACAGACAGGGCCCACAGACAGACGCACACCCAAAAGAAACGAAAGAGACCTTCCCGCCTCGTGCGGTCTTCGACGAGACGAGCGAACCAGGACGAGACCAGCCGCGTCGAGATGCGACCAGGCCAGCACCAGCGACAACACGAGACCAGAAGCGTCGAGGGATACGTTCCACGCTCAAGCAGACCACGTGCTTGAGCTGATGGAGAACCAGACTCCAGCGACAGGACGAGATGAGGGCAGACGCCGGCGACAGGACGAGATTGATCTCCCCTGTTTGTCCAAAATCACCAACCTTTTCTCTCTAGGAGGGAGGGGCCTCTTCTCCTGACCACTGGCCTCTTGATTGGCCGGAACCATTGTGCAATTCCCTGGCCGCCCTCCATTGGACAGACGCACGGTAGGCGGGGCAACTCCCACCCTTTTGGGCGGAGTCCCAAGCGGAGGCGTTTGTGGCTCCGCCCACCTCCTCACCTCTGGCTGCGTGCTTAATGGCGATCATGTTGAGTCGGAAACGGGGAGGGTGAGATGTCCACTCCTTGCCGATTGGCTAAGGAGGGACGCCATGCCAACGTTAGACTCCGCCCACGTGTGCGCTTACTGGCAAGCACGCGAAGAATGCCGCGAGCGTAGCGTTGTCGTGTGAAAGTGAAGATGACGTTGTCGTCGTTATAAGTGTAAAAATCCTAACTTTAAAAATAACTTCGCAGCGCATGAACTTTTAATTACCCATTAAACAAGAGAAAGGGAGCTATCTATCCACATTTACTGATCAAAATAACTGAGCTACGGGGACGGCTGTCTGTCTGTGTGCATAAGGCTTCCAGATTCATAACAATATAAACACCATGCACCCGAAGTGGCCTGGAATGTCAGGCAATATCCGAATTGGACAAATGAACACTTTTTTTTTTTTTTTTAGTAGTCGCAATTACTGCTGAAGTCAATAAAGGAGTTTAAATTTGGCAATTCAGCTGAGATTAAGAGATTCTGGAGGTTATGACATGTGCGGAAATGAAATAAAGCCACAAACACTGGCGTCTGGGCGTTTATTAGCATTGCAATGTCTCTAGCGATTCGTAGGTATGATTATCAAGCATTTGATGATGTACGCAAGTGAGGAAGGTGGAAAAAATATTAATTTATCATGAAGAAACCATTGTGGCCTTTTCCAAGTTGAAGCATTGTTGAGGAGGCCAAAAAAAAATGGTGAATTAAGACCCCAGCGAGGTGACCAAGCACGACCCTTGATGAAGGATATAGTTAAATAAGTCCCTTAATTATCTTTGAAAGGTTAAACCAAACACAATATTCACTCTTGCACTTCCGTGACGTTCTCGTAGTATGCACACACAGTTTCAGGCTGCTAGGTTTCATGGTTTTGGAGTTATGGAGGACGCACACACACACACACACACACACACACACACACACACACACACACACACACACATACACACACACACACACACACATACACACATACACACACACACACACATACACACACATACACACACATACACACACACACACACACACACACACACACACACACACACACACACACAAGCACACACACACACACGCACACACATACACACACATACACACACATACACACACATACACACACATACACACACATACACACACATACACACACATACACACACATACACACACACACACACACACACACACATACACACACACTGATATTGTTGCGGGGCCGGGTATCGACTGTGAGCACGACCGCTAGATGGAGCAATAGAGTCGGCTCGACCGATCGCCCGGAATTTAGATCGTACCTTTTCGAAAAAGTACGGGTCCCTTATCGGACCGTGAAGCGTCTATATTTCTGCCATGTGATACAGGGTTATTTGCCAATTTTCAAAATACCTAGATTTCCACGTGGCTATTTACCGAGTCTCCACACCCCCGACGGCACCCGTACGGAACGAGCCGCTTAGCGTACTCCAACCGTGTGCGACCCAAGCAATTGATCACCGAGATCCGTCGGTCCAATTGTCCCGTTACAGCGGCAACAGCCTGGCTAATCTTCCAACACGCAGTACGCTAAGCCAATGGAGGAAAGGACACGAATGAGCGGATACATTTCACATTTGTGGCTGTTTATTTAACAATAGGCAGGGAGGGGAACACAGAAGAGCAGAGTTAAACTGACTATAAGAGATGAAATGCAAATAATGTACAAGGCACTGAACAGTTTTATTTAAAGACAGGCCTACACACAGACACACACACACAGAAGTGGACCCCAATGGTCTTTATTGAAGTCTTCCAGCTTGAGGAAAGGGAGCTGGAGACCAGAGCCTGCACTTGGACCTGTCCACCTCGTGTGGTCTTCGACAATCTGGCTCTTTGGGACTCGAACCTGCAACAACGATGCCACTCCAAGCACCAGGGACGGAGGAAAAGCGTCGGACGCCAGGTGGATGAGACGAGAGACGACCCGAGCACTGCCAAGCCGATCAGACCAGACGAGTCGATCTCCGGCACCTCAAACCCGATTGCTGCCAAGCCGACCAGACCAGATGAGTTGATCTCCGGCACCTCAAACCCGATTGCCCAACCCTGACGCCCTTTCCAAGGCCCTGGCGTTCCTTGCATTGCATTTCTACTGCGGGCTGGGGTGTCGTGGGAAGGATCGCCGTCTGAGACATCTCGCCTCTCATTGGTCGAGAGGCTGTGGGAAAGTTTGCCGTTCTCACCTCCCATTGGTCCGGGGTTCGTGGGAACGTCGATGTCTGAGATGTCTCGCCTCCCATTGGCCCGGGGTTCGTGGGAACGTCGATGTCTGAGACGTCTCGCCTCCCATTGGTCCGGGGTTCGTGGGAACGTCGATATCTGAGACGTCTCGCCTGCCATTGGTTCGTGGGAATGTCGGTGTCTGAGACGTCTCGCCTCCCATTGGTCCGGGGTTCGTGGGAACGTCTGTGTCTGAGACGTCTCACGCCTCCCATTGGTCGCGGGGAACATTCCATCTCTCTGGTGCGGAGTCGGAGCTCTGGTGGCCGAGAAATCTCCGCCCACGTACGTGGTCGAACACATGAAGACAATGGCGTTGGTGTGAGGAAGCAAGGTGAAGGCGTGTTGTTGTAAACGAATCTCCGCAGCGCACACACGTAATTCCAGTTAGACACAGGTAGGGGCCCTAACTCTAAACACACACTTACCGATATAACTGTTCTACAGGGACCCTAGCTGTTGTGTGCGATGGGTTCCAGATTCGTAACACTACCCCTCCCCTTTTTACAGACTCGTCCCGAGTCGTTTAATTTTCGTGTGACCAGCATGTGTAAGTTCTCCCCTTGTACGATTTACCTACGGATCCCTGAGTGTGACATTTTTTCATACATGTCCCAAAATAAATAACCTAGTGCGCTGCGTAGTTAAACTATCAGACTCACTCGGACAATTTAACTAAAATTGCTGGCGCTACAACAAACATGCAGGTGGGTCAAAGAACATATTTACAATTTTTACCTCAACTTATCTATTTACACTAACCATGGCCCAGGACCTGTCATCTGTGGGAAAGAAAAGGCAAAGCAATGTCAGTCATTTTTTGGTGGGTGAGTGCACAGCAGCTGAAGGTCAGTCGTCCTCGGGGCCTGCTCAAAAGGCCCCCCTTGAGTATTCCTTGCAGTGAACTTTCTTCTTTCATTCCTTCCCTTCCCCCAGCTGCTGGAGGCAACTCACTCTTACACGGCATGCCATGTGCCATCCCACAGGCCATTTGAAGAGGTAGCCAGGCTGCCCAATGCAGTCTCTGGCTCCTTTGTGCAAGAAGAGGTGGCCAGACTGCTCACTGCAGTCTCCGGCTCATGGAAATGAATGGATGGAAGCAAAACACAAGAATGATGCACGGGCTGCACCAATGCAGTCCCCATGTGCGGCTGCCTGCAGGGCAGTCCTTGCAAACACTGGACGATCCTGGCGCACATGGATGAGTTGGTGACACAGGGGCAAATGCAAAAAGGGTAGCAGGCATGGGGTTATGGCAGAGGCAGGCGAATAAGGCATGGCAAGGCAAATGTGGAACAGGCGATACAGCACAACAGGCTGGCAGGTGAAGCTGGCCGGCCTCTGGTCTCGCTCCGTGTGAGTCTCGAGGGAGTGTGGTGGTGCCGGCCGCTCTGAAAACGGGCTCGGACCTACCCTCCTGTGTCCCCCCATCCTATCGCCTTTGCCTGTCTCTGTCCATACCCACTCCCTTAATTTGCAACACAAACCAAATTTAGCCCCTTTTTATTTTATTTTATTTTATTATATGTATATATTTTTTATTTTATAATTCCCTCTCCCTAACTCACTTCCTGTCTTTGTCCGGCTAACCTATCCCGTCAACCTCGCCTACTCCCAACCCCTACGTTCCCTTTCTGGAGGGGAACAGGGAGAGACTAGCGTCCTGTCTCGAGGCCCAACAAAGCCTCAGAATGGCCTCCTACAGAGTTCAGCAATCTAACCCAAGGTGGGTCCAGCGGCATACTGAGAGCGAAAGGATGGATGGTGCGAAGGGGTACATCTCCTAACTATCCTAGTTTTTATTATTATTATACGCCCAATATATATATATATATATATATATATATATATATATATATATATATATATATATATATCTATATATATATATATATATATATATATATATACATATATATCGTGGCGTATTATGTGATACCGGTCGTCCGTCCATCTGTTCCTGTCCGCACTCTAACTCCCTAAGTTTTCAACTTTCACGTTTCATATTTGGTACATAGGTACAGACTGTGGAGACGGTGTGTCGTGACGTAGGTTCGTCATCTAAAGTGGTTGCCATGGCAACCAGGATGTTTTCCATGTAGTAGCACAATTCTGTATATACCTTCTTGTTAATAATGTGGCAGTGAGGTGTTTTTAATCATGTGGGAGTGAGATGTTTTTAATACCACAGCAGTGAGGTGTTTTTAATACCATGGCAGTGAGGTGTTTTTATACGCCCGATATATATATATATATATATATATATATATATATAGATATATAGATATATAGATATATATATATATATATATATATATAGATATATAGATATATATATATATATATATTTATATATATATATATATATATATATATATATTGTTGTGGTTGAGGAAATTCGCAAACCACCATTCAGGTCCCGTAGGTGAGATATCTCTGTAAGTACATGTGTAGTTAGCCCAAACCCGTTGTTTAGAGGGAATAAATGTGATTCATTCGGGCTGCGACCCTTTAAGATAGCCATTTTTCTGTTCCATCTTTATTTTGAGCCAACCACGTCTCAACCGCCATCACAACAACCACCAACCGCAACGCCGCTTCACAACAACGCCAACAGCCACGACCTTTACCGTCACGGCTCGCTCCCGTAAACATCGCATCACCGCCATTCCAAGCGTCGCCATGGCCATCACCGCCACAATAAACTCTCCACCACCTTCACCTCTCCTCCTTCTGCCGCCATTCCCGCACCGCTTGTGGGCGCCGAGCGTCAGGCTGTCCTGGCCTCGTACAGGACGCGCACTGAGCCGCGGGTACAAAGAGCGGCCTTTCCGAGGGGAAGTCGGATCAGGAATGATACACGCCCACTTTTGTTCCGTCCTATCAGCGAGCGCGGGGCGATTTGGCCCCGCCTCCAGGCGCGTCGGAGTAGAATCGATATATGCAAATTCGAGGACCAGGGGAGGTTCACGCCCACTTTTCCTCCGTCCAATGGGCAAGCGTGGCTCCGCCTCCGAGCGCATCCTGATCCGGAAATTTGCATATGGGTTCTCCTGCGTACTATAAAGCGCCGAGCATGGGGCGAATTCAGAGTTTTCTGTTTCGGGCTCGGGCGAGTTGGAGAGGTGTGGCGGCGGCGAAGTGTGGCAGCAGCAGTCAAGACGGGTCTGGAGGAGAGTCGGTCTGTCGGGGTTCGGAGTCTGTCGGGGAGCTGCAGAAAGGGGAAGCCGGGAACGCGGTCGAGGGCGCAGTGGAGTCGCTCGTCGCGGGACCCAAGCAAGCCAGCAATCCTCTTTCCCCAGAGCATCAACAACCCCCCCCCTGTTTCCCCCCACGCTGAGATAGTGCGAAAAGGGGGCCCCGTTCCCACCCCATTCCAAGCAGTGCCAACGAAACCCGCGGAGGAGCGCGGAGTCGGGGCACCGCTGCCATTTTGCGGCTCATCACAGGACGGGTAGGCTCCACGCGGTCTCGGCCCCAGGCCCGTCTGCCCCCTTGTCGTAGAGGGTGGCCCCTTTTTCTTTTGCTTTTGAGTATATGTGTTGTCGGCGCCGTCTGTGAAGTAAAACTGTGTAAGTGTTGCTGTGTGCTCGCGTAGTCGGTAGTAGATCTGCATTGTGTTTCTTTTGTTGCAATTGCTTTTGGTGCATAATTGTTGTGTTTCTTTTACATTTGCTTTTGGTGCATAATTGTTGTAATTGTATATGTGTGCTTTCCGTTTGCCGCGGAATAAATGTGCCTTATGTTGAACTGTTTTTCCCGTTTCGCTTCGTCTTTTCTTTAATTGAATCTCCATCTTACTTCACGTAAAGGGTTGGTAGTGGGCTAAATACGCCCGACAATTAATCGGAACCGTCGAGGTTGACGATAACACCGCTCGGTTATCCCGATAGTACGGAACGGGTCGCTTAAAGTGGCCCGTGTCCGAAGTCGACCTGCGGCGAGGTGCGATCGCCCGGTCTACCCTCCGTGTGGGTACTTAGGTAGGTCGAATTTGGCGAACAACCCTATCCCATGCGGGGGGCCGATTGGCACAATCGTGGTGAGGCCGAAAGGCCCACCCGTGACTAGTTCCTGGCGTTAGTCCGAGAGGGTCACGACGGAATTGTCCGTCCGGTGGGCGACGTGCCGCGATTCGAGTTACATGGCCGCTCGCACGCCGGCGGGCGCGAATTCGCAACCATGTATATATATATATATATATATATATATATATATATATATATATATATATATATATATATACATATATATATATATATATACATATATATATATATATATATATACACATATACATATCGGGACGTATTATTAATCATGTGGCAGTGAGGTGTTTTTAATGATGTATCAGTGAGATGTTTTTATACGCCCAATATATATATATATATATATATATATATATATATATATATATATATATATATATATATATATATATATATATATATATATATATATATATATATGTATATATATATTTTAATAATGTGGCAGTGAGGTGTTTTTATACACCCGATATATATATCGGGGAATATTATGTGATACCGGTCGTCCGTCCGTCCGTTCCTGTCCGCACTCTAACTCCCAAAGTTTTCAACTTTCACGTTTCGTGTTTGGTACAGACTGTGGAGACAGTGTGTCGCGACATACGTTCGTTATCTCAAGTGGTTGCCATGGCAACCAGGATGCTGTTTTCCATGTAGTAGCACAATTCTGTATATACCTTCTTGTTAACTTTAAACTACCCCGGGGCTTTCCAAAACGCCTGTCATTTAAACTATCTTTTCTAAAAACCATGATTCCCATCGCCCATGTTGGTGTCCATTATAAATTTGGGCCGAGCCCTCCAATTTTCACTCGTACTCTCGCACAATTTTGTGGCTGGGCAGCGTGGCTCACTTGGCAGGGACTCCCCCCTCTGTCAAATCTTCAACTATGATACCCCCGGGCCCTGAGGCTGTCTCTGAGCCTACCTGCTCCCTATGAACAAGGGGGGTTGCCCTTCCTGGCATTGCCCCCCTTCCATGCCTACGTGGCATCCTTGGTGCTCCGGGTCCCTATCCGCGGGTTGCCCGTGCCCAGTACACTATCCCGGTCCCTTGGAAACTTGGCCTACTCTGGCCGACTACTTCGGTGCCTGGGGTGCCCACTACTCTGTACTCACCTTCCCAAGCCACGCTCCCAGCCGGTCAATTTTACTCCTGCACCCTCCAAATGGGTATCGTGCCTTCACTCAACACCAACAACAAAACGACCTCCTTTTTGTAAATTTAACTAACCCACTAACTAACAATAAACTGACCCCGGGGTCACTTGGGTGAGAATCACTCCTCCCCCCAATCATTCATTCGCACCATGCATTCCACATTCACTCCATTCACACTCTTGGGCCCACTGTCCCACATTAATTATTCACACATTTTCAATCACTTTTCAATCGGCAACTGTTGTTAGTTTTCCTATCTTTTTGTACAATTTGTAAGTCTTACATTGTATGCTTTTTTGTGCCTCCGCTGACGAGGTCGCTGGAGGCATTATGTTTTCAGGTTGTCCATGTGTACGTACGTACGTATGTACATCCGTCCATGCTAATTTTCTCTGTTTTCTCTGTAACCGCTTATCCGATTGACACAAAATTTTCACCATAGGTACGACTACTCATGCAGAATGTTGTAATGATAATGATGATGTCGTAGGTCATGTAGTGTGACAGCCATCTTGGAAAAATGAAAGAACTTTGGACCTCTATCTCTTGAACTGCTTCATGGGCAAAAATGAAACTGGCACATGTCAAATACTCCCTTTCGGAAACGAGTGTGATAATTGTGGCTTCCTTACGACATCATAATTGCATAAGTGGAACGCTTTATCAGTATGAAAAATTTTGAGGGTCATCTCGGGATAAATTGTTTGGGGGGGAGGGAATTGAAGATGTCATCAGTGACGTGGTTCGGCAGCCATATTGTTTTTAACATTTAAAAAAAAACCCTTCAAAAATATTCTTCTCCCAAGCACCTGAACAGATCGAGACGAAGCATTTCAGATATGATCGCCTATCCATGAGGAACAAAAAGTTCTCCAACTATGATGTCATAGGTCACATGGTTTGGGAGCTCTGATTTTTTGAAGAAGAAACTTTTAAAAATAATCTCCTACTATAAATGGATGAGGTGTGTGTGTGTGTGTGTGTGTGTGTGTGTGTGTGTGTGTGTGTGTGTGTGTGTGTGTGTGTGTGTGTGTGTGTGTGTGTGTGTGTGTGTGTGTGTGTGTCGTTTGTCATACTATTTGCCTATTAATTACGTATGTCTATTCATTAATTATGCACTGTTGGAATGTACCTTTTAACCCTTTAGACTGCTGAGACCCCTTCGAACTTTGAAGACCCTTTAAGACCCCCAAGAAACAGAAGACCCCAAAAGTTCCCGAGGACCCAAAACTCCCAAAAAATTCCTGAGGACCCAAAAGTCCCTGAGCACCCAGAAGACCCAAAATACCCCTAAGGCTGTGAAGACAATAGAAATTTGGTTCATCAGATAAATGGGCCCACTAGTCTCCAAAACGACTTGACAGATCAAGGGGAAACTTCTTCCTGTGTTGTTAAGGGTTGGAAGAATAGCCTAGAAGTATTCTGAGCTCACCTCTGAGTTTTCTCGCTTGGGGTGGAATCTCTACCCAGCCATAGAGGGTCACGCTGGTGTTTCGCATGCAGGGCAATGCCTCATTGTGCGTGCCCTCCCTTGGATGGACATTATCTGGATGCCCCATCTGCCAGCATTGGTTGTTCATTGATGTTAAAGATCCCATGGTGTCTTTCACAAAGAGTAGGTGATCAATCGCTGGCACTCTAACCAAATTCAAAATTCCTGAACTAACCTACAGGGGACACTGCATCAGCGGCGTTGCTGTACCCCTGTGAGAACAGATGCTAACCCGTACAGCCACGTGCTACATACGGATGGCAATGATGATGACCACACTAACTTTAGCCACCTACCTTTATACAGGTGTCAATGAGGGCTCTTGGGTTTGATGTGAAAAAAGCCGAGGTTTTGAAGATCCTCAATGACTACGACCATGACAACACTGGAAAAATGGCGTTTGAGGACTTCATGGATGTCAGTAAGTGTTTGGGCAATCGGGTGTCTCCCTCCACAAGTCCAAATCTGCCACACAAATGCAAGTTTCAGCACAGCATGAAAAAAAAATTGTGAGTGGAAAGTATAAAGGCATGTTTCCATGCACAGATAATTCATGATAGCATGAACTGTTATGAGTCCATAGTTCGAGTACAGTTTAGGAGTTCCCTTGGAAGAGAACTGACTAATTCTTATTGAGTTTGCTTGTGTGGTTGGCATCATTTTGGTGTTACCCTGAAATGCAGCATAACCCACAGCAATAAAATATACAATAAACGTATATCTATACATATAATAAATTCCAGTGTGTGTCATTTCGTGTGTCAATCAGTGTGTCAGTGTGTCTCCTCCAGAACTCCAAAACCATGTAATCTAGTGTCTCAAAACTTTGCATGCTTAGTAAAGGAACTCCAAGGGAGTGCATGAATTAAAATTGGGTATTTGGATAAATTTAAACACCTTTTTTGAAGATAGTTAACTCAACTCATCATGAAAAAACAAAAACAGGCTTATCCTTGGTCAGACCACTCACCCTCACAGGGGTCTTTAAGCCACCATTTGTTTTGGCCTGCTCAAAAATGCCTTGCTTTGGAACCACTATGTCCTCTCGTGGACTAATTCAAGCATATAATCAAAATCTGTCTTTCGAATTTGAGGATCGTAGCATGTGGACTACATAAGTGTCAATCTGGAGTGAAATCTGAAAATTTAAATAAATTAACAATCCTTATAACTCAGCGTGTTTACGTATTTACTTTAAGCAAGCAAGGCTGTGTGTGTGTGTCCAAGTGTACAAGTGTGTGTGTCCAAGTGTCCAATTCACTGTCCAAGTGCCTCCTTCTCCATATTTACAAATTGTCAAAGCGTTAAACTTAACTTTTTCTCCTGTTTGGAGAATTATATTGAGTGAAGAAAAGATAAAGGAATATACTGAAAGTGTGAGTGCAACGAAAACTGTTAATCAGCCGGAAAGCTGCGAAGGCTCCTGCAGCCTTGGCTCGGTTCTCCATGGGCAAATCTCCGGGGTTAAGAAGGCAAAATAAATTGAATTGAAGATAAAGTTAAGCAAATGATTAACATAACGGGAGGATTAGAATGAATAGTGAACTACGAGTTCAAGAGATAATTGGAAAATATTGCAATGATATTTTATTACAAAAGACCCTCTCGTGGACAGGCCGTCGCTGCTCCGATGGTTGATATATATATATATATATATATATATATATATATATATATATATATATATATATATATATATATATATATATATATATACACACACACACACACACACACACACACACACACACACACACACACACACACACACACACACACACACACACACACACACACACACACACACACACACACACACACACACACGACCGATCCAAACTTTTAGAACACCCCCCACTTTTACAGTTTTTACTAAAATTTAAGCAGTTTAATGTTTCAATGTACTCTGAAATTAAAGCATAGAACAAATATACAATTGCAGATAAAAAACAATCATGGAATCATTTTATTGAACAAAATTTAATCGAAATTTTTGACTCATCAAAGTGGCCACCTTTTGCAGATATAACAGCCGAACATACTCATGGCATTCTTTCTACAATGGAAATCAAATATTGTTCGGAAAGTTCTTCCCAACACTGTTGCAGAAGTTCCCACAAATGTGTTGCCCTTGTAGGTTGCTTTGCTTTCACCCTTCTGTCCAGTTCATCCCAAACCAGCTCGCTGGGGTTTAAGTCTGGAGACTGTGCTGGCTATTCCATGATTTGAAGCCTACCGTCTTGTTCCTTTCTTACAAGGTAGTTCTGACATAGCCTGGAGTTATGTTTTCGGTCATTATCTTGCTGAATGATGAACCCCTGACCAACTAGGCGTAGACCAGAGGGTATTGCGTGGCACTGCAAAATGTTGTGGACGCCCTTTTGGTTCAGAGTGCCAGTCACTCTGTGCAAGTCACTGACTCTCGATCCAGCCAAAGAACCCCAGATCATCACGCTTCCTCCTCTATGTTTGACAGTTGGTGTCACTGAGGAACCATCCTTTCGCCTACTACTCAACGGCGTACAAAAATCCTGCGTGATGAACCGAAGATTTCAAATTTTGATTCATCGGTCCATAAGACCTTCTTCCAGTTTTCAGTAGTCCACTGGCCATGCTTCATGGCCCAGGCATGCCTCTTTTTCTTATTTTGCCATCTGAGCAATGGCTCTCTTACTGCCACTCGATCTGTCAAACCTGCAGCTCAAAGTCTTCTCTTCACAGTTGAAACTGAGACTTCCTTACTTTGACCAGTGTTAAGCTGTGCTTGAAGCTGCTGTCTTGTGAGGCGCCTATCACGCAAGCTGTTGACTCTCAGAAACTTGTCTTCTGATTGTGTTGTGGCTTTGGGTCTGCCAGACCTCTTCCTGTAAGAGTTTCCTCCAGTTTCCAAGTGCCTTTTGATGGTGTAGGAAACTGTACTCACCGACACCTTGGCTTCTTTGCAATTTCTCAAAAGGAAGGACCTACACTTTTAAGGGTTATAATGGTCTGTCTGTCTTCCTCTGTTAATTGTCTTTTTCGCACCATGATGATAGCGATATACTACTTCCTGCAGTGTAATATTGTCCAAATAATGCTTCAGAGGGTGTAGCAACACAGTCTGTTCCAACACTGCTTTTATACAGACATAGGGTTTGTAACTAATTAACAAAAGTTGGGACACCTGTAGGAATTGTTTGCATCAACTTTCAAGGCTTGCATTACTTCCATTGCTGCAGAACAGCTGCAGTTGCTAACCCATTACTTGTTTCCTGAAAAGGGCCTTTTTAACAACTCTGAAATTTACATTCTTTTTCAGTTTTTGGTAACCTAAACTTTTTCTTTAACGTCTGGCAATTTAGCGCTTAGCTTTGTACCATTTCAGGTTATTCACTAGACTTGAACTGTTTAAATTTCAGGAAAAACTGGAAAAATGGAGGTGTTCTAAAACTTTTAATATGACTTCTCTATGTATTGCAGAGTTAGTTGATATTGTGAATTATGAAAGACTAAATATCAAGAGATCTTATCATTAGAAAAGGGAAAAGCATGGTGATTGCTAACCGGCTGAGCAGATATTATTTTTTTTAAACCCGACACCCAAACAGCTCCATCTGCATAATTCTGTTCTCACCAGATCTGCCAGTGCTTTGCTTTTAACTAGCCTTGCGCGAGACTACATACATATAGTGTATATATATATATATGTATATATATATATGTATATATATATGTATATATATATATATATATATATATATATGTTTGACCCCTCCCATGCTCCTCCAGCCAAAGTAGCTGCATAAAGCAACCCAAGAAGACTTAGGCAAGGTAAGTGCAAAGCCTGTTTTGTACCTTTCCCAAAGTTCTTCAGCAACTATAAAGACGTTCACACATAGTACACAAACGGCAATTTCCAATGGTATACACTCCCCTCAGTGACCGGACCGGTTTCATCACTTATTAGTGAATCATCAGCGATGATTGATTGTTTGGATATGGACACCGAGCAGGATTAAAAACAAAACCTGTCAAAGGGCAGAGGAGCTCCTTGTGAGCCAACGCCCATCCATATCTAGTACCCAACTGTGTCTGCGGACGTCCTCCTGCAGTTGGGTTACTTCTTATTAGGAGGTTGGTGGCACGATTTGCACTCCGGCCACCGTAAAACCCTTCATTCCGCAAAACACAAAAACGCAAAGGAATCTGCAAACCCACTCCGTGGGAGTACATCCTGTGCAGCCTCCCTTCGCAGGGCAGCTCACTGGATGACAGGATTGGGGCAAAGCCTTCGGGACCCCCAATCTTTGATGATAGGAGGGAAACCACGGGGTTACATCCCTGGGTCAGATTGCGGGAGAGTGTGTCGGAGTGGTGCTGAGGTATTGCAGCACTCTCTGAGGTTCGGAGACCGGATTGCGGCGAGATCTTGGTGGGTGGTTACACCTACTATTGGTCTCGTTGCTCTGATGGTTACCATTCCCAAGGAGTTGCTGAAGCTGTGTCCAATAAGCTGACTTCAATGATAATTGAGGTAACACTGGTCAACGAGCGTATTATAAGACGAAGGATTCGTCACTCCGAAGGTGTCATTTCCCTGGTCTCTGTTTATGCTCCGAATGAGGCGAGTGATCTCGCTGTGAAGGATGCATTCCATGCCACACTTGAGTCTATGGTTGATCAGTGCCCCAGACGAGATACACTTCTCGTCTTGGGGAATTTCAATGCATCGACTGGAACTGATAGGGATGGTTATGAGACGTGTGTTGGTCCCCATGGGTCAGGAACTATGAAACAGAATAGCACGAAGTTCCTTGACTTTGCAAGAAGTCATGGACTTAGGGTGTCCGGTTCATGGTTTCAGCGCTCACAAGCTCATCACTGGACTTGGTATTCCAATGCTGGCGGTGCGGCAAAGGAGATTGACCATGTCCTCGTTTATGGTCTCTGGAGGATGATCCAGAACTGCAAGGTTGACCGGAGTGCTCAGTTACTCAATACTGACCACCGACTTGTTGTAGCAACTCTGAAGTTGCACCTTAAAGCCAGGAGAATGGTACCATCCCAGCCAAGGCTGGATGTTGGCAAGCTCAAGGATGAGAGGGTAGCTGAGGAGTTTGCGAACAAGCTGAGTAGAGATTTGGGGGGTCTGGGTGCTTTGGGAGGTCCTGAAGAGTTGTGGAGTGTCTTCAAGACCACCGTCCTTGATGTTGCTGGTGGATGTCTTGGAACTCACCATAGGGCAAAGAAGAATTTTGTCTCTCAAAGGACACTGGAAACCATTGATCAGAGTCGCAGGGCCAGGCTGAATGGCAGAGCTGAGCTGTTCAGGGAGCTGAGGCGTAAAACTGTACATGCGCTAAGGGTGGACAAGGAGGCCTATGTGCGAGGAATCTGAGAGGGGGTAGAGCATCACCTGTGATCAAGTGATTCTCGTTCTGCTTACAGGTGAATTCGCGCATTGCGTTCATCCAAGCCCATCCCTCGGTGTACTGCAGTTAGAGCAGAGGGTGGTAGGCTCTTGACAGAGGAGTCCAAAGTGAAGTCCGGCTGGGCCGGTTACTTTGAGCGGTTGTACCAGGCTGATCCAGCTGTTGAGTTGGACGTCAGGGGTGTTACAATCCCTGTTGCTGACCCTCCAATCAACTGTGGTCCACCTTCGCTTGTGGAAACACAGACTCCAGTGAGCCGGTTGAAATGGGGTAAAGCTCCAGGGATCTGTGGCATCCATGCTGAACTTCTCAAGGCTGGTGGAAATGCTGCACTCGTGTTGTTGCATGCAGTTCTCTGCTCTGCCTGCAACACAGGCATCATCCCAACTGACTGGAAGAGAGGCCTTGTTGTCCCTCTCAGGAAAGGGAAGGGTGATCGCCAAGACTGCAACAACCACCGAGGGGTGACGCTGCTCTCAGTGCCAGGCAAGGTCTTTGCTCGGATAATTCTTGATAGGGTTCGCCACCATCTGCTTGAGCACCAGTGTCCAGAGCAGTCAGGCTTTACACCAAAGAGGTCAACGATTGACCGTATCCTTGGTCTTCGGGTCCTCACCGAACGCAGACAAGAGTTTCGGCAGGGAATGCTTGCAGCTGATGTTGGTCTCTGTAAAGCGTTCGATTCAGTTAATCGGGATGCCCTCTGGAGGATTTTTGGTCTTCGTGGGGTGCCACCAAAACTGATCGATCTGATGTTTGAACTCTACTCTGGTACTGAGAGTGCTGTGAGTTGTGGTGGTACCATCTCTGTCTTATTTCCAGTTGTTACTGGAGTTTGTAAGGGGTGTGTACTGGCCCCCACACTTTTCAGCATTTGTATGGACTGGCTTCTCGGGAGGATGTCGGAGAGATCAAGCTGCGGTGCATCGTTTGGGAATGTCAAGATCTCTGACCTTGATTTCACAGATGATGCAGTCATCTTTGCGGAGACTTTAGATATCTTGTCGGGGGCCCTCGAGGTGCTGAATGAGGAGTCGGAGCCGCTGGGATTACGGGTTGCCTGGGTTAAAACTAAGATCCAGGCTTTCAATGACATCTTGGATGCTGCTGTCCTGTCTGTGTCTGTTTGTGGTGGGCATGTTGAGGTCGTGGAGAGATTTACTTCCCTTGGCAGCGATATTCATTTTTCTGCTGGCTGTGAGTCAGAGGTCAAGAGACGTCTGGGTCGGGCCTGGGGAGTCATGAATTCACTGGATCATGGGGTGTGGCGCTGCCGGTACCTGTGCGGGAGGACGAAAGTCTGAGTCTTCAGGGTCCTTGGTGCTTCCAGTCTTGCTCTATGGATGCGAGACTTGGACTCTGACCAAGGATCTGAGACGGAGACTTTTTTTTTTTTTTTTTTGTATACCTTGGTCGAGGCTCGTATGAGAGCTAACACACAACTCACAGCAAGGAGGCATGAGACAAGAGGGGCGGGAGTGGAAGGGACAAAACATTGGGGAACTGTGGAAGGGAGAGGGATGGGGATGGGACAGGGAACATGGCGAAGAGAAGATGGACATTTCAGGGACTTTCAGGAAGGAAAGCAGGAGAAATGAAGGAAGTGGGCTTGGGTGGATTATCGGGGGTAGAAAAGATCGAGGAGTTGGATGGGGGAAGATAAGAGCTGGTGGTGAACAGCTGTTTTGAAAGCCTGGAGGGAAGAATGGGAAAGAATAGAGTGAGGAAGTTTATTCCAAAGGCGGGAAAAAAGAGGAATGAAAGAGTGAAGATGAGCAGTGATTCGTGATTTTGGTAGTTTTACCAGAAGGGGGTTGTTGGCGGACCTTGAGCGCCCTGTGGAAATGTGGTGGGGACAAATCGCAGAGAGAGCAGGGGGGGCAAGGCTGGAGAGGAGTCGGTCGAAGACAGAAAGACCACCGACCAACCTGCGGTGATTGAGTGAGAGGCCCAAAGACTCAGCTTCATTGGGGGAGATGCCGATGATCTTAAATGCCCTGGTTTCGACAGCGTGAAGCCGAGAAAGGTGGGAGGCAGGAGCACCAGCCCAGAGGGGAGAGCAGTACTCCATCAGGCTACGGACAAAAGCTTTGTAAGTGGTCAGGAGCTCAAGAGGGCCGAGGAAGGACTTAGCACGACGGAGGATTCCCAGTCGGCGACTGGCTTTTGAGGCGAGGTTGGAAATGTGACTTTCCCAGGAAAGGTCATGGCAGATAGTGAGACCTGGAAGCTTGAAAGAAAAGACTTCTTCCAGAGGATTGTTGAGAAAGTGGATGGGGGGGTTTGTAAACGGTCCTTTCGAAGAGACATAGTGAGAGTGTGAGATTTGTCTGGATTGAAAGACATGTTCCACGTGTTGGACCAGTTTGTGATTTTATCCAGATCTGCAGTGAGTGAAGAAGCTGCTGCTTGCCGGTCTGAGGGATGACAGATGGTACGGCAGAGGGTGGAGTCGTCGGCAAAGAGAAATAGAGGATTTTCCAGAGAGTCCGAGAGATCATTGATGAAAACCAGAAAAAGAACAGGGCCCAGAACGCTACCTTGAGGAACTCCAGCCTGCACAAGAAGAGGGGATGAAAGAACTCCATTTAGGGCCACACGTTGACTGCGACAGGAGAGGAAGTCTGCGAGCCATGAGTGAAGATGGCCTTGAATACCATGGGAAGAGAGTTTAGTGAGTAGGGCAGGGTGCCAGACTGTGTCAAAAGCACGTGATATGTCCAGGGATATGGCTCGGATTTCCTGTCTGGCATTGAGGACCTCCATCCATTGATGGGAGAGCAGAAGCAGCATATCCAGGGTAGAGTGACCTGGTCTGAAACCAAATTGATGATCAAGCCATTGGAGATGAGGAAGGATTTCATATCTGAGGCGATGATGGATTCCATCACCTTGCTGATGATTGGGAGAAGGCTGATTGGTCTGTAGTTATAGGGATCTGTTTTTGCACCTTTTTTATGCAGGGCAGTGATGTTAGCAGATTTCCAAGCAGATGACCTTGGGCAAATGAGAGGGTGAATAGAACAGAGAGAGGGTGAGCAAGAGCAGAAGAGCAGGCTTTGAGGACACGTGGGCTGATGCCGTCTGGACCGGTTGCAGAATCTGACTCGAGGTTTGAAAGCAAGCTCTCCACCTTATCAGGAGAAAAGGATACAGAGTCCAGGGACAGTTGGGTGCGACTGGGTAAAGTGGGTGGAGATAGTGATGGGTTTAGGACACAATATTTAGCTGCAAACACCGACTTTAGACATTCAGCTTTATCACGTGTGGAATCAGCAGTGCGGCCATTTGAGGTAAGGGAGGGGATGGAGGGGGAACATACACCAGAAACAGATTTGATTAAACGCCACCAGGATTTTGAGGAGGGAGAGAGGTTTGAGAGTTCAGACTTGAGATGAGAAAGATGTTGTTTTCTGGCTCTCCTGAGGGTAGATACACACTTGTTCCGAGCTTTGTGGAAAGAACTGAGATTGCCCTCAGTTGGGTTTGCTTTCCATGAGGCAAAGGCAAGTTGTTTCAGGACTTGATTCCTTTGGTGCCCGGTTTCTTCGGAGAATCCTTGGCTATCGCTGGTCGGACTTTGTGTCCAACGAGCGGTTGCTGAGAGAGACTCAAATGAGATTTGTTGCCTGCATCGTCCGTGAGCGTCAGCTGCGGCTGTATGGACATGTGGCTCATTTTCCTGACGCTGATCCTGCTAACCAGATTCTCTCAGCGAGGGAGTCTCCTGAGTGGAGGAGGCCAATGGGCCGACCACGTGCCTCGTGGTTGCAGCAGGTTGATCGGCATCTCAAGGAGATGGGGATGTGCCAGGCATCAGCCAGAAGCTGAGTCTTTGGGCCTCTCACTCAATCACCGCAGGTTGGTCGGTGGTCTTTCTGTCTTCTACCGACTCCTCTCCAGCCTTGCCCCCCCTGCTCTCTCTGCGATTTGTCCCCACCACATTTCCACAGGGCGCTCAAGGTCCGCCAACAACCCCCTTCTGATAAAACTACCAAAATCACGAATCACTGCTCATCTTCACTCTTTCATTCCTCTTTTTTCCCGCCTTTGGAATAAACTTCCTCACTCTATTCTTTCCCATTCTTCCCTCCAGGCTTTCAAAACAGCTGTTCACCACCACCTCTTATCTTCCCCCATCCAAATCCTCGATCTTTTCTACCCCCAATAATCCACCCAAGCCCACTTCCTTCAATTCTCCTGCTTTCCTTCCTGAAAGTCCCTGTAATGTCCATCTTCTCTTCGCCATGTTCCCCGTCCCATCCCCATCCCTCTCCCTTCCACATTTCACCTAATGTGTCTGTTCCCCAATGTTTTGTCCCTTCCACTCCCGCCCCTCTTGTCTCATGCCTCCTTGCTGTGAGTTGTGTGTTCGCTCTCATCCGAGCATCGACCAAGGTATACAAAAAAAAAAAAAAATCTGCCTGGGGGATGGCCAGACGTAAGCCCCTGGATTACCGGCAGAAAGTGGACGCAGCGACGCGCTGCTCTGGCGCATGCTGCCATACCTGACCTGGCCTGACATCAGCGAGAGCATAGACAGCAATGCATACCAATGAGGCTCTCAAGCATGTACCATGTGCAAATGTGAAAAGCAGTCAATATATAAATATAGAAGGACCCACCCACATCTCTCACCTGTGAATGGAGGGAATAGCCAATCAGCTATCACCTAAACATTATAACATGGTACATGCTTGAGAGTCTCATTAGTATGCATTGCTGTCTCCGCTATTGCTGATGATTCGCCAATAAGTGATGAAACCAGTCCAGTCGTTGAGAGGAGTGTATAGCATTGGGATTGTCATGTGTGTACTCTGTGTGAATGTCTTTATAGTTGTTCAGGAACTCTGGGAAGGGTTCGAAACCACTTTGCACTTACCTTGTGTAAGTCTTCTTGGGTTGCTTTATGCAGCTACTTTGGCTCGAGGAGCATGGGAGGAGTCAATCATTTATATAATCCCAGCCATCTGGGTGTAGTCGATTCGGTGAGAGCTGATTGGCTATTCCCTCCATTCACAGGTGAGAGATGTGGGTGGGTCTTTATATATATATATATATATATATATATATATATATATATATATATATATATATATATATATATATATATATATATATATATATACATACATACATATTTGTAATTGCATACGCTTTGTGTGATTTATGATGTATATTTCTTTGTCGTGTTTTCTTTCTATCTTGTTGTACCTCAGAATCTACCTTTTGACCCCTTGTTGTTTCACTTCCATCCATTTACCTTGTCATAGTGTCAGAGAGACTGCTTACCCGAGATCCCACCGAAGAGCTGGCCCGAGCATTTCGTTTGTTTGATGAGTGTGGCACTGGTCGCATCGGCCTGCGAGATTTGAGGCGTGTGACACGTGAGCTCGGGGAGGATGTACCAGATGAGGAATTGAGAGCCATGATTGATGAGTTTGACACCGACGGTGATGGATATAGTAAGATATTTCACCTTGTTTTCTATAATTGGTAGTACTTGATTTATTACATTTTATTCACTATTGGGACTGTTAATCCATGGTATTGTATTAAAACTAGCGTAAGCCTGTAGTGTAAATGCCACGATAGGAAAAAAAATAATTCAAAAATGGGAGGTTCAATAAGGAATGTCTTGAGTTGTAATTGTATGCACCTGACACTTAAACAAAAGAAGAGAGTAAAATAAATTAAACAATAGGGTGGTCCTTATTCCTCAACTTCGGATTTTCTAAGCTCCAACCCCCGGGATTCATTGGAATAGTCGAGAAAACTCTCTTGGTGAACTTTTTTTTCCAATCAGACAACATTTACCCTTCCTCTTCTTCTTCTTCTTCTTTCGGCTGCTCCCGTTAGGGGTCGCCACAGCGGATCATCCGTATGATACGCATAGTGATTTGGCACATGTTTTACGCCAGATGCCCTTCCTGACGCAACCCTGGTCGCCTCTTACGACACAGGGATATGGTACACCTATTTTAACCGGGGTATATACCGGCCCATATACTGGTACTCATTTCGCCGACCTCGGAAGGATGACAGGCTGAGTCAACCCCCTGGTATATTAATTCAGTGGCCCAATGGGGCTTGAACTCAGGACCTTTTGGATCCCAAGCCGCTGCCCGAACCACTGCGACAACACCAGGCATACGCCAACATCAGACAACATTTACCCCTCCCTCCCTTTTTCAGGGTGTAACCTTGAAGTTACACCCTGAAAAAAAAAATTGTTAGTGGGGCGGTGAGAAGAACGAGTAATACACATTACACATTACACAAACACACAGATCGACGTATCACATCAAAAGAGACAATTGGACATTACAGGAGCGTTTTAAAGTTCAGCACAGGTCGGTATACGTCGTCGTTCTAATGTCAGCCGCCCCAAGAAACCGAGGCTAAACTTCAAGCTCGATGAGGGAGAGGGAAATGTTGTTGAAATTTGAAATAAAAACACCAGTAGAGTTTTCTCGACTTTTCCAACGAATTCCAGGTGTTGGAGCTTAAAATAAATGAATTCGAAAATTTACCCCCGAACGAAGGACCACGCTGATATATATATATATATATATATATATATATATATATATATATATATATATATATATATATATATATATATATATGTGTATATATATATCTTCTTCTTTCGGCTGCTCCCATTAGGGGTCGCCACAGCGGATCATCCGTATAATCCGCATAGTGATTTGGCACATGTTTTGCGCCGGATGCCCTTCCTGACGCATCCCTGGTTGCCTCTTACGACACAGGGATATGGTACACCTATTTTAACCGGGGCAGACACCAGCCCAGTACACTGGTGCTCATTTCGCCGACCTCGGAAGGATGGCAGGCTGAGTCAACCCCCTGGTGTATTAATTCAGTGGCCCAACGGGGCTTGAAGTCAGGACCTTTTGGATCCCAAGCCGCTGCCCAAACCACTGCGCCAACACCAGGCTCGTGTATATATATATATATATATATATATATATATATATATATATATATATATATATATATATATACATACATACATACATACATACATACATACATACATACATACATACATACATACATACATACATACATACATACATACATACATACATACATACATACATACATACATACATACATGTATGTATATGTTGAGACCACGGTAGCGTGCTGATTGAGATCGAGCGCTGTCCACACGTGTGGTCTTGGTGGAGAAGAGCTTTAATTCACACCAAACATATATACATGGAGAGATATAGAGAGACACAGAATACCCACAGTAGTCCAGCTCAATCAAACTCTGCTTGCTTGGCACTCTGGCTTGCCTTATATACAATTTGTCCTGCCCCTTGTGGGACCATCTGGTTTCAAGATTGGCCCAGCTCCCATCACTGTTTTCTATTGAGACTTTGTTTCCCAAAGATCAATTTCCTCCAAGGGGTAAAAGCCTGGTGCTGATTTCCTCCCTTTGGGCTCTAAAAGCCATCTGGTTTGGTCATTATCCGGCCAGGGAGTCAGGAAGACGGCTTACTTTTTTAAGAGCCTTTACCTTCCTTTCCTAATTCCACATTGGAAAGTGGAAGCAGCTGTTGTGCTGTGTCAAATGGCACTGATTTACGATCGAGCTTCCTTCGGCTCGAAGCTTGTTTATGACCAAGCTTCCTTGGCTCAAGGTTGATTTACGATCGGGCTTCTCTTGGCTCAAGGTTTTTACAAGGGCAATAAAAAGCCAGTTGCTCAGCCGTGTCACAAAGAAAGAGACTACATGATTTGGCTTTTAACACAGCCGAGAACTGCAGCTGTTAAGAGTGATCTATAATGAATGCTTTTGGCTTTTTCTTTTACTTTTGATTTTTAAAAGTAATTCTGCTGACAAATGGCTATTCTCAGCTTGGGAGATATACAATCTCTCAACAATCGCTCCTCTTGTTACTTTGGAACATTTGTGTAAAAGAAACAAACAGTTACATCATAAATTTGAGAGATGGAGCATCCATGGACCGGTAGGACGGCAGGCAGGATTGTTTTCTACAGGTGGTCCACTCTTATGGTCAGCTCCAAGTGGCCCATGACGTCACGGAGGCTCTTCCTGCACCTTCTAACCTTATAGAAAAGCCCCCTCTCTACCCCCCTAACCAGCCCAACAACACCCCACCCCTCTGTAGAACAGTGGATATGTTTCAACGATTATGACTTAGGCATAGGTCCTGAGGAAGCAAAGTTACTTTCCAAAAGCGGCTCTCACAAAGTTACTTTATGCACAAAAGGATATATATGCATATATTTAACTTACATGGGTTCGTTACGAACAAGTAAGAATATTTGGCTAACTATTGTTCTTTATGAACAACAAGTAAGAATATATTTGGCTAACTGCAAGCCAGACTACAAAATTCCAGAGTAAAATAAGAAAGTACAAAATTCCAGAGTAAAATAAGAAAGTACAGAATCCCAGAGTATTTGCCAACAAGGCAATGGTTCTATAGTATTTCTTCCCATGCCCTCCATTGGCGCAAGCAATTTGAGGCACTCATCCAATGTGGACAAGGAGGCCTATGTGCGAGGAATCTGTGAGGGGGTAGAGCATCACCTGTGGACAGGTGATTCTCGTCCCGCTTACAGGGGAATTCGCGCATTACGTTCATCCAAGCCCATCCCTCGGAGCACTACAGTTCGAGCAGAGAGTGGTAGGCTCTTGACAGAGGAGTCTGAAGTGAAGGCCCGCTGGGCCGGTTACTTTGAGCGATTGTACCAGGCTGATCCCCCAACTGTCGAGTTGGACGTCAAGGGTGTTACAATCCCTGTTGCTGACCCTCGAATCAACTGTGGTCCACCTTCGCTTGTGGAAACACGGGCTGCGGTGAACCAGTTGAAACGGGGCAAAGCTCCAGGGATCTGTGGCATCCATGCCGAACTTCTCAAGGCTGGTGGAAATGCTGCACTCGTGTCGTTGCATGCAGTTTTTTGCTCTGCCTGGAACACAGGCATCATCCCAACTGACTGGAAGAGGGGCCTTGTTGTCCCTCTCTGGAAAGGGAAGGGTGATCGCCAAGACTGCAACAACTACCGAGGGGTGACGCTGCTCTCAGTGCCGGGCAAGGTCTTTGCTCGGATAATACTTGATAGGGTTCGCCACCATCTGCTTGAGCACCAGCGTCCAGAGCAGTCAGGCTTTACACCAAAGAGGTCAACGATTGACCGTATCCTTGCACTTCGTGTCCTCACCGAACGCAGACGAGACTTTCGGCAGGGGCTGCTTGCAGCCTATGTTGATCTCTGTAAAGCGTTCGATTCATTGAATCGGATGTCCTCTGGAGGATTCTTGGTCTTCGTGGGGTACCACCAAAACTGATCGATCTGATGTCTGAACTCTACTCTGGTACTGAGAGTGCTGTAAGATGTGGTGGTACTATCTCTGACTTATTTCCAGTTGTTACTGGAGTTCGTCAGGGATGTGTACTTGCCCCCACACTTTTCAGCACTTGTATGGACTGGATTTTAGGGAGGATGTCGGAGAGATCAAGTTGCGGTGCATCATTTGGGAATGTCAAGATCTCGGACCTTGATTTTGCAGATGATGCAGTCATCTTTGCGGAGACTTTAGACATCCTCTTGGGGGCCCTCGAGGTGCTGAATGAGGAGTCGGAGCCGTTGGGATTACGGGTTTCTTGGGTCAAAACTAAGATCCAGGCTTTCGGTGACATCTTGGATGCTGCTGTCCTGTCTGTGTCTGTTTGTGGTGAGGATGTTGAGGTCGTGGGGAGATTCACCTACCTTGGCAGTGATATTCATGTCTCTGCTGGCTGCGAGTCAGAGGTCAATAGACGTCTGGGTCGGGCCTGGGGAGTCATGGATTCACTGGATCATGGGGTGTGGCGCTGCCGGTACCTGTGCGGGAGGACGAAAGTCCGAGTCTTCAGGTCCTTGGTACTTCCAGTCTTGCTCTCTGGGTGCGAGACTTGGACTCTGACCAAGGATCTGAGATGGAGACTTATTTCCTTTGGTACCAGGTCTCTTCGGAGAATCCTTGGCTATCGCTGGTCGTATTTTGTGTCCAACGAGCGGTTGCTGAGAGAGACTTGGATGAGATTTGTTACCTGCACAGTCCTTGAACGTCAGCTGTGGCTGTATGGACATGTGGCTCGTTTTCCTGACTCTGATCCTGCTCACCAGATTCTCTCAGCGAGGGAGTCTCATGAGTGGAGGAGGCCAGTGGGCCGACCACGTGCCTCATGGTTGCAACAGGTTGACCATCATCTCAAGGAGATGGGGATGGGCCTGGCATCTGCCTGGGGGATGGCCAGACGGAGGCCCCTGGAGTACCGGCGGAAAGTGGACGCAGCGACGCGCTGTTCTGGCACATGCTCCCATACCTGACCTGACCTGATCCAATATGAGATTGAGCAGTGTGTCAACAGTCCCATTAAGTTCACAGTATATTTCAGGTTCTATGGGTTGGGGAGAGAAAGAGAAGTGAATTATCGGGGAGGGTAGAGACGGTGGAGGTGCTGGCAGCGGCTCGACCACGGCAATCACAGCAGGCCTTCCCAGGTCCGTCTTCGTTTTTGTTGTCTTCTTTGCTGCGGAGGAACATCGTCTCACGCACTCCCTGATTAGACTTTTAATACAAGTGATGACAACGATCACAGCTATGAAGATCATGAGCCCAATGAACAACCAATGGATTATCCAGGCTCCCCAACTGCCAAATATTCCCATCAACCAAGATCCCATTGACCATCCCTTGTTAAAATTATGATATTTTGCACCTTCGGCCTTTATTTTGCTGGTCAAATTGTCGATTTCTTCTAAATTATCTGGGATGTATGTGCAGCACTCTGCCCCTATGACCGAATAAGTCCCTCCCTTTTCTGCCAGCAGCATATCCAGGGCGATACGGTTTTGCATAACGGTTGTCCGTATAGCTACCAGCTCGGCACTTGTTTTGTGGAATCCTTCGCTGGTGGTGTTAGCCAGTTTCTCCAATGATGCTGCCAAATTAATAATTTCCCTTGCACTTTTGCCAGCTCCATAAAAAGGGAATGCAATCATAAAAAACCTCTCAACTTCTGAAATGGCTCTTTTTGATCTGGCCTGTGGCATAAATGGCGATTGGTCAGTGATCCGAATCCGGGGTAGTACAAATCCCAAATAGCACGACCCTGTCCATCCCACCAGTAGCCATGAGTACACCTTATATCCACACACAAAATATGTTCCATTCAGGGGTGCCTGTGGTTCGACGAGGTTATTTTCTTCTATATTTACAGGTATGGTTGTCCCATTTATTCGTCCTTCAATGGTGACCGCCTCATTACAGCATAATGTTGGCATGTTGATTCTCCTAAGTAGGGTCCGCTGCCCTGTCTTCTAACGAGGCAAATTAGTCCAGTTTGTTTGTGCATGAGTTGAAAATGTGGAGGGTACTTTTCTAATCCTTCCCCCTTCTTCAATCTGTCAAGGTTTGTTATTTTTATTTCTCTCGCCGGGCCCTGTACTGTATCACGACTCTCCGTTCAATAGTTCTGTACTTAGGGTAATACCAATGCTCAAAGCTCGTACAATTGTATCCCCCCCTCTTCCCAGTTACTCCTTATTTCCGCTATTCTTTCTTTCACTGATGCTGGTGTCTTCTCTACTTTAGTTTAAATTGGCCTATCTTGCCTACGGACTAAGTATCCACACATGTCCTCCCCCTGGAGTGGAACTGCATACAAGGGTAATCCGTGTTTTGAGGAGTGTGGGAGGTGGGAGCATACCCAACATTCCCTTTTGTTCATTGTCCTAGCGTACTGTAGGGATAGTGCCAAGTAGGTGTTCAGTGGATGGTCGGTCAATTCTTTATGGAGGCCTGTAGGGTTATTCCTCGTCTCTTTCTTTTACCACCCCTTAAGTCTCCCTGATCTAATCCCTTACTCCCTTTTCCCATTATTGTAGTTCTAACATTATTAGTGATTCCTTCATCATCACGTTTACAGTCGGCATTGCGAATTACCCATATGCAAACTAGTGCACAAAGAATCGCGGTCGTGATAAGATAGGTGTTGTTCATGTTGTCCCTGTCTCTGCTGGTATTGCAAGCTTACAATGTGTGGCGTGTATCCAGGCTGTCTTACCTTCGCACTTTACCACAGTCGGAGTGGTCAGCAGTACCTGAAATGGTCCTTTCCACCGAGGTTCCAAGGCTGTTTTCCTTGTGAAGTGTTTTATCAGTACGTAGTCTCCTGGCTGGAAGGCGTGGTACGGCTCGTCCACTGGTTCGGGTAGGGCCTCTTTTACCCTTGTGTGTATCGCCCTTGCGATCCCGCAGAGCCGTTTACAAAATGTCAGCAAGTTCTCATCCATCATTGTAATATTCAGCTTATCCATGTTTTTGGGGGCAGTCACGGGCAGCCGCATTGGCCTTCCCATTGGTATTTCATGAGGGGATAACCCTGTTTTCCAGTTTACTGTTGATCGCATGCTCATTCGTGCCAAGGGTAATGCATCTGGCCATTTTAACCCCGTTTCCGTTATTATTTTTGCCAATTTGTTCTTTAAGATTCCGTTCTGCCGTTCTACAGCACCTGCTGACTGTGGGTGGTAAACACAATGAAATGCTTGTTTAATTCCCAGTGCTTTACATGCTGCCTGTGTCACTTCCCCCGTGAAGTGTCCCCCCTGATCGTGGGACACCTTATAAGGGATGCCAAATCGGCAGAAAAAGTTTTTTAGCAGGTGCTTTACCACGGTAGCGGCATCAGCCTTTGCACATGGGTATGCCTCTACCCACTTGGTGAACATGTCTACCACTACCAAAACATTGCTGAACCCGCATGATGGAGGCATTTTTATGAAATCTATTTGTAGGTGGACGAACGGTCCCCAAGGGGCTGGATGGGCTCCCAGCACTCTTGTTTTTCGCACTTTCTGTTGGTTATGCTGTTGACATACCTGGCAGCTTTTACAAACCCCTTCTGCTATTTTTCCAATTCCTGGTGCATACCAGGATTCTTGTACCTGTCTCACAGTCCCCCTCTTGCACACATGTCCATTCAGATGGGCCATGCGTGCAAGCCATGGTAGGATCTCAGTAGGCGCTATGACCTTCCCTTTGTTTGACCATAGTCCGTCTTCATCCACTGTTCCTCCTGCAACTTGCCATTTGTAACGATCATTTAGCGATGCTGCAGTTTGAATTGCAATAATATCTGACAAGCTACACTGATGCAGCTTTATTTGTTCCGTTGGTAGTCGCGCTGGCATTACTGAAGGGATAGGCAGGCCAGCCGCCTCCTTTGCAGCTTTATCCGTCTTGTCATTTCCTTTGTCTATATCCGTCGTCAGTTTCTGGTGTGCGCGGCATTTGATAACTGCAACTTCCTCTGGCGCCGAAATACTTTTTAACAGCTCAGAAACTAACTCACCATTTTTTATGGGTGTTCCAGCAGAGGTGAGAAACCCTCGCATTTTCCATATCGCACCTTTGTCATGTACTACACCAAAAGCATAATTAGAGTCAGTGTATATATTTACCGAGATATCGGCAGATAATTCACATGCCCTTATAAGGGCACACAACTCTGCCTGCTGGGCAGAAAAATGTGAAGGCCGGCGTATCGCTTCAATAATTTCACTGTCCGTGCACACGGCGTATCCTCCATGCCCCGAGCCGTCTTGGCCTCGATAGGCCGAACCATCGACAAACAAGGTGAGGTCCGGGTGTTCTAAGGGTTTATCCTTTAGATCCGGGCACACGGTGGATACTTCCTGTATTGCCTCTGTGCAATCGTGAGGATCGCCGTCTTCTTCCGTTGGCAGCAAAGAAGCAGGATTACGAATGTTGCATCTCTCAACCTGCAGGTTCGGCTGGTGTTGGAGAGTCGTCTCATACTGCATCAGGCGCGTGTTGGTTAAATGTTGTGTTTGCTTTTGGGTTAATAAAGCCGTAACGCAGTGAGGTACCTTTAGAGTAAGAGGGTGACCCATTACGATCTCTGCCGTGCGCTGAACTGCGTAGCTGGCTGCGGCCACTGCTTGCAAACAAAGGGGTAGGCCGCATTCGACTGGGTCCAGCCTTCGGCTGAAATATGCAATTGGTTGCTGGCGGTCGCCGTGGGATTGTGTCAGCACAGCCTGCGCAAATCCTTTAGTTTCGTGAGAATAAAGAAAAAATGGTTTCTCATAGTCTGGTAGGCCCAAGGCTCGCGCCGTCGAGAGTGCTGTTTTTAGTTGGGTAAAACATTCCCCCATCTTCTCAGTCCACTCGATTACATTGGGCTGGTTTTTGCCCACGACAATATACAGTTCCTTAGTCAGGATTGCATAATCGACGACCCACTGTCTACAGTAGATTGCCATACCGAGGAATCGCATCATCTCTTTCTTTGTGCGAGGGTGGGGCACTTCCGCAATTGAAGTTATCCTCCCCTTGTCCAATTCCCTCTTTCCGTGTGAAATGTGGTGTCCCAGATACTTAACCCTTTCCTGCACTAATTGCAGCTTGTCCTTATTTACCTTGTGGCCTTTCCTTGCCAATGCCTGTAGCAGCTGCAGCGTATCTGTTTCACATGCTGCTTTGTTGGGCGAGCAAATTAGCAAGTCATCCACATATTGTAGCAGCACTGATTTACCCTCAAGGACAATATCTTCCAAATCTTTATGCAAAGCACGTAAAAACAATGTGGGACTATCAGCGAACCCCTGTGGCAACAACGTCCATGTTAATTGACGGCCCTTGTATGTGAAGGCAAACAAAAACTGCGATTCCTTATCAATGGGCACGGAGAAAAATGCAGAACATAAATCAATGACAGTAAAATGGGTGGAGCTTGCAGGTATAGACGTTATCAACCCCTCTGCACTTGGTACCACGGGGTGGATACTTTGAATCACCTCATTTACTTCCCGTAAGTCCTGGACAAATCTCCACTTATTCTTCTGTGGCTTTTTCACTGGCAATATAGGCGTGTTACATGGGCTTGAAACTTCTACAATTATACCTTGTTCCTTCAAGGATTCAATTACTGGTGCTATCCCGGCCTCAGCCTCTTTTCGGAGAGGGTTGATGTGGATTTTTTAAACCCACCTTGTTGTGATCGTTGTCCTCCTGAAGGATTCTAACTGGTCGATTTGTGGAATCCTATTTGACTTCAGACAGAGTTTAACGTTTGTCCGATTTGATTATAAAATCCTACAAAAAAACCCTATCGACACTGATAAAACTGATGTCCACACAAGTCCTTCCTTGTGAAACAATTTATTTCCTAATTATACACCATACACTTCTCACCCTTGTACAATGAACTTAAGAATCCCCATTTGATTGCAATATTATTTGGTTCTATTTCATTTATTCTTACTTTAGTTAACAGTTAGACCAACCCGATTCAATTCACTTCTACATTACATCAGAGAGTTTTATTCTAACTTGGTACTTGGTCAGTTCCAAGGAGTATGAGCCACTGAGAAACTATACTTCCTCACGTGCTCGTACTCAGAAAATGTGTCTTTCAAAACATTTTATACTTCCATGAGAGAGAGGTTGGGGGATATTCACCCAGACTGTAGACGTGTCCTTTAGACAAAAAGTCACTTCGTACATTTTCTAAGCAAAGGTTCATTTATCAGCTCGGTCACTCTGCTCCAGAACAACACATTTCTTATCATTTAGGGCAAAAGTCTTTTGGCCAGAAATGACAGCCAATTCAATTTGCAGCATAAAAGTTACATTTCTGAAACTCCATTTGTTACAATTTAAAATACATTAATATAAATTTTTCCCCCACACTCTCCCGTTTTTTTTTTTTTAAGGAAAATTTGAATAATTTTTCTTACACATGATTACCATGTCCCATTCCTGAAGGAGAAAAGATTTCCATTATTCAAGTTCAATCAACAATGGCAGCGAGTGTTCATATCAGAAAATGAGTGTGTTTCCATTTAATTTATGGCCTGTTCATCAGCATGTGTCACACATTGGAAACATGCTACCCGAAGTCAGAAGATAAACAGGTCAGGGTGTGGATAGAGTGGCACCCAACGGGAAACACAATCGAAGCACTCCTTGAGCTGAGGAGAAGGTAGATGTGGGCAAGTACAAGTTTGGGCCGGACACTGGGTTGAAGGAGCGCAGTGTGGAACTCCAGGCCTGTCGTACATTGAAGTGACCACAGCAAGTTCATGATGTATTTGCAGAGCGGCAATCGAGAGTGTGGCTGAGAACATTCCTCCACGCAGGCACCACACAACGCCGACGTTAAGACTTTGCTCAACCTTCTCCTCAGTGGGTTTTTTCTTTCTTTTCCCACATTGCTCCACCTTATCTCCTCAGGAAGGGGAGGGATAATCATGTGTTGAATGCTCAATCACCCAAATCTGGGTTCTCCCATCGTCCAATCTTTGTGTGGAAGCTTCATTCCAAACTTCATTTAGATGAAATCGTACATTGCTTCAAAGACTGCTTTCAACACTCCGAAACAAACAAAGCATCAATTAAACACCAATCAATAAACGTCATGGGCACATGTAGTTCTACAAGACTAACAAAGATTGTTATGGAAGCATTTAACTTGCATTATATGTCATATCAATATTTTAATCCCTTTCCTTGTTATTTCCCAAAACACATTGCTAAAATATACAGAAATCCCAGTTGTACGTATACTCAAAACATCCATCTCATTTGCTATTTCCATCGACATTTTAAATCTCTGACATTTCTCCATCTGTCCACTTCTCTCTCACCAAAACAGCAAACATGCTGCCATTTTTCCAACTCACATACACAAACCATCTATCACTTCCTCCGACCTTCTCAATTACGAATCCATTTTCTTTTATCAAAACAAATAAATCATTTTAAACAGTTGTTCAAAAATTGTCAAATCACTTGTCAAATCTGTTATCAGGCGAATATCATTTATATTGCAGCTCAAACACTCTGTCTAAACATGCAGCTTCACCCTCCACAATCTTTATCCCAGTCTTAGAAAAGCATCTTAAACTTCAGACTAATAAACATCCAAACTCTCTAAAACAACTTTTTGGTCAAAACAAAATATTTCCTTTTAAAATCCATAAATGAAAAATTTAATCTTCAGCATCTATCCAATTAAATCATGAATTTACCTTGACTGAATTGATCAAAGGGTTACACTGGGTTGTTTGCCATTGCCTTCCCAGCACAAGTTCAGGTAACCTCAACATTCGCAGACGAATAAAACAATATTTCAACGTCCATCCGAGGGAGTCATCTATTATCTGTGAATTGCCCCACGTGCTAAACATCATCAAATCATTAAAATCATTCCAAATCACGTTTCTACATTTAAATCGCATGCAGTATATCCACATTCACAATTGTTATTTCACAATTTATTCAAAATCCCAATGGTTGTAAAATAAAACTTCAACACTTTTTCCTAAATGGACTTCACTTTAAACAGATTCAGTCCAGAGGGTGCGCCACAAACACCAAGGAACAAGGAACAGGAAGTTCTCTCCACATCCGGTGGGAAGAAAAAGGAAAAGAAACTCTGACAGGCAAAACCCACAGTTTAGCATTACTCTGTCATGGCTTCAACACATACACTAGACAGCATTGCATCTCATAGACTCGCGTGTGATCACGTGACAAATACCAATCACATTTCTATCTCATCCTCTTGAATCTGCATATGAATCAAATTTCACACCTAAAGCAAAGGCTCGAACAAAGACTCAGTGTAAAGATATATGCCACCCCCCACAGATCGAGTGGAGGGGGTCTCACACAGTGTAGTGTGCGACCTTCGCGTGGAAATACAACGCCAAGAATGTATAACATGCCATTTCAAACAGACCCACAGCTCAACTCAGCACGAGTTAAAATATCGTCAAAATCCCAACAGAACACGTTTCATTGCAGTGAATATTGGACTCGCACAAGTTTCATTTTTACTCTCAGTAACACGTGCAAATCACCAACCACGCTCCCAGCTGGTTAATCGTCTCCTGCACTCTACAAAACGTTTCGTGCAAATCATTGCATTCACAAATCCGTAAAACCTCCACACAATATAATACAACAACCTCACTGCCAACAAACTTCCAGTGAGTTCAATGAACAAAAAGTAACTCTTAAAACTCTTACAAACAGGTAACTTATAATGTTTATCTATTTTAACCCTATCTCGGCGTCTCAGCCGTGTCCTCGGCCATCTCTCTCATAGCCGGTCCGTATCATGCAAACATGTGGCATGTCGCTTCATCATGCCTATTTAATTACGCATCTGGCTCCTCAACGAGCCTCTTCTTGTCATCTGACTCTTCTTCTCCAGCACTTTTCTAAAACAACTACAGTACTTATTGTTTACTTTAAAACGGACTCTCTCCGCCAGATCCTCTTCTTTCTCTCAATAAAATTATCTGACAATGAACTTTTCTTTGTTCGAAATGCGTTACCTGCTGAGAGCGCTCTCCCTTACCTTCGCTCAAGCACTTGTCGTTCCTCCAGGCACTGCCTCCGGCAGATTAAGCACCTCCGGTCACGAGCACCGCACCAACGTCGGTTCGAATCCGAGTCACGGCACCAACTGATGTGGATTTTTTTAAACCCACCTTGTTGTGATCGTTGTCCTCCTGAAGGATTCTAACTGGTCGATTTGTGGAATCCTATTTGACTTCAGACAGAGTTTAACGTTTGTCCGATTTGATTATGAAATCCTACAAAAAAAAACCCTATCGACACTGATAAAACTGATGTCCACACAAGTCCTTCCTTGTGAAACAATTTATTTCCTAATTATACACCATACACTTCTCACCCTTGTACAATGAACTTAAGAATCCCCATTTGATTGCAATATTATTTGGTTCTATTTCATTTATTCTTACTTTAGTTAACAGTTAGACCAACCCGATTCAATTCACTTCTACATTACATCAGAGAGTTTTATTCTAACTTGGTACTTGGTCAGTTCCAAGGAGTACGAGCCACTGAGAAACTATACTTCCTCACGTGCTCGTACTCAGAAAATGTGTCTTTCAAAACATTTTATACTTCCATGAGAGAGAGGTTGGGGGATATTCACCCAGACTGTAGACGTGTCCTTTAGACAAAAAGTCACTTCGTACATTTTCTAAGCAAAGGTTCATTTATCAGCTCGGTCACTCTGCTCCAGAACAACACATTTCTTATCATTTAGGGCAAAAGTCTTTTGGCCAGAAATGACAGCCAATTCAATTTGCAGCATAAAAGTTACATTTCTGAAACTCCATTTGTTACAATTTAAAATACATTAATATAAATTTTTCCCCCACAGGGTATTGACGCACATTCGGCCAAGGCATTCCAGATTTGAGTTTAACCACTAGGGGCGTTGCCCCAATGATACGGCCCACATCATTGTCATGTCGGGTCCACAGTTCTTGTGGGACTTTTTCTATCAAACTTTCTTTGTTTCCTGTTTCATTTGCCATTTCCATCATCATCTCGCGCTTAGGTGGGAGGTTAACCTCCTCCACCAATCCTCGTAACATTTGTTCCTGAAAATCACAAATCCACCCTTCATCATTCGCGAGCTTATGCACTTGCCAATGCAGCACTGTTGTTGTGCAGGTCAATACTGCCCCCTGCAGGCGATAAACCATAAAACCCAAACCCTTCGGGTGATACCCCCTTGCCGTAGTTATTGTCACATGCGAGGTTGCTCCCGGCGGGTATTTTATCAATTGCCTTTGGGTTTCCGTGAGCTTAACCTCCATTGCAACACCTTCCTTACCAATCATCAAATGGCAAATCAGTAAATCATTGTGTGTTTCCAGACGCGGAGCAATTTCCTCCGCAAATTCAACATCATTTCCATTCGCATCATAATAGATTGTACAATGTGGGGGATCATAGTAGGTGTGTGTCATTACTTGTGCATTGTCTAGCCACATTTGCATTTCCTTACTTTCGGCTAAGATTGCATTTAAAAATATCAAAGCATCACTAATCGGCTGTCTTGGCAACCTCCACCAATAGGCAACTGGGTGCGGTGTCATCAAAATCATCATTACTGAATGTGTTTTATCCCGGGGAATATCGACAAAAACCCCTTTGTTTGTGCATGCTATTGTACATCCCAACTTACACAACAAGTCTCTGCCTAACAGATTCACCGGTGAAGTGGTTGTGAGAAGGAAAGCGTGTTTTTCCTGCAAAGGTCCACATCTTACTGGTAATTGTGTCGTTGCACTTAATGTCTGTATCTTGCCCCCTAACCCTACGACTTGTACATTAGCATTGGATTTTTCAACCCCTGGCAGCGGTTTGGCTGCAATAGTAGAGTGAGTGGCTCCCGTGTCAACTAAAAAGGAAAGTTTCTTACCTGAGACATGCAGAATGTAGGTCGGCTCTTTTTTTTTTTTTTTTTTTTTTTTTTTGTATACCTTGATCGAGGCTCGTATGAGAGCTAACACACAACTCGCAGCAAGGAGGCATGAGACAAGAGGGGCGGGAGTGGAAGGGACAAAACAGTGGGGAACAGACACATTAGGTGAACTGTGGAAGGGAGAGGGATGGGGATGGGACGGGGAACATGGCGAAGAGAAGATGGACATTTCAGGGACTTTCAGGAAGGAAAGTAGGAGAAATGAAGGAAGTGGGCTTGGGTGGATTATCGGGGGTAGAAAAGATCGAGGATTTGGATGGGGGAAGATAAGAGGTGGTGGTAAACAGCTGTTTTGAAAGCCTGGAGGGAAGAATGGGAAAGAATAGAGTGAGGAAGTTTATTCCAAAGGCGGGAAAAAGAGGAATGAAAGAGTGAAGATGAGCAGTGATTCGTGATTTTGGTAGTTTTACCAGAAGGGGGTTGTTGGCGGACCTTGAGCGCCCTGTGGAAATGTGGTGGGGACAAATCGCAGAGAGAGCAGGGGGGGCAAGGCTGGAGAGGAGTCGGTAGAAGACAGAAAGACCACCGACCAACCTGCGGTGATTGAGTGAGAGGCCCAAAGACTCAGCTTCATTGCGGGAGATGCCGATGATCTTAAATGCCCTGGTTTCGACAGCGTGAAGCCGAGAAAGGTGGGAGGCAGGAGCACCAGCCCAGAGGGGAGAGCAGTACTCCATCAGGCTATGGACAAAAGCTTTGTAAGTGGTCAGGAGCTCAAGAGGGCCGAGGAAGGACCTAGCACGACAGAGGATTCCCAGTCGGCGACTGGCTTTTGAGGCGAGGTTGGAAATGTGACTTTCCCAGGAAAGGTCATGGCAGATAGTGAGACCTAGAAGCTTGAAAGAAAAGACTTCTTCCAGAGGATTGTTGAGAAAGTGGATGGGGGGGTTTTGTAAACGGTCCTTTCGAAGAGACATAGTGAGAGTGTGAGATTTGTCTGGATTGAAAGACATGTTCCACGTGTTGGACCAGTTTGTGATTTTATCCAGATCTGCAGTGAGTGAAGAAGCTGCTGCTTGCCGGTCTGAGGGATGACAGATGGTACGGCAGAGGGTGGAGTCGTCGGCAAAGAGAAATAGAGGATTTTCCAGAGAGTCCGAGAGATCATTGATGAAAACCAGAAAAAGAACAGGGCCCAGAACGCTACCTTGAGGAAACTCCAGCCTGCACAGGAAGAGGGGATGAAAGAACTCCATTTAGGGCCACACGTTGACTGCGACAGGAGAGGAAGTCTGCGAGCCATGAGTGGAGATGGCCTTGAATACCATGGGAAGAGAGTTTGGTGAGTAGGGCAGGGTGCCAGACTGTGTCAAAAGCACGTGATATGTCCAGGGATACGGCTCGGATTTCCTGTCTGGCATTGAGGACCTCCATCCATTGATGGGAGAGCAGAAGCAGCATATCCAGGGTAGAGTGACCTGGTCTGAAACCAAATTGATGATTGGAAATCAAGCCATTGGAGAAGAGGAAGGATTTCATATCTGAGGCAATGATGGATTCCATCACCTTGCTGATGATTGGGAGAAGGCTGATTGGTCTGTAGTTATAGGGATCTGTTTTTGCACCTTTTTATGCAGGGCAGTGATGTTAGCAGATTTCCAAGCAGATGGCAGATGACCTTGGGCAAATGAGAGGGTGAATAGAACAGAGAGAGGGTGAGCAAGAGCAGAAGAGCAGGCTTTGAGGACACGTGGGCTGATGCCGTCTGGACCGGTTGCAGAATCTGACTCGAGGTTTGAAAGCAAGCTCTCCACCTTGTCAGGAGAAAAGGATACAGAGTCCAGGGACAGTTGGGTGCGACTGGGTAAAGTGGGTAGAGATAGTGATGGGTTTAGGACACAAGATTTAGCTGCAAACACCGAGTTTAGACATTCAGCTTTATCACGTGTGGAATCAGCAGTGCGGCCATTTGAGGTAAGGGAGGGGATGGAGGGGGAACATACACCAGAAACAGATTTGATTAAACGCCACCAGGATTTTGAGGAGGGAGAGAGGTTTGAGAGTTCAGACTTGAGATGAGAAAGATGTTGTTTTCTGGCTCTCCTGAGGGTAGATACACACTTGTTCCGAGCTTTGTGGAAAGAACTGAGATTGCCCTCAGTTGGGTTTGCTTTCCATGAGGCAAAGGCAAGTTGTTTCAGGACAACTGCCTCGCCACAAGCTTCAGTAAACCAAGGGCGGGAGGAAGGGTAAGACAACTGAACACGAGAGGGGATAAATCTGTGCATGAGGGAGAGCAAGTTTCTTTGAAAGAATTCCCAGGATGAGTTGATGTTTGAGAAAGTAGTGATCGGAGACCAGTCTGTAAGTTTGATGGCTGCTCGGAGACCCTGCCAGTCGGCTTGAGTGAAATGCCAGACTCGACGGCGGTGAGGTGGTTCTCTGATAACAGCCAGAGAGATGTCCACTTTCACAAGGACGTGGTCAGAAGAACCAATTGGAGCGAAGGAAGAGCAGCAGATATTGTCAGGGAAATTTGTCAAAATCAGATCCAGAAGAGATGGAGTACCATTGGTTGAGATCCGGGTCGGGAAGTTGACCGATTGAGTCAGTCCCAATGAGTCGCAGAAAGCTTTTGCTGAGGTGCCATGGCAGGTGAGAGAGGTACCCACACCTAGCCAACTGGCGTGATGACAATTGAAGTCACCACATAAGAGGAAGAGAGAGTTTGGATGAGAAGATAGAAGATGGTCCATGTTTTCGGATAGTGAGATGTAGATGGAGTCATCACTGTTCGGTGGACGGTACAGTACACATATAAACATGAGGTGGGAGTGGAGGGGAAGCCGAAGCCAGAGGTATTCCTGGGGTTGTGGGGGAGTGAGAGCAGTGCATGGAGAGTGAGGAATAGAGTCTTTGATGAAGAGAGCAACACCTCCACCAGGACGAGGCTCAGGTCTGTCATACCGTAAGAGGGAGTAGCCAGGGAGAGATACTTGGGAGTCAGACACGTCTTGGGAGAGGAAAGTTTCTGTTAGGCAGATAATGTCTGGTTTGTCAGTGGCAACCTGTATGGAAAGATCTGAAAGGTTTGAGCGAACGCCCCGGATATTTGAGGTCCACACTTTTAATGAAGAGGAAGGGGAGGAGGCTTTGGGTGCAGGAGGTGGAGGGGAGGGGGAGGGTAGGACAAGGGACGAGGGGGCAGGTAAGGAGGGTTGCTGAAGGAGTGTGGGGTATTGCAGAACAGCGAGGGGAGGGGGCCGAATGAGGAGAAAAGGCTCTGTGGTGCTAGGGGAGAGGGGGGACAAGAGACAAGGAAGAAGGCAGTTGAGGATTTGAGGAGGTGGAGTGAAGAGATGGAGGTGAGAGGGCAGAGGAGGGAGGCAGGTTGGTGGATGAGAGGGGGGCAACTTTGAGAAGGAAGAGTGAGGGGGATGAAAGGTGGGAGAAAGGTGAGGGGGGAGTTTTGAGAGAGGTGAGAGCACGGGTTGGAGCGAGCAGAGTGGGATGGTTGCTTTGAGAGTGAGAGTGAGGGGTGAGGGGGTAGAGATGGCACTGAATTTGGAAAAAAAGAATGGTTGATGGAAAGTGAGCATCCATGGCAAACTGTGGTTTTTAAAAGTTTTAGGTCAGAGATGCGATTTAACACAATTCTTGATGGGTGCAATGAAGGCGAATTCAGAGCATGGAGAGAAGAAGCGCTGTAATAGTTGGATTTTTTAGGCAAGGAATGAAGGAGAGCTCGAAATGAGAGCAGTCTGTTAAAATAGCAGAAGAGTAGTGCATTGTGAAACAGTAAAGAGTACCACATGTGTGAGAGAGGAAGATGAAGCATTATAAGATCGTTTTTGTTGTTAAAAATAATGTATGAGAGAGTTCAACAGATTAGGTCATGGAAGTGTAAAAAAAAAAAAAAAAAAAAAAAAATCGAGGAAGACGAGGAGGAAGTTAAGAGGAAGAAGAAGAAGCAGAATCGGGAGAAGGGGAGAAGGTGAGCGTGTTGTTGTTGTTGTTGGGTGTATATATATATATATATTTTTTTGTTGTTAATATTAATATATGAGAGAGTTCAACAGATTAGTTCATCTCTTCTGTTGGTGTTAATGTCAGCATCGCTCCTTGCACCACGAGGCCACCCGCGGTCTGTCAATATGACCAACCATCCTGCGGTTGGTTTGATCCTCCTTCCTGCTAGAACCACGATCGTCTTCTTTGGGGGCAATCCCTTTTCCAATGTCCTGGTTGTCCGCACTGGAAACATACTTGCGGCGCTGTTGGTTGTACCTGCCTTTGGCCTGCTGCAGTTCTTGAACGGGTCTGTGGTGGCGCTTGTGTCCAATTTTTGTTTCTTCCACTCCCTCTCTTCGGCCGTTCGTCCTGTGCTACTGGTGGGGGCCTTTGCAGAATTCTCCTTAGCTGTCCCCATTGTCTGGCCGCATCCTCTTCCGAGTCTGTGTCATCTTCCTCCAGTTCCCACTTTCTCCAATCCTTATCATTTCTTTTTTCTACTGCTTTGTCTAACAACACCATCTGCAACACTTCGTCTTTAATTTTTGTCTTTCCGTTCTCCCTTTCTTCCACTCGGTCCAAACATTGATCAGCCGCTATACAAATCTGACTTTCCTCTTTGCCCTGCCAACCTAACAGTACATACTTTAATTGCTTCCTAACTTGAGGCCTGAGCCCTTCCATTACGAAGTTTGTCAATGTTCGCTGCGGTATGTCTCCCTCAACTTGAAAACCCCCATATTGTAAGAGTGTCTGTATTAATCTATCCATGAATTCCTATGCCTGTTCCCTTGACGTTGCTTTGTTTCATAAATCTTATCCCAATCTAGTGCTGGCGGTCGCAACGCTGTTTCAATCTCATCATACAGGCGCCGTCGCTTATTTTGCCGATCTGCGTCGGTGCATTCTGCTGGTTCGTCCGCTGTCCATTCAGCACCTTCCCGAGCCTTCTTCCACACATATGGAGACAACACGGCTTGACATAACACCCCAATGTCATTATGCATGCAGCGGTGTGCCTCAACCCACTGCGTTATTAATTCCTTTATTGCTCCTGCATTTCTTCCCTGATCTAACACTCTTTTCTTCATATTAATTCGCTTTCTTTAAACGGTCGGTACACTGACTGAGCTGGCAGTAATCCTGACACCTCCAGAGTTACCTCTTGAATCGGGAAGGCAGAGGCTGTGGCCATCAACCCCGTACCTTCCAGGTTCGGATACAAACTTGGTGTGTTATTAACATATGCAGATGGATTACTTGCATTACTTCCCTGAGCTTCCCGCAATTGTACCACCATTTCAGAGGCAGTTACAGGGGCGGGAGTAATCTCAATCCTTTGTTGTGGCAATCCTTTAACCTGTGTTTCCAATTCCAACAGTTTCCGCTTTACCAAATTTCGAGCCACTTCACTTACTTGGAGGACCACTTCCTCCCATAATTTGCAAGCTTCAAGGTCTGGCTCTGGTTCTAACTTATCACTTGTCCGTTGCTCTAATCGGCATGACCAGTTATCTATAATTTCTGCTCTTCAGGAACCCCATCTCGGGAATGGGTGTGCGTCCTGTTTTGTCCACTTATACCACAATGCCAATTGAGTACATGACTTGACTCCATATTTTTCATACATCATTCCCACCACGGTATTCGTGGGCGGTGCATTTTTATCCGACTTTGGTTTCACAAACTTATTCCCCATTTCCCTTGGTCCTTCCGAGAGTATTTCTTGGGTCGGGACAGTGTTTCCCGCCTGGGGGTGATCTCGGGCTGGGTCGGGCGTCTTTCACCTTTACACGGACCCTCACACTCCCTGGCACACCTCCCGCACACTCAATTTTCCAAACGGAATCTCCCGTTTGGACCCTGTCCCCGAGGTGTTCTTGGGTTGCCCCTTCCTGGGTTTCCCTCAACCTCACAATGGACCCGGAACCTTCCCAGGGGTACCCTTAACCTTCCATTTTGATGTGTAAAAAAGCTCCTTCTCCCCCTTGTTCTTTTAAGATAAGGACAGATCACAAAGAGCAGCGAACTTGTACGCCATGGTGCGAGAAAAGAGGCAGTTCTTCTTACCTTATCTTTAAGCCGGCATGCTTCTGTCCTCCTTTGTCTCACCATGGAAGTCTCGCTTTCCTCCTTGGTCCGTCTTATCCTGCCGACTACGCCAAATGTTGAGACCACGGTAGCGTGCTGATTGAGATCGAGCGCTGTCCACACGTATGGTCTTGGTAGAGAAGAGCTTTAATTCACACCAAACATGTATACATGGAGAGATGTAGAGAGACACAGAATTCGCACAGTAGTCCAGCTCAATCTAACTCTGCTGGCTTGGCACTCTGGCTTGCCTTATATACAATTTGTCCTGCCCCTTGTGGGACCATCTGGTTTCAAGATTGGCCCAGCTCCCATCACTGTTTTCTATTGAGACTTTGTTTCCCAAAGATCAATTTCCTCCAAGGGGTAAAAGCCTGGTGCTGATTTCCTCCCTTTGGGCTCTAAAAGCCATCTGGTTTGGTCATTATCCGGCCAGGGAGTCAGGAAGACGGCTTACTTTTTTAAGAGCCTTTACCTTCCTTTCCTTATTCCACATTGGAAAGTGGAAGCAGCTGTTGTGCTGTGTCAAATGGCACTGATTTACGATCGAGCTTCCTTCGGCTCGAGGCTTATTTATGACCAAGCTTCCTTGGCTCAAGGTTGATTTACGATCGGGCTTCTCTTGGCTCAAGGTTTTTGCAAGGGCAATAAAAAGCCAGTTGCTCAGCCGTGTCACAAAGAAAGCGACTACATGCTCTGGCTTTTAACACAGCCAAGAACTGCAGCTGTTAAGAGTGCTCAATAATGAATGCTTTTGGCTTTTTCTTTTACTTTTGATTTTTAAAAGTAATTCTGCTGACAAATGGCTATTCTCAGCTTTGGAGATATACAATCTCTCAATATATATATATATATATATATATATATATATATATATATATATATATATATATATATATATATATATATATATATATATATATATATATATATATATATATATACCAAGCTTGCACACTAAAAACTCGGCTCGCCATCACACGATCCCTATGAAATTGCTGTGGCACTTAGCAGACATGCTGACAATGTTTGGGATTCCCCGTGTACGGTCTGTCGTCTGCTACCAGCTATGTTGTACTGCTATCCCGTGCATGTGCACAGATATCGCTAGTATATATGTATATGTATATATATATATATATATATATATATATATATATATATATATATATATATATATATATATATATATATATATATATATATATATATATATTCACTCTGTATGTACGTTTTACACTGTGTTTGTACCAAAGTTTGTTCATGGTGTTTAATATATATATATATATATATATATATATATATATATATATATATATATATATATATATATATACACACACACACAGGGTGGTCCATCGTTAAGGGCCAGTCACACCTTGACGTTTTAGTATATTCACTCTGTATGTACGTTTTACACTGTGTATGTACCAAAGTTTGTTCATGGTGTTTAATATATATATATATATATATATATATATATATATATATATTATATATATATATATATATATATATATATATATATATATATATATAATATATATATATATACACACACACACAGTGGTCCTTCGTTAAGGGTCAGTCACACCTTGACGTTTTAGCCAGCTTATGCCGATTTTTGAAAAATTTGTCTAAAACGCTGGCACACGTCGAATACGTGATGGGTAAGTTTTGGAAACATTGAGAGCACGCTGAAAAACACTACCATACGTCGTAGTACGCTGGCTTTCATCGTTGTACTTTGCGGTTGTCCTCAAATTTTCACATGCTTGAAATTTTATGACTTATGCCAGCATATGACTCACAAGTTCCGCTACGCTGGCCATAAGTTGTAGGCACGTTATGCGATCGTTGACACACGTCGACACACGTTACTTGTAAGTTACTCATTAGTCGAAACGCGTTGAGGTAATGTTTAGCATACCCGAAACTTATTTCTAACCTATGAGTAACGTGTTGTCGGCACGTTACGCGATTGTTGACACACGTCCACACACGTTACTTGTACGTTGCTCATAAGTCGAAACACGTCAAGGTAATGGTTAGCGTCAGTGTTCCAGACTCCCTGTTTTTTTTTTTTTTTTTTTTCTTCGGTATGACGGTGATGTTGACACTTCGATTTCTCGTGTGGTTATGATTTAAATCGTCGAGCGGCAGCCTATTAATTATATTGTTGTGGTTACCAAATTCGCAAACCACCATTCAGGACCCTTAGGTGAGGTATCTCGGTAAGTGCATGTGTAGTTAGGCCCAAACCCGTTGTCTAGTGGGAATACATGTCATTTATACGTGCTGCGACTCTTCAGGATAGCCGTTTTTCTTTTACTATCTTTATTTTGGACCAACCGCCATGATTACCACCACAACCACAACATCAACCACCAACCACAACACCGCTTCACCACAACCGCCACGACCTTCACGTCACACCTCGCAACCGTAGCATCGCCACCGTTCTTGCCCCGCTGTGGGTACCGGTGTTGGACTCGTGCAGGGCGCACGTTGAACAGCGTGTACAAAATCACGGATTTTGTGCTTCAAAAACGGATCAAAAACGACACACGCCCACTTTTTGCCGTCCAATCGGTGAGCGAGGGGCGATTTGGCCCCGCCTCCAGAACGATCGATTATATGCAAATTTGTGGATCAAAAAGCCTTCACGCCCACTTTTTCTCGGGCCAATGGGGAGCGAGGTGAAAGGTCAAAGGGAGGGGGTCAAAGGCGAAGCTACGGGGGGATAAAAGGACGGTGTTCGTCAGTCAGCAGAACGAGAAGGAGTCGGAGGGTGGAGAGTCGAGTGTGGAAGTCTGGAGCCCGAAGCCTGCAGTAGCTGGAGAAGCTGAAGAGAGTCGAACGAGGAGAGCCCAAAGAAGAGTCCAGGGTGGAGAGTCCATAGGCGGAGAGGCGGCAGCGGCGAAGGCAGACGAGGGGGTGCTCGCGTCGGTGCCAGGAGCTGCACGCCCGAGGGAGGCCGGCAGCGCGTCCTGGCCGAGGTGGAGACGCACACCAGGGATAAGAAAGGTCCTCTATACCCCGAGCATCAACAACCCCCTCCTGTTTCCCCCCGCGCTGAGATAGTGCGACCAAGGGGGCCCCCTTTCCCACCCCCTGCCAGGCACTGTCCGCGAGGCCCGCGGAGTGAGGCGCCATCGCCGCTCCGCGTCTCATCACCAGACGGGTAGGCGCGACCCGGTCTCGGCCTCAGGCCCGCCTCATCCTTGGGGGTATTTCTTTTCCTTGGTTTTTGGTATGTGTTGTCGGCGCCGTCTGTGAAGTAGAATTGTATAAGTGTTGCCGTGTGCTCGGTAGTCGGTATTAGCTCTGCACTGTGTTTTCACTTTTATATTTGCTTTTTGTGTAAATGGAATTGTGTTTTCTTTTTTTTGTGTGCTTTTGGTGGAGTTGTATTTGTGTGCTTCCCGTGTGCCGCGAATAAATGTGCTTTATTGTTGAACTGTTCTCCCGCTTCGCTTCGTCTTTTCCCCCATTGAACCCTCATCTTGCTTCACGTAAAGGGTTGGTAGTGGGCTGAATACGCCCGATAATTAATCGAACCGTCGAGGTCGACGATAACACCGCTCGGTTATTCTGATAGTACGGAACGGGTCGCTTAAGTGGCCCGTGTCCGAAGTCGACCTGCGGCGAGGTGCGATCGCCCGGTCTACCCTCCGCGTGGGTACTTAGGTAGGTCGAATTTGGCGAGCAACCCTATCCCACGCGGGGGCTGATTGGCTCGATCGCGGTGAGACCGAAAGGTCCACCCGTGACTGGTTCCCGGCGTTAGTCCGAGAGGGTCGCGACTGGATTGTCCGTCCGGTGGGCGACGTGCCGCGATTCGAGTTACGTGGCCGTTCGCACGCCGGCGGGCGCGAAGACCGCAACACTGGTGTCAGGTCGTGCGATACAAATTCATCGCCCTCCTCGCGGCACTGGTATTGGAGAGCGGGACAACAGGCTCTCCTGTCTCCAGCGAAATTCACGGGAATCGGTCCAGGGGTGAGAGAAGCGACCCACGATTCCCTCCAAATTACGAGCGAGCAAATTAACCCTTCACGAGAAGCAAGATGGCGTCTCAAGGCGAGCGGGAGCCGGGGGTATTAGAAATGGATGTAGAATGTGTAGAATCCATGGTCCAGGATGGAATCCCCGAGCAGGAAATGTTGATTGTGCAGGAACACGGACTCGCCCAACTGAACCCAGGGCCCGAGGTGGGTGCGGCAGCGGCCGCGGTGTATGACACCTCCCCCCCCCTCTCCACCAAGACCCTTCCCCAACCCCTGCCGAAACGGCTCACTTGAGTGCATCCGACATGGCCCAGCTATTCACCATGCTGGCACAAATGAATGCGGCAATGACAAATGAAATGAAAAACGAAATGAAAGGCATGAACAAACAAATGAACGAAAAGATGGATACATTCACAAACGAAATAAAACGCATGAAAACTAAAATGGAAACAAACATGAAGGAAGAAACGAAAAAGCTCCGGGGGGAGACGCAGAACATGGGCCGATGCCTGCAGGCGGGCATGAAGGCCGTGACAAAGGAAATAATAGTTGAGACAAAGGAGGTAAAGGGAGAAGAGTTGGCAGAGACACGGGAGAATAGAGGAAAAAATAGAGGAAAGACTACACGAGGAAGACGGGGTAAGTGACGCGCACACACACACGGAGGTAGTGGAGGATAATAGGGGTGAGCTCGCGGAGCGTGCAGGGACCTGGTGCGAGCACCTGGATGGCCTCCTCCAGGAACGAGGGGAGGGAGTATGCCCCCTTGAGGTGAGTCACGACCAGGTGAGTTCGGTCGTGTTTTGCGAGGTTGAGGGGACGAGTGCTGTGGACGGGTGCACGGAGAGCTTGGGGGGTATAGAGGCCCCGGAGACCCTTGTGGGGACACGAATCCCCAGTGTGGTTGTCCCTGTGTGTGTGGTGCAAGGCGTGAGTGCGTCCCCGTGTGTGGAAGCGACCCCGTGTGTGAGTGGTGTGGTGGCGATGGTGCCGGAGTACGTGCTTCCCAGCACGCCGTGCGTGGGTGAGGCACCGTGTGTGAGTGTCGCCGTGTGTATGAGTGAGGTACCGCGGGTGAGTGCCCCCGCGTGTGTGGATGAGGCACGGAGTGCGAGTGAGGCACCGCGGGTGAGTGCCCCCGCACGCGTGAGTGAACGGCCGTGTGCAAGGGAGACCGTGTGTGTGAGAGAGCGGTATGTAAGGGAGATGTCGGTGGGCATGCGGGAGCACGTAGCCGCGTCTCCCGGTGTGAATGTGATGGAGTGGACTGTGTGCGTCGTAACACGCAGGTATGTGTGTGTGGAATGGACACGGAGACGGCGACAGAGGAGAGAAAGCCGGGTAGCGGCTGTAGCTATTTCGGGGACCGTGCCGGGTTCACCCAGCAGTGAGCACGCGGTTCGTGCTGTGCAACGCACGAGACCGCCACGTGCTCGCTTGCGGGAGTGAAGTCCCGGTCCGGAAACGCACGCGGTGGATTTGCCGATCCCGCGGACGGACAAAGTTTAGGCAGGTAAATGGATTTGGACCGGACGGGTTCTCCACGCGATCGTGTGTGTTAAGCTCCAACGGGCAAAGCACATGTGTTCGCGTGGGGAACCCCTCGAGACGTGGGGCTTGTGTTTTTTTTTTGCGCACGGTGACGTCATGGCTGCACGTGTGGTTGGAATCCGGCAGGAGGGGTATCCCGGCCGGATGGTACCGTCCAAGGAGGGACGAGGAACACGTGCAGCTGCATGACGTCACGGCCAGGTGCAAAGTGCGCGAGCTCTGAGTTGCCGCGCAGGTGCTGCGCATGAAAAAAAAAAAAAGACAGCAAGCCTCACTTTCGGGTGCAAAGGATTCCTGGGAAAGGGGTGGAAGACCCCCTTACCCTGGGCACAGGATGAAAACTAGTTAGGGGGAAGGGTTAGCTTAGTTAGACCGACTCCATGGGGCAGGGGTAAGTCCTCATGGAGTCCGTGGAATGGATTAGTTAGAGGGATTGTAGCCAGATTTAGGTTGGGGAATAAAATGATTTATTTGGAGACATGGACAGACTTGTGGATGTGTAGAGGGGACGTAGCTTAGCTACGTAGTGTTAAAAGGAACGTGCTACTAGTTTAAGGGACGACGTGGGAGCACGAGTTAGTTAGGGGAGGTAGTTAGAAGGATGGCAGAGTTCAGCGGTGAGTGTGTTGAAGAGTTGGTGAGTGAAGTGGAAGCATGTGCTTGGTGAGTGAGTGAGGCCAGCGGGTCTGTGTGTGTGGAGCGAATGGGGAATGCATGGTGCGATGAGTGATTGGGGGGAGGAGTGACTCCCGCCCAAGGGACCCCGGGGTCAGAGTAAAGTGAGTTAGCTGGGTTAGTCAAATTAACAAAAATGGAGGTCGTTTTGCTGTTGGTGGGAGTGTAGGCTCGAAACCCATTTGGAGGGGTGCAGGAGCCCTGTTGACGGGCTTGGGAGCGTGGCTGCGAAAGGTGAGTATCGCTGAGTGGGTACCCCGGGCACCAGGCCAGTCGGCCGCGGTAGGCCATGGGCCCATGGGGGGCCGGGATAGAGTAGTGGGCACGGGTGCGCCTGCTTGGTGCGGGGGCCCGGGGCGCCATTAGCCGCGTGGGCAGTGTTGTGGGCACGGGTGACCCTCGGAAAGGGGCCCGGGAGGCCGGCCTGCCACGTGTGCGTTTCAGGGGAGGTGCCATGGGGGGCACTCCCCGGTGTTAGGGAGCTGGTAGGCTCGGAGGCAGTGTAGTGCCCGGGGGTGCCATAGCGGGAGATTCGGCAGAGGGTCGTGCCTGCCAAAGGGAGCCACGTGTCCCAGCCAGGAGACCGTGTGAGGGCACGGAGAGAAAATTGGGGGGCGAGGCCCGAAATTGTGAGGACACCAACACAGGCGACGGGAATCTGGGTTGTTAGAACCAATAGTTTAAGCGAGAGGCGCTTGTTGAAAGCCCCGGGGTAGTTTAACAGTTAAATGGTTAGGGTAGATTTGGAGATGTACCCCTCCGCACCATCCATCCCCTCGCTGTCGTTGTGGGCCGCTGGACCCACTTTGGTTATAGATCGCCGAACTCTGAGGAGGCCATTCTGAGGCTTCGTTGGGCCTCGACACAGGACGTTAGCTCTCCCTTATTCCCCTCCGGGAAGGGAACGTAGGGGTTGGGAGTAGGCTAGGTGACAGGATAGGTTAGCCGAACAAGGACGATAAAGGGGGTTAGGGGACGATTTATAGTGGGGGAGTAAAAATAAAAACAAAAAAAAAAAGTTGGGGCTAAATTGGTTTTTCACAAATTAAGGGAGTGGGTATGTACAGTGACAGGCAAAGGCGATAGGTTGGGAGGGAGACAGGTAGGTAGGTCCGAGCCCGCCTTCCAAGTGGCCAGCACCACCGCACTCCCTCCACCAACCTCCATTGAACGGCAAAGGCTGGCCAACTTCATCGGCTGGCCGTGTTTTGCTTCAAGGCGGAGGCCGGCCAACTTCATCGGCAGCTGTTGTTTTGCTGCAAGGCCTGTGCCATCGGCTGGCCGTGTTTGCTTCAAGGCCTGTGCCGGCCAGTTCATCTGCCCGCTATGTTTGCCTGCAGCGGCCTTCTTCTGCGGGCTGTGTTTGCCTGCTCACCTTTGCCATGCCATGCCCACTGCCCACGTTCACCAGCCCCGTTCAATTTTTGCTTTGCCCCCCCTGTTCATTTCCATGTGCGCCAGGATCGTAAAAGCAACAGTTTGCAAGCTGCGAGAACTGCCCCGTTGGCAGCTACAACACGGGCCTGCAGTGGCGGCCCGTGCACCGTGTTTTTGTTCATGCATCCATTCGTTGTGCTCATTGCGTGTGCCACTCGAGCTGGCACGGAGACTACGTTTGTGCGGCCCATGCACCGTTGTGGTTCACTGCGTTCAGTTCAAAAGGGAAGGCCTTGGACTGCGTGTGAGCAGCCAGCCACGTTCCCTGTCACCTGCATTGTTTGAGTCAGAGACTGCATGCGGGCAGCCTGGCTCCCTGCTAACTGCTTTCTTTTTGCAGAGTTCAATGATCCTGGGCCATGGTTTAGTGTAAAATTTGTAAGTTAAGGTTAAGATGTACTGTAAATATGAGTGCGCCCCCGGCATGTCTGTCTAGCGCCGGCAATTTTATTTAAGTCGTCCGTGTGAGTGAGTTTGTTTAGATAGTTACGCAGCCCTCAGGTTATTTATTTTGGGGACACGAATACCATGAATGTCGCACTCAGGGATCCGTAGGTAAAATGTACTAGGGGAAAACTACACATGATGGCACACGAAAATTTGACGACTCGGGACGAGTCTGTAAAAAGGGGAGGGGGTAGTGTTGTGGTTACCAAATTCGCAAACCACCATTCAGGTCCCTTAGGTGAGGTATCTCGGTAAGTGCATGTGTAGTTAGGCCCAAACCCGTTGTCTAGTGGGAATACATGTCATTTATACGTGCTGCGACCCTTCAGGATAGCCGTTTTTCTTTTACTATCTTTATTTTGGACCAACCGCCATGATTACCACCACAACCACAACATCAACCACCAACCACAACACCGCTTCACCACAACCGCCACGACCTTCACGTCACACCTCGCAACCGTAGCATCGCCACCGTTCTTGCCCCGCTGTGGGTACCGGTGTTGGACTCGTGCAGGGCGCACGTTGAACAGCGTGTACAAAATCACGGATTTTGTGCTTCAAAAACGGATCAAAAACGACACACGCCCACTTTTTGCCGTCCAATCGGTGAGCGAGGGGCGATTTGGCCCCGCCTCCAGAACGATCGATATATGCAAATTTGTGGATCAAAAAGCCTTCACGCCCACTTTTTCTCGGGCCAATGGGGAGCGAGGTGAAAGGTCAAAGGGAGGGGGTCAAAGGCGAAGCTACGGGGGGATAAAAGGACGGTGTTCGTCAGTCAGCAGAACGAGAAGGAGTCGGAGGGTGGAGAGTCGAGTGTGGAAGTCTGGAGCCCGAAGCCTGCAGTAGCTGGAGAAGCTGAAGAGAGTCGAACGAGGAGAGCCCAAAGAAGAGTCCAGGGTGGAGAGTCCATAGGCGGAGAGGCGGCAGCGGCGAAGGCAGACGAGGGGGTGCTCGCGTCGGTGCCAGGAGCTGCACGCCCGAGGGAGGCCGGCAGCGCGTCCTGGCCGAGGTGGAGACGCACACCAGGGATAAGAAAGATCCTCTATACCCCGAGCATCAACAACCCCCTCCTGTTTCCCCCCGCGCTGAGATAGTGCGACCAAGGGGGCCCCGTTCCCACCCCCTGCCAGGCACTGTCCGCGAGGCCCGCGGAGTGAGGCGCCATCGCCGCTCCGCGTCTCATCACCAGACGGGTAGGCGCGACCCGGTCTCGGCCTCAGGCCCGCCTCATCCTTGGGGGTATTTCTTTTCCTTGGTTTTTGGTATGTGTTGTCGGCGCCGTCTGTGAAGTAGAATTGTATAAGTGTTGCCGTGTGCTCGGTAGTCGGTATTAGCTCTGCACTGTGTTTTCACTTTTATATTTGCTTTTTGTGTAAATGGAATTGTGTTTTCTTTTTTTTGTGTGCTTTTGGTGGAGTTGTATTTGTGTGCTTCCCGTGTGCCGCGAATAAATGTGCTTTATTGTTGAACTGTTCTCCCGCTTCGCTTCGTCTTTTCCCCCATTGAACCCTCATCTTGCTTCACGTAAAGGGTTGGTAGTGGGCTGAATACGCCCGATAATTAATCGAACCGTCGAGGTCGACGATAACACCGCTCGGTTATTCTGATAGTACGGAACGGGTCGCTTAAGTGGCCCGTGTCCGAAGTCGACCTGCGGCGAGGTGCGATCGCCCGGTCTACCCTCCACGTGGGTACTTAGGTAGGTCGAATTTGGCGAGCAACCCTATCCCACGCGGGGGCTGATTGGCTCGATCGCGGTGAGACCGAAAGGTCCACCCGTGACTGGTTCCCGGCGTTAGTCCGAGAGGGTCACGACTGGATTGTCCGTCCGGTGGGCGACGTGCCGCGATTCGAGTTACGTGGCCGTTCGCACGCCGGCGGGCGCGAATCCGCAACAATATTATATTGTAACCGCACTAGAAATTGAAGTGTCAACATCACCGGCGTACCGAAGAAAAAACAAACAAACAAAAAAAACAAGCACTCATAGACTGGTACTTACGAAATTGTCAACTTGACCTCTGACCTTGTCTAATAAAAGCTGTCTCTGGGGAAGGTAGTGACGCAAACCAGAAGTTTCTACGATGATTCTGTACCAAACCATCAAAAATCGAATGTTTTGGATGTTTGACCTCACTGTGACCTTGACCTTTGACCGATTTTGACCAAAATCTAATCAGCGCTAGCCACCACCCTCCTGAATATGGTGGTGTAATTTGACATTGGTAGCTTCTTCCGTTCTCAAGTTATCATTTTTTGGATGTTTGACCTCACCGTGACTTTGACCTTTGACCGATTTTGACCAAAATCTAATCAGTGCTAGCCATCACCCTCCTGAATATGGTGGTGTTATTTGACATTGGTAGCTTCTTCCGTTCTCGAGTTATCATTTTTGGATGTTTGACCTCACCGTGACTTTGACCTTTGACCGATTTAGACAAAAATCTAATCAGCACGAGCCATCACCCTCCTGAATCACGTAGTGTAAGTTGACATTGGTAGCTTCTTCTGTTCTCGAGTTATCTGTACCAAACCATCAAAAATCGAATGTTTGACCTCGCTGTGACCTTGACGTTTGCCGATTTTGACCAAAATCTAATCAGCACTAGCCATCACCCTCCTGAATCACGTGGTGTAATTTGACATTGGTAGCTTCTTCCGTTCTCGAGTTATCAAGCCTACAAACAAACAACCAGAAACGGAAGTCATCAATATACTTATGAAATCTTTAGATTTCGTAAGTAAAAAACCAGGGAGTCTGGAACACTGACGCTAACCATTACCTCAACGTGTTTCGACTTATGAGTAACTTACAAGTAACTTTTGTCGACGTGTGCCAACGATTGCATTACGTGCGTACAATTTATTCCCATCGCATGCGGAACGTGTGAGGCATCCGGCAAGTACGTCGTAAAATTTTTAACACGTTTAAAATTTAAAGATGTACTCCACTTACTACGACGTATGATAGCGTACTTTAGCGTTCTATTCACGTATACCAAACTTACCCATACCGTATTCGATGTGCACCAGCGTTTTAGACGCATTTTTCAGAGGTCGGCATACGCTGGCAAGATCGCCAAGGTGTGACTGCGATGTTGACACTTCCATTTCTCCAGCGGTTATGATTTGAATCATTGTGCGGCAGCCTTTTAATAGGCTACGCCACGTGATCGTCGGCGATACGTGCAGAATTCTATGCATAAGTTAGACTATCGTTGGGCATAGGCTGTGAACACTAACAGGCTAAGCATTCGTTGGTATAAGTTATCTATAAGACAACGAAACGTTCTGTGTCCGTTACTAATATGTCATGCATACGACCAACTCGTTATGAATACGTCCGAATCTTTAAAAAAAAAACATCCAAAGTTCAGCGTAAGCCAGCGTTTTACATACATTTTGATACGTTGCCATTGCTGGCTAAAACGTCAAGGTGTGACTGGGCCTTTAGGTTGGTAATTTTTCGAATTCATTTATTTTAAGCTCCAACCCCCGGAATTCGTTGGAATCGTCGAGAAAACTCTTCTGGTGTTTTTATTTCAAATTCCACCAACATTTACCTCTCCCTCATCGACCTTGAAGTTTAGCCTCAGTTTCTCGGGGCGGCTGACATTAGAACGACGACGTATCGACCTCTGATAAACTTTAAAACGCTCCTGTAATGTCAAATCGTCTTTTTTGATGTGATACATCGATCTGTGTGTTTGTGTAATGTGTAATGTGTATTACTCGTTCTTCTCTCCGCCCCTCCTAACAATTTTTTTTTCCAGGGTGAAACTTCAAGGTCGATGAGGGAGGGGTAAATGTTGTCCGATTGGAAAAAAAAAGTTCACCAGGAGAGTTTTCTCGACTATTCCAATGAATCCCGAGGGTTGGAGCTTAGAAAATTCGACGTTGATGAATAAGGACCACCCTATTAAACAACTCATTGATTTATACAAAACATGTGACTGGGTAAATCTTGGTTGAAAAGGTTTCATTATCTACACTTTATATGCATAAAAATGCAACCTCTTGTGTGCAACGTGACTTCCTTTTCATCCTCCTCCCCTTCCTCCTCTTCCTCCTCTATTTTTCCGATCCACCTTTACATTCTCACTTTGATCGTGAAGGTATTCACCTTTTGATTGTGAAGGTATGATTCATTCATTGACTGTATATTCAATACCCAGTTGGTCTTCACGGAGCTTCAAAATGTTTCAACTTCCTCTTTCTCCCATGTTGAATTCTATTAGAATTCTTTCCTCTTCAAAAGGCTACTTTCAAATAGATTTTTCAAACATTCCATCTCTAAAAATTCCAACTCTTACAGCTCTTTCTTTCTCCATTCTCTTAACTCGCCATTACTTCACACCGACCCAAACCTTTTAAAACATATCTCTGACTTCAATATCTCAAGAACCCCAATTTGCAATGGCTGTTCGTATTCCATCAATCGTTCTTTTTGACCGTCTTCAGTGTCAAACATTTCGCTGTGTCCTCACTCCTCTACTTCTATTTCCCCATATCCTACCTACCCTATCCCTTACCAGCATCCCACGACATGTCCCCTCCCTTGACTCCTCCTCCTCCCATTCCATCACGAACTTCCCCCTACCCTCCCATTCAAAACCTCATTCCCCCTCCTGTTGTTCCAACCTTAATCGTTTCCAAACCTCCTTTCTCTTTCCAATTCACCCCACCTCCTTAAATCTGCCTTCTCCTAACTCTTCCCCTGTTATACCCCTCTCTGTACCCCTCCCATCTTGCCCCTCATCCTCCCTACTCCCTTAGCACCTCTCCACTGTCCTCCGCTATACGAACAGCTCCTCCTCTGGTGTCCCAAACTGTGTGGTGTTAAAACACCTATGGGCTCTGTTCCAACCTAACAGATATCTCACTCTCTGAATGGGTACACTCCTCAATATCTTCCTGATGCTCTTCTTTTTTTTTTTCCTCTCATCACCCATCCCAGTCTTCCCACCCCTTAAATGTTGTTCCTCCCCCTGCTCACTCCCATCTTTACCATACCACTACCCAGTCTCATTCTTCCCCTCTCCCTCCTCCCCCATGGCCGTGCCTTCTCTCATCTTGTCCTCTCTCTCTCTCTCTCTCTCTCTCTCTCTCTCTCTCTCTCTCTCTGTCTCTCTCTGTCTCTGTCTCTGTCTCTGTCTCTGTCTCTGTCTCTGTCTCTGTCTCTGTCTCTGTCTCTGTCTCTGTCTCTGTCTCTGTCTCTGTCTCTGTCTCTGTCTCTGTCTCTGTCTCTGTCTCTGTCTCTGTCTCTGTCTCTGTCTCTGTCTCTGTCTCTCTCTGTCTCTCTCCCTCTCTCTCTCTCTCTCTCTCTCTCTCTCTCTCTCTCTCTCTCTCTCTCTGTCTCTGTCTCTGTCTCTGTCTCTGTCTCTGTCTCTGTCTCTGTCTCTGTCTCTGTCTCTGTCTCTGTCTCTGTCTCTGTCTCTGTCTCTGTCTCTGTCTCTGTCTCTCTCTCTCTCAGCTTCCTTGTCACCTCTCCCTCTCAAATCAGCTGCTTCTTCCCTTCTCAAAGAAAACGTTGCTCTCGTCCCCTTCCAAGCTCCTCTCACCCGTCTCCCTCAAATCTCTACCATCACCCTTCGCCCTCAACTCTCCCCTCTCACCATTCTCACATCAATCTCCCCCCTCACATCCACAAAGCTGCCTCCTTCCCCTGCCCCTCTCTCTTCCATCTCACTACTCCACCTCTTCCAATTTTCTACTTCCCTCTGCCCCCACTCATATTACTCCCCACTGTGCTTCATCTCACCACCACCTAGCCTTTCGTCGTCCTTCCCCTCAGCCTGCCCTCTCCACTAGCTCTTCTGCAATCTCCTACACACTGTCAACAGCTCTCCCTACTTCCCCCTCCCTCCCCTCTCTGGTACCCAACACCTCCTCCCCTTCCTCTTCCTTGTGGACCTCACACATCCGGGGAGCGCATGCTCCCATACCTGACCTGATATCCAGGGCCTTTGCTCTAAGCTGACAGATCTGATCTGACAGTGACGCCTTCACTCTTTCATTCCTCTTTTTCCCGCCTTTGGAATAAACTCACTCACTCTGTTCAATCCCATTCTTCCCTCCAGGCCTTCAAAACAGCTGTTCACCACCACCTCTTATCGTCCCCCATCCAAATCCTTGATCTTTTCTTCCCCCGTCAATCCACCCCAAACCCACCTCCTTCAAATTTCCTACTTTCCTTCCTGAAAGTCCCTGTAATGTCCATCTAGTATTCCCCGTGTTTCCCGCCCCATCCCTCTCCCTTCCACAGATCTCCTAATGTCTCTGTTCCCCACTGTTTTGTCCTTCCCAAACCCACCCCTCTAGTCTCATGCCCCCCTTGCTGTGCGTTGTGTGTTAGCCTTGACAAGGTATACAAAAAATAAAGATCTCTCTTTTCAGGTTGCCACTGACAAACCAGATATAATCTGCTCAACAGAAACTTTTCTCCTTCAACACTTCATAGTCTCTCACCATGGTTACTCACTCCTATGGTACGATAGACCTGAGACATCCTGGTGGCAGAGTTGCTCTCTTCATCAAAAACTATTCCTCACTCTTCTCCATGCACTGCCATCACACTCCCAGGAATACCTCTGGCTATGGCTTCCCCTTCGCTCCCACCTCTTCTTGTTTATATGTGTGTGTTGTACTGTCCACCAAACAGAAATGACTCCATTTACGTCTCACTCACCACCAACATGGACTAACTTCTATCCACTCATCCCAACTTTCTCATATGTGGTGATGTCACTTGTCATCATGCCAGCAAAGGACTTCTGCGACTCATTGGGACTGACACAATCTGTCAACTTCCTGACCCGGATCTCGGTCAACAGTACATCATATCTTCTGGATTTGGTTTTGACCAATTTCTCTGCAAATGTCTGCTGTTCTTCTTCTGCTCCAGTCCATTCATCTGGCCATTCTCAGAGAGCCACCTCAGTGTGGACGAGTCTGGCATTTCACTCAGGCCAACTGGCAGGGATGTCAAGCAGCCATCAAACTTCGAGTCCGATCTCCCATTTTTACTGTTTCTGACATAAACTCATCCTGGGAATTTTTTTCAAAGAAATTTGCTCTCTCGTACACACATTTATCCTATCTCATCTTCAGTTGTCATACCCTTCCTCTCACACATGGTACACTGAAGCCTGTGGTGAGGCAGTTGCCCTGAAACAACTTGCCCTCACCTCATAGAAGGCAAATCCAACCGATGGCAATCTCAATTCCTTCCACAAAGCTCAGAACAAGTGTTTGTTTACCTTCAGGAGAGCCAGGAAACAACATCTTTCTCAGCTCAACTCTGAACTCTCAAACCCGTCTCCCTCCTTCAAATCCTGGTGGTGTTTGGTTAAGTCTGGTTCTAGTGTATGTCCCCCCTCCATCCCCTCCATTACCTCAAATGGCTGCATAGTTGACACTGCACGTGAAAAGGCTGAATGCCTAAACTCTGTGTTTGCTTCAAAATCTTGTGTCCAAAACCCATCGCTTTCAGTACCCACCTTACTCAGTCACACCCAGCTGCTCCTGGACTCTGTGTCGTTTTCCCTCTCGACAAGGTGGAGATCTTGCTGTCAAACCTCGACTCTGGTTCTGCAACCGGACGAGATGGCATCAGCCCATGTGCTTTACCGCTTTACATAAAAAGGTGCAAAAACAGATCCCTTCAACAACAGACCAATCAGCCTGCTCCCAATCATCAGCGACGTCATGGAATCCATCATCACTTCTGACATTAAATTCTTCCTCTTCTCCAATGCCATGATCTCCAATCATCAATTGTAATTCAGTCCAGTTCACTCTACCCCAGACATGCTGCTTCTGCTTTCCCAACAATGGATGGAGGTCCTCAATGCCAGACATGAAATCAGAGCTGTCTCCCTAGATATATCGCGAGCTTTTGATACAGTTGAGCACCCCGCAATGCTCACCAAACTCTATTCTTATGGTATCCGAGGCAATCTCCATTCATAGCTCATGGACTTCCTCTCCTGTTGTAGTCAAAGCGTGGCCCTTAATGGCATTCTCTCATCTCTTCCTGTCCAAACTGGAGTTCCTCGAGGCAGTATTATGGGCCTTGTGCTTTTTCTTATCTTCATCAATGATCTCTCTGACTCTCTGGAAAATCCTCTTTATCTTTTTCTTTCAAAAAAAAACCTCTCAAGCTGGTCAATCACTTGGAACATGTCTTTCAATCCTGACAAATCTCACACTCACTATGTCTCTCTGAAAGGACCTTCTGGAACCCCCCCCCCACTACTTTCTCAATAATCCTCTTGAAGAAGTTCTGTCACTCAAGTTTTTGGGGGGTGGTGGAGGGGGGAGCGTCTTACTGTCTGCCATGATCTTTCCTGGGAAAGCCACATTTTCAAGCTGGCCTCCAAAGCCAGTCGCTGACTGGGCATCCTCCATTGTGTGAAGTCCTTCCTCGGCACATCTGAGCTCTTAACCACATACAAAGCTTTCACGCAGTTTGTTAGAGTCATGCTCTTCCCTTTTGGCTGGGGCTCCTGCCTCACACTTCGCTCGGCTTCACACTGTGGAAACCAAGGCTTTTAGGATCATTAGTATCTCCCCCAATGAAGCTGTCTTTGGGTCTTTCACTCTCTCACCGCAGGCAGGTCGGTGGTCTTTCTGACTTCTTCCAACTCCTCTCCGGCCATGCACCTCCTGCTCTGTCTCTGCTCTTTCTCCCCAACATTTCCACAGGGTGCTCAAGGTCTGCCATCAACCACCTTCTGGTGAAACTGCCAAATTGAAGAATCACTTCGTACTTTCCCTTTGATTCCTCTTTTTTTTCCCGCCTCTGGAACAAACTCCCGCTGTCTCTTCAATCCTGCTCTTCCCACCGGGTCTTTATAAAAGCTGTTCATCACTATCTCATATCTTCCTCCATCCAAAGCCATGATATTTTTCTACTCTCATTAATCCACCCCAAACCCACCTCTTTCAAATTCCCTGCTTTCCTTCCTGAAAGTCCCTGTAATGTCCATCTTGTGTACCCTGTGTTCCCCACCCCATCCCTCTCCCTTCCACAGATCTAATGTCTTTGTTCCCCACTGTTTTGACCTTCCCTCTCCCACCCCTCTTGTCTCATTTCCCCCCCCCCTTGCTCTGCGTTTTGTTTTTGCTCTCATATGAGCCTCGGCATTGTATACAAAAAATAAATAAACACTTGGAGAAACCTTTACTCGTTTTTTTTTGTTTTTTTTTTTCTCTCCAAGGAGCTATTCCGTTTTTCGGGAGGAGACAGACTGCATTAATGTGTGTATATATTGTTACGAATTTCGGTCTGCCCGGCGTGCGATCGGCCACGCAACTCGAATCGCGACCGCGTCACCCACCGGAACGGACAATTCACTCGTGACCCTCCCGGAACAACGCCGGGAGGTAGTCACGGGTGGGTCTTTCGACCTCACCACAATCGTGCCAATCGGCCTCCCGCGCAGGATAGGGTTGTTCGCCAAACTCGACCTACCTAAGTACCTGTGTGAGTAGTTAACCGGGCGATCGTACCTCGCTGCTGGCCAGCCTAGGACACGAACCGCTTAAGCGGTCCGTTCCGTGCTTCAGTGATAACCGAGCAGTGTTATCGCCGGCCCCGACGGAGGTGATTATTTACCGGGTGCTTACACCCCTCTACCAATTTCTTTCGTGATGCAAGATGGAACTTTCAAAAAAGGGAAAGGACACAACGAAATGGAGAACAGTTCAACAAGCACATTTATTGCACACTCAGACAAGCACGTATTTTACAGCCATACAGAAAAGCATGCACATATAACAGTGAAAGCAATGAAAGCAAGCAAAGGCAGAGTTACGACCGAATAAAGTGTCTTTATTTCACACGCACACTTAGACAATTCTACTTACAAGACGGCGCCACCACATGCATTTACACAAAAGCAAAGGAAAAAGCCACCCTCAAAGGCAAGGATGGCAGACAGGTTCATGGACCAAATGTGCGTGGAACCTGGATGAGCGGCCAGGTCCACGAGACCGAAGGGTCTTACCCGCGCCCTCGTGGCGCGATGGCGGGCAAGCCACGATGTCAGCGTAGCTGCACCTGGCTTCGTGCCCCTGGCGTGGCCGGTGAGCTCTCGCCGTCGATTGGCCCCATTCTGCCTTTCCCGTCTGCTTCGAGCTCCGTCTCCCGACTCTGCCCCACCGACACTGCCGCACCGACACTGCCGCCGTCTGCCTCTTCGAGCTCCGTCCGGTTCTCCGACCCCTCCAGACTGCCACTCCACTGACTTCAGACTGCCACTCTCCAGACCCGACTTGACTGCTGCTCTCCAGACCCGACTCGACTGCCGCTCTCCAGACCCGACTCGACTGCTGCTCTCCAGACCCGACTCGACTGCCGCTCTCCAGACCCGACTCGACTGCCTTCTCCAGACCCGACTCGATTGCCGTCTCCAGACCCGACTCGACTGCCGTCTCCAGACCCGACTCGACTGCCGTCTCCGGACCCGACTCGACTGCCGTCTCCGGACCCGACTCGACTGCCGTCTCCGGACCCGACTCGACTGCCGTCTCCGGACCCGACTCGACTGCCGTCTCCGGACCCGACTCGACTGCCGTCTCCGGACCCGACTCGACTGCCGTCTCCGGACCCGACTCGACTGCCGTCTCCGGACCCGACTCGACTGCCGTCTCCGGACCCGACTCGACTGCCGACTCACTGCTCTGCCGACTGCCGACTCACTGCTCTGCCGACTGCCGACTCACTGCTCTGCCGACTGCCGACTCACTGCTCTGCCGACTGCCGACTCACTGCTCTGCCGACTGCCGACTCACTGCTCTGCCGACTGCCGACTCACTGCTCTGCCGACTGCCGACTCACTGCTCTGCCGACTGCCGACTCACTGCTCTGCCGACTGCCGACTCACTGCTCTGCCGACTGCCGACTCACTGCTCTGCCGACTGCCGACTCACTGCTCTGCCGACTGCCGACTCACTGCTCTGCCGACTGCCGACTCACTGCTCTGCCGACTGCCGACTCACTGCTCTGCCGACTGCCGACTCACTGCTCTGCCGACTGCCGACTCACTGCTCTGCCGACTCACTGCTCTGCCGACTCACTGCTCTGCCGACTCACTGCTCTGCCGACTCACTGCTCTGCCGACTCACTGCTCTGCCGACTCACTGCTCTGCCGACTCACTGCTCTGCCGACTCACTGCTCTGCCGACTCACTGCTCTGCCGACTCACTGCTCTGCCGACACACACTGCTACTGCCACACTCTGCCACACTCTGCCACGAGCTGCATTGTGCTCGCGCTTATATAGGCCGGGGGAGGAGTGGATATGCAAATTTGTGGATCACAGCGGGTTCGGAGGCGGGGCTACACCATCTGATGCTCAGCCATTGGATGGAAGAAAAGTGGGCGTGAATCATTCTTGATCCGATTTCTCCTTCAAAAGGATCCCATTCACAACCCATGGCACGACGTTTGGTAGAAAGGTGAGGGTGGTGGGAGTTTGCTAAGGTGGTTTGGGAAGGGTGTTGGTGGTGGCAATTTGGTTGCTGGTGTGCGTCGTTTAAGAATGGCGGTGAAGCGATGTTTGCGGGGTGGAGTTGTGGAGGTAAAGAGGTGAAGGTGGTGGTGTTTGAGTTGTAGTTGTTTGGGAATGATGTTGGTGGTGGCGATTTGGTTGTTGGGGGATGATTGGTCCAAAATAATGATGGAGAAAAGAAAAACGGCTAACTCAAAGGATCACAGCCCTGTGAAAATGGAAATTCCCTTTAAACAACGGTGGGGAAAATCTAACTACACATATACTTATCGTCATAACTGATCTAAGGTCCTTTATGGTGGTCTGCGAATTTCCACAGCCGTGACAATGTATAATATATATATATATATATATATATATATATATATATATATATATATATATATATATATATATATATATATCTTCTTCTTCTTTCGGCTGCTCCTGTTAGAGGTCGCCACAGCGGATCATCCGTATGATCCGCATAGTGATTTGGCACATGTTTTACGCCGGATGCCCTTCCTGACACAACCCTGGTCGCCTCTTACGACACAGGGATATGGTATACCTATTTTAACCGGGGTATACACCGGCCCAGTATACTGGTACTCATTTCACCGACCTCGGAAGGATGACAGGCTGAGTCAACCCCCTGGTGTATTAATTCAGTGGCCCAACGGGGCTTGAACTCAGGACCTTTTGGATCCCAAGCCGCTGCCCTAACCACTGCGCCAACACCAGGCTACAATATATATATATATATATATATATATATATATATATATATATATATATATATATATATATATATATATATATATATATATATATATATATATATATATATATATATATATATATATATATATATATATATATATATATATATATATATATATATATATATATATATATATATATATATATATATACATACTGTATACACCTGGAGCATGACATTCGCGGGTTCCGTGTATCCGCGGTTGATGATTTCCGCCATGCTCCCTTGTATTGGCAGTTTTCACGGAGATTTTTTTTTTAAATGAGCCGTGGGCATTACAGTTCTAAAATGTATCTTCCATGAGCTATGCACAGTTCTTCATTGGAATTTAAGAAGGCATTTGATAAGGTACCTCGTAGGAGGTTGTTAGCCAAAGTGAGGGCTTGTGTCGTGGCTGGTCGGGTAGCTAATTGAATTGCAAACTGGCTTAATGGTAGGAAGTAAAGAGTTGCTGTGAGTGGGAGGATGTCTTGCTGGGAGGATGTAAGTAGCGGGGTACCTCAGGGATCAGTACTCTGACCATTACTATTCATTATTTACATCGATTTGGATAATGGGGTTAAGAGTAAGCTTTCCAAATTTGCAGATGACACAAAGCTTGGAGGTAAGGTGGATAGCAGAGGGGGGTAGTGTTCAGATACAGGAAATTATTGATACTTGCATAGATGGGGCAAAAGATTGGAGGATGTAATTTAACCTGAGCAAGTGTAAGGTGTTGGGGATGGGAAAGAACAATGAAAATAGAGATTACAGGATGCAAGGGGTAATATTGGAGCGTGTCACACAGGAGAAGGATCTGGGGTTGGTAATGGATACGGGAGGTAAGTCGGCAGCACAGTGCCAGGAAGCTTTCGGTAAAGCAAATAGGGTTTTCGGTTGTATTCGGAGGGGGATCATTTATAAATCAAAAGAGGTGTCAACATTGTACTGGAATTTAGTGAGGGCCACATCTAGAATATTGTGTGCAGTTTTGGTCACCACTGTTCTGGAAGGACATTAGACCCGTAGAGAGGGTTCAGCGTAGGGTTAACTAGATTGATTCCGGGCCTAGCTAGACTCAGCTATGACGAGCGGCTGAAGGAGACGGGGCTTTTTTCACGAGAAAGGAGGCGGTTACGAGGAGATATGATTGAGATGTTTAATGTAATGAAAGGTGGAGATAAAATAAGTGCAGATGAATTATTCAACAGAGTTGACAGTGATAGGACCAGCGGCCATAGCCTGAGAGTAAAGAAGAGGAGAGTTAAGACAGTAGCAAGGCAGGGGATTTTTACTCAGAGTGTAGTTAATGCATGGAATGGTCTCCCTGGAAAGGTAGTGGCAGCAGAAAAAGTAGATACGTTTAAATTAGAATTAGATAGGTTCCTGGAAGTTATAGAAATAGTGGGGTATGGGGATGTTGAAAGGACTTTTCAGGAGTTTGAGCATTGATGGGTGATTGTGTGCATGTGTACGGAGTACTGTTGGTAGGGGTCTTGTAAGGGGGGTTGTGTGGTTGTTGATGTGTGTTTTTAACCAAGCCCATGCCCCCTCCTCTGAGGGGAAGAAAAAAATACAAGAACTTAAACAAATTAAGTAATAATAATAATAATAATAATAATAATAATACTAATAATAAAAAACAATTATTTCATTAATTCAAAACATTTTTTTGCATTTTCTTCTTTGGATCTTTTGTAGATAAATTGGTATGGTGTTCGCGCAGGCATGATGGGCTGAATGGCTTCCACCTGTGTTAGATTTCCTTGTATAAAGCAGCTGGATGTACATACAGTACAATACTGTACGTACGCAAAAAACCTCTTCCACGAGCCATGAACATGACCTGCGTCCTGTACGTGTATTGTAGCTTTGCGGGATAAACATTGTTTTGTAGAATGTTTCACCAGTGTAACACGTCATTCACCGTGACATCATCCTCTGTTAATTACTTACAGAATGAAAACACTAACAAGCTTCTATTGATGAATCCAGTAATTACCAGGTTGCCACATATGGACATTACACAATGAAAACATTCAGCACATCTTTGTGTAAATCACCATCTTGCAACAAACAGCACCATCTGAGCTGTTAACATTATTTTAAGAATGCTCAGCATAATCTACCTGTAGTGTGGTGGCTTAGCCCAAATATTCAAAAGAATTGTGCATTTTGTGATACAAGCACCAAATTTGGCACAAATGTACATTAATATGTTGTGAACATTTTCAGATATTGGGCCACTTGAAATTCTCTCTTTATGTCCGCCATATTGGATTTCAAAATGGCCGCCACTTGAAATCTACATTTGCTATTATCTCTGGACGTAATGCAGCTATTGACTTGATTCTGGTATCTAAATGTATGTTTTTGGGGGGCAAGGAATCCAATGGTTGTGGCCATGGTTGTGGCACTCACACAGTGATCCGGCACTCACACATGATCCCACACAGTGGCCATGATCCGGCACTCAATGGATGTCGTGAGGAATGCTGTGGAACACCTGAATCCTGGACAGACGCCAGTGGTCACCGTTGATCAGCCACTGTTTGCTTTGGCCAAGCAGATACAGTGGAAGTGGCCAGAGAGCTATGGTGAAGACCAGATAGTGGTGATGTTTGGTGGCCTCCACATAGAGATGGCGGCACTGAGGACACTGGGGGACTGGCTGAAAGGGAGTGGTTGGGTGCAAGCACTTGTGCAACCCGAGATTGCGACACCAGGGACAGCAGACTCATTCCTGCGAGCATCCCATGTCTTGCGCACAAGAAGAGCACATCAAGTGACTGCAGCAGCACTGTACATCCTGCAACACCGTGCCTACAACCACTACTGTCTGGGAGAAACCAGGGATGCAGAGGACCTTCCGGAGTTTGAAGACTGGTGTTGCCAGAGAGGAGAAGACATCCCCCAGTTTCTCTACTGGGCAACCGTGCTGGAAGTAGAACTGTTGGTTCTAGTGTATGTGCGTTCTCTCAGGCAGGGATCATTAATGATGTACCTTGATGCTCTGACAGAGCTGGTCCCCTGGTTCCATGCACTGGATCACACCCACTATGCTAGGTGGATACCAGTGCACCTGAAGGACATGGCCGAACTCACCATCAAACACCCAGATGTAGCCAGGAAATTCAGGGAAAGCCACTTCACCATTCAGAAAACACAGAGGGTGTTCTCTTCAATCCCGATTGACCAGGCACATGAGCAGAATAATGCCTGCATCAAAGGAGACGGTGGAGCAGTTGGGCTCACTGACAACCCAAGTGCCCTACGTCGCTGGATGGTTGCGGGACCAGAAGTTGCCAGGGTGATCGAAGAATTCCAGAATGGGAACCAACACTGGAGACGGCAAACAGCAGACACACGTCATCATGATCAGACGCCAAGTGTACAGGCCTCATTTGTGAAAGATGTTTGCTCTCTCGTCGGTGTCATAGAGGAGATGGGCAACCCATTCGAGGAGGAGAGTCAGGATGTAGTCAAACTGGACACAAAGGAGATCGCAGATCCTGCTGCTGTGGAGACCGTGATTAATGCCAAGAGGATTGGCCAAGAGCTGTTCGAGGCTTTCACCAGAGACTGTCTGTTGGACAGAACAAAGGCAGTGGACACACCCATTCCTAGTAACACGCTGAAGGTGTTCAGGACTTCCACTCCAAGAAGCCAGAGCATAGGTCAGCAACAGCTCGCCTCCATCAAGAATGACCGTGAACTCTTCGTACGCCTGTACATTGGCTGCCAGACGAGGGATGGAAACCTTGAGGAGTTCTTTTGTCACGAGAATCAGGCATGTCCTCCTGCATTGCCTGATGGTGGAAGCCTCTGCACTGGTACCAAGAGTGATCTCCTCACATGCTTGGAAGAAGTCTCCGACGCAAAGACAGAGACTCCTGTCACAACCTGTATTGTGCTTGATGGAGCAGCCATCGTCCAGATGCTGAAGCCAGCTGCATCAAAGACCTTTGAAGAGTATGCACAACAGATCTTCATCCCATATATGTCCACGAAGCTGCAAACAGTGTCACGCCTGGATCTGGTCTGGGATACTTACCTTGCTGATTCACTGAAAGGTAGTACACATGCAAAGCGGGGACAAGGTGTGCGGAGACGTGTGGTGGCTGCCGCAGCCATACCAGGAAACTGGCAGAACTTCCTACGAGTGGACAGCAACAAGACCGAGCTGTTCAGGTTCCTCTCGGCAGCTCTCATGGAATGGTTTGACCAGGAGGACAAGCAACTCGTCATTACTGATGGAGAGGCATTGCTCAGCAAGCCACTACTGCCAGATCTGACCTCACTCGCCCCATGTAACCATGAAGAAGCTGACAGTCGGATGTTGCTGCATGCATCTCACGCAGTCCAGCATGGACACCATGCAATACTCATCCGGACTGTAGACACCGATGTTGTGGTGCTGTCAGTGTCCCTGGCACAGGAGTTACAACCAGAAGACAAACTGTGGCTGGCATTCGGAACAGGCCAGAGTTTCCGATACCTAGCAGCACACGAAATAGCAGCTGGATTGGGACGAGAGAAGGCTCGTGCACTGCCAATGTTCCATGCTCTAACTGGATGCGACACTGTGTCTAGTTTTCATAGACATGGCAAGAAGACTGCGTGGGCAGTCTGGACGGTACTGCCAGAACTCACTGAGGCGCTGCTGCTGCTGTCCTCTGCACCTCGTGACATACCAGACGATGCAATGCGCATCATCGAGAGGTTCGTGATCCTGTTGTATGATCGAACCAGCAAATGCACAGACATTGACAAGGCCAGGAGGAAACTCTTCGCAAGGAAGAACAATGTGCAGCTCATCCCTCCAACGAAGGCAGCTCTGGAAGAACATGTCAAGAGGGCAGTGTATCAAGGTGGACATGTGTGGGGTCAGATACTGCTGCCAGCACCAGAGCTCCCTCCACCAACCAACTGGGGTTGGTCAAGGACTGGAGAAGGACAGTACACACCTTACTGGACCAGGCTAACTGAGGCAGCTCACAGCTGCATTGAGCTAGTTTCTTTCAAGTGCAAGAAAGGGTGTGTGAGGCGCTGCAAGTGCAAAAAGGCTGCCCTTCAGTGCACAGCCCTCTGTGTGTGTGAAGGGGACTGCACATGACGATGAGTCAACAACATACATGTACTTGTGGCAATGCTGAACTTGTTAACATGACACTGTTTATGTACACGTATCGTCATTACCGGTATATACCAATCCTCAGATACCAATACACCTAGCCTCAAATACTAGACCATGTAGCATGTCAGTATTATACCTAAGACGTTTACTGAACAAAGACATTCTTTTCAAAGTATTGTGTTGAATCCAATATTTGCCTAGATAATTTCCAAATAAAATTATATAACAGACTGTGATAGATAATATTTAGTTGAAAATGGTACCATTGGATTCCTTGCCCCCAAAAACATACATTTAGATACCAGAATCAAGTCAATAGCTACATTACGTCCAGAGATAATAGCAAATGTCGATTTCAAGTGGCGGCCATTTTGAAATCCAACATGGCGGACATAAAGAGAGAATTTCAAGTGGCCCAATATCTGAAAATGTTCGCAACATTAATGTACATTTGTGCCAAATTTGGTGCTTGTATCACAAAATGCACAACAGGTTTGCTATGCTGCTACACTACTGTAGATAGGAAAGATGTCATGTCCTGTGAGTTAAAATGGAAACATTCAGCATATCTATCAGTATAATTAGCAGCCAGCTACATACAGACTAATTACATAATGACATCGCTCATCACATCTATTATCAGCTGCCGAATACAGCATCGCTCATAAAAAATCTCCCACAAACAATGCGCAGACTGCTCACCCAACCTGCAGTTACCCACAATGCACGTGTCAAACTCACAGGGGAGCGTGCCGCCAAGGCATTCCCTGCAGAACTCGCGATCCTCATCGAGGAGAAGGGGTATCTGCCAGAGCAGGTCTTGACCTGATGAGACCGGCTCGTTTTGGAAAAAGATGCCGACCAGAACGTTCATCTCACAGCGCGAGAGCAAAGCAGCTGGCTTCAAGGCTGCAAAGGACCGGGTATCCCCTCTCCTCTGCGCAAACGCCGAAGAGAACTTCATGGTAAAGCCCATGATGCTTTACCGTTCCCTGAACCCACGTGCGCTGAAGAACAAAAACAAGCAGTTGCTGCCCATGTACTGGAGGTGAACAGGAAGGCGTGGGTGACATCTGAACTTTTTATGGACTGGATCCATACCTGTTTCGTTCCTCAGGTTGAGAGGTACCTGGCAGGAAAAAACCTTTCGTTCAAGGTACTCCTGCTGCTTGACCGCACCTGGCCACCCCACGGACCTGAACGGTGCATCTTCATCATTTTGCAACGTTACTTGTGCTGTTTGTTTAATATGAACTTGAAACGGTACATGATGATGATGTTGTGTTTTGTTTCGTGGTACGGTACAGTAGTTAAGAGACTTTAAAATGCATTCTTCAATAAATTGGAAACGGCACCTGGTGGTGGTTTTTTTCTGTTCTTCTTTAATTAAACTGTAATCATGCATTTATGGTCGAAAACATTTTAAACTTTAAAAACTTTCTCCTTTGAACCAGGAACCGCTGTGAACCGATAACATTATCCCCCTTGTCCACATTGTACCAATTCCCCAACTTTGGTGGTGTTGCCATTTGCGGCCTTTTCACGAACTAGGAACCGCTGCGAACCGATAACGTTATTCACCTTGTCTCCATTGTAGCAATGATAAAACACTTGTGGATTTTTCCCCGCCACTCACGGATTTTTCGTGGGTCGGGAAATCCTCGGAACCTATCCCCCCGTTTCCCATTGAAACAATGTCCCAACATTTGTGGTTTCAACATTCGAGGGGTTTTCCCGAAACGTATCGCCCGTGAATGTCAGGGTCCTGGTGTGTGTGTGTGGTGTGTGTGTGTATGTATGTGTAAATTGTGTGTACTAGTACGTGCCCTTAGGGGCGGGCCCGTAGGTGCGTAAACGATGACTGGATTGGGGCATTATTTCAATTAGATTGGACCAACCGGATCATAAATGGCCATAACTTGGGAAATACCTGGGAAACATATTCAGGTCCCCAGCGTCAATTGTGACATCATATCAAATGAAGAAGAATTGTGACGCCCCCTCTCTCTCGCCCCCTCGCTCCCCCTCCTCTCGCCCCCCTCGCTCCCCCTCCTCTCGCCCCTCCTCTCTCTCCCCTCCTCTCTCACCCCCCCTTCGTTCTCCTCTCTCCCCCTCTCTTGAATTGTGACGCCCCTCTCTCTCACCCCCTCTTTCCCCCATCTCCCCCTCTCTTGCCCCCCTCTCCCCCTCTCACCCCCCTCTCACCCCTTCTCTCACCCCTTCTCTCACCCCTTCTCTCACCCCTTCTCTCACCCCTTCTCTCACCCCTTCTCTCACCCCTTCTCTCACCCCTTCTCTCACCCCTTCTCTCACCCCTTCTCTCACCCCTTCTCTCACCCCCTCTCTCACCCCTCTCTCTCTCCCTCTCTCACCCCTAGTCTCACCCCTCCTCTATTCCCCTCTCTCTCCCCCTCTCTCACCCCTAGTCTCGCCCCTCCTCTCTCCCATCCCCCCTCTCTCCCATCCCCCTCTCTCCCATCCCCCTCTCTCCCATCCCCCTCTCTCCCATCCCCCCTCTCTCCCATCCCCCCTCTCTCCCATCCCCCTCTCTCCCATCCCCCTCTCTCCCATCCCCCCTCTCTCCCATCCCCCTGTCTCGCCCCCTCTCTCACCCCCTCTCTTGCCCCCTAGTCTCGCCCTTCCTCTCTCCCCCTCCTCTCTTGCCCCCACTCTCATCCCCCCTCTCCCGTCCCCCTCTCTCGCAGATATTGGTCGACAGATAAATTGCCGTAACTTGGGAACTGCTCGTCCGATTAATATCAAACCTCGAAAAGGCACATCCGCGGGTCCCCAGCAATATTACTGGCAAGTTTCAATCAGATCGGACTGTCAGTCGTGCAAAATAAATAAAAGTAATAAATAAATAAACAAACATCAATTGTGACGTCATTCGTGATGTCATAGCACCGTGTCTTGTCATTGGTCGACAGGTAAATGGCCGTAACTTGGGAACCGCTTGTCCGATTAATATCAAACCTTGAAAAGGCACATCAGCAGGTCCCCAGCAATATTCCTGGCAAGTTTCAATCAGATCGGACCGTCAATCGTGCAAATAAAAAAAGATAATAAATAAATAAATAAACATTAATTGTGACGTCATTCGTGATGTCATAGCACCGTGTCTTGTCATTGGTCGACAGATAAATGGCCGTAACTTGGGAACCGCTTGTCCGATTGATATCAAACCTTGAAAAGGCGCATCAGCGGGTCCCCGGCAATATTCCTGGCAAGTTTCAATCCGATCGGACCGGTGATCGTCCGGTTATTAATAATTTGGGAAAAAAATTGGCATGAGAAGGTGGAACGATACGTTCAGCTGCCATATATACACCTTTTCAACACTGAAAAAGCAGTAAAATGGCCGTAACTTAACCGATTGATATCAAACCTCGAAAAGGCACATCTGCGGGTCCCCGGCAATATTCCTGGCAAGTTTCAATCAGATCGGACCGGCGGTCGTCGAGAAACGGTGGTCGCAGACAGACAGACAGACAGACAGACAGACAGACACACACACACACACAGATTGCTGGAATTATTGGTAGAGATATATATATATATATATATATATGGGTTATGGGAATTTTTAACATCTTATATATTTTTGAAAGAAACATTGTTCTTATGTTATTTAGAAGAAATGTAAAGATGTGTACCATATAATGTGACATAAATTAGACGTTTGCTGTCGATTTGAATGTCTGCATTGTCAGTCTTTCTTCAGCTAACATTTTCTTCTTGCCTTGTTTGCAGTCAATGAAGAGGAGTTTATGGCAATCATGACTGGTGATCTGTGAAGAGGTGGTATTGGGGGCAAACCATATGTTCGGTACATTAGAAAAAAAAAATGAACTCTGTTCTTGAAAATCTTCAGTTTCTGATGTGAGTACACATTGAACTGTGTTCAATGACTGGAACAGTTTTCTTGTTCCATACCGGTAGAACGTTGCCGCTTTTACAGCAAATGTGTACAAATTGCTTGGGGTTTTTAATCAGTGGTATTTGCGAATGTCATAGTTCACATAGGCGCTGGAATTGAACGTGATCAAAGGCGTCGAACTGTTGTGAGAAAGTGTTGAATACTAGTTTATTTTTGGGTGTTGTCCCAAGTTTGGACATGCAAGTCAGTGTTTAAATATGTGAGCAGCATTTATTTGTAGATGCTTAATATGTTTTCTGATAACCAGTGTTTTGGCACAAAATATGCAGCACCAAAATGTGTTGCTGGAAAAATCAATCCGTAAAGCACTATATTTGGATGGCATGCAAAATATTTCTTGCTTCGGAAGTCATTTTGTTGCAAGTTAATTTGTTTTTGGTTGATAGGTTTTAAATATGTGCAGACTTGCAAAGCAATAGGCAAATGAGAAAGAATGAGAAAGACTGAAAGAAAGAAAAGAAAGAAAGAAAGAGAAAGCAAATAATAAATTAGCCAGTGCTCAACATCTCATCCTTGTGTTTATTCGATGCTGATTCGGTGTCGTAAGTGAAGGCATGTAAGTTTCTTTAAATATTTTTTTCTGTGACTGAGGCACAATACCACACTGAGGAATGTGAGTGAGATATTGCAGTTTATGGATGTTGGTTGGATGTATTTTATTTTTTGTGAATGCAACTTTCAATAGAACAATGCTTGTGTAACTTGTCAATAAAAGCGAATGTTGATCTTCTTTCATATGCAGCACAAGGCTGTGGGGTAGCATTGTTGGTCAAGGGCATGTCTGCAGCAGTGATGTGATGCTCTCTGCTGGTTAGGGCAGGAATTTGTAATTTGTTTATTGTGCCGGCGATAGCTCGCCTACTCTTCGTGAAGGACTGCATAGGTGGGAGGAGGGGGAGGGTCTTTAATGTCCACCAACTAATTCTGCCAGATGGGACAAATGTTGAGTACAGTTTTGTTGTGAAACTAAAGTAACATTGGATTTTTTGTTTTTAATTGCTCTGTCGTGCCTAAACCTTTGTAGCTATGTGAAAGATAATATTAAATGATCCCCGACTGGCGACCCCATTCCTTAATGGGTGTAGGGGTGTCTTTTAAGCCCTCACACAAAAAAATAAGAAAGTTAAAAAATAAATAAATTATTTCATCAAAATACCAACAGGATTAGAACAGCATCAACAGGGCAACAACTCCGGCTACCCCTGATAGTAGTCGAGATAAATATCTCTACAGCAAGTATAATTGTTATATAATTACACATTTTACCTTCTCCTTACCATTTATTTTTTTCATTTTTCTTTACCCTCCCACTCCTTTAAAAACCCTACTTATACGTCATCTGTCTTTATAGTTTCTTTCATCTACTCTTACATTTGTACTTTTCTGCTTTCCTCTTACATATCCACACTGTGATTGTACCTTAGCAATGTCTGCCAATAAAGCTTTTGATGGAGAATGAACAAGAAAGTGACATTTGGAAATATCGTTGTAGTTTTGTACGAATTTCACAAAGAATCGATTCGGGAGAAAATTATGAAATTGAACTCATCAACTCAATGTGGAATTGGAATGAAGAGCAAGTCTTGCTCATGAAGGCAAGTGTTGATCTCTGTCAACGGACAGGTAGAACAATGGATGAAATCAAACACGACGTTGATCTTTGTATGCTGACTGCAATGGGAAGCAAGGAGAAGCTGACGGTTTGAATGTTAACCCTTCATCGGAGCAAAAAGGAGAAGAGCTCCTTTGCTCCGATGAAGGCTTAACACCAGAAAATGCTAGCTTCTCCCTTCTTCCCATGGTGGTTAGCATACCTTGATCAACGTCCTGTTGATTCCATTAATTGTAGAATTAGAACTTCAGATTAGTGCATCATGAGTAGATGCAGCAGACTTCTGCCAATTGACTGACTTTCACTTTTTATCCTACAAATTGGTCAATATTTTTGAAAGAAAACTTTATCACATTTCTCCCTCAACACCTCACTCCCCACTGTCCCTCCCCCCTCACCGCTTGATAAATCGAGGCTGTTTGGGGATGGTTTCATATGAGATGTGAAATAAAAAAATTTTTAATGGCAAAATCAATATTTCTGACCATTATCCCTTTGCACTTTACATTCCTGGAAGAAACTAGAAAATGGAATTTGGTGTGAATGCATCAATGGATATGCCTTAGTTATATGTCATCCCACTCTTACGTTTGATCTCAATTAAAGGTAATGCGAAAAAGAGAAACATCGAAGAGAGAAAACATCAGGTATCTCGAGTTATGGTCTGCAAAATGATTTTGAATGTGCACATGACCTTTGACTCGTTGAACCCAATATCGAATAATTTAATCGTTGTACTACAGTTCATACTTGTGCCGAGTTTTTGGGTGAAATCCCTACAGTGGTTCACAAGTTATCACGGTAAGAAAACAAACAAACCGATAACAGACATATGCATGGACAGCACAAAACGTAATGCCTACAACTTTCAGCTGCAGAGGCATAAATAGCATAACATTAAGAATCAAATTAAACTTTCAATGAATGTTGCAGTAATTTGTGTATGCAGCCTTGTCTTGCCTTTTTCACTGACAAAATTTAACTAAAAAGGCATGGTTTCACATCTTTCCTCTGATAATTCATAAGCTCTCTAATAGCATTAGTTTTAGAGGCCTTTCTGAATTTAAAGATGAAATTACAGGGATTGCCCTTCCATGATAACTTGGTCTCTTGTTGTTCGCACTTTATGGTGATGAGGAATGTTAGACTCTGTAAAGACAAGCGATTTACTTTGGTGGCAGAGAAAACAACAATGGATTTTCGCAAATAATAGTATGAAAAGTGCAAGTTTATTGCTGTAGAGAGGGCCACCTTAAGAGTTTGCAGAGCCTGAGGCCATTTTATATTGCTACAACACTGGGTTCAAGGTTCGCCATGAGGGGAAGCCTTCGGGTTCCCTCCGAATGCCCAGTCCTGTTGGTCGACATGCCGCGTCTGGTGGGTTGCTGAGTTTTCCGATGTGAGCACTGCCATTGTCCACCCCACGTGTCCTCCTGAACTCCACGGTCCAGTATGTTGCTGAGCAACCACAAGCATCAATTAACTTCGTCAACTCCAACAGGGTTATCCGTCAAACTCCGTTTACGTGAGGAGCTGACTAAATTAACCGAGTTTTGTGCCTTCAGAGCACACTCGGATTACTGCCGAGCGATACAGTGAGTGTACAATGGCTAATGACAGCAAATCACATGGGGTACAACTTCCCGGTTAACAATGCCTGTACAATGTGTCGGACCAATGAAGGAAAAGACAACTGAGACAGATGTGAAAGAAGAACCAACAACTGTTTATTTACACACATGCAAGCAATGATAAAACACGTGTTTCCAGGCAAAAGGCACAGAAAAGCAGACTTTACCCTAACACGTATTCTCCTTAGACAGACTTACTTCGACAAAAGACATGTGGCCATCATTCAATCTGGCAAGAAGAGACAAGAAGAACTGAGGAGAAAGAAAAGAACTGAGTGAAGGGTCGACTCCTACCCTCACCTCACACAAACCAACGGGGGCTCTGCCGGTCCAAATATACTGGGGGAAGGAAAGGATGGGAAAGATTGGTGATGGAGTGGCGATGTGGTGTGATGGGACATGCAGCTGCATTTGTGAGGCATCCAGCACAAGTAAGCAAATCCTCTCAGGCGTCCCTGTATGCCAATGGCAAGCAGCTCCCTTTCTGCTGCGCACATGGGACAAGCAGCTCCACCATGAACCAAACCACACTCTGGGCTTTTTATATTGCTCTCTGGGCAGGTATTTTTGAGGAAACTTCCATCTCATCCACACTGGGTTCCCAGGCCAAGCTTTGAGGCGACTCCTCTCCCGTTCACGCTCTGGGCTTTCCCCTCTTCACAGGAAATGGCTTTTAAAGTCCCGTCTCATGCAAGCCTCTTTCCCATCAGTGCGCATCGATGGGTGCAGGTCCACGATGCAGCCCATTGAAAATCGTGCTGTCCCTGAGGGAGCCTTCAACGCAACCCTCACCCCACCATCCGCAGGTGAAAGACGCGGAAAGCACCCCCAGCTCCTCCCTGCACACACAAAACGTCCTTTGTACTGTACGTACTGTTTTAATGCGAGAAGTGCCATCCCACAGGTGAATGTGGAAGTGCAGAGAAGGAAGAATGTGGGAAAGTAATTCGGTGCTGGTCCCGAGGATCAATTGTTTAAGGTGAGCAATGGGTGATTGATGGTAAATAATAAAATAATGACTTGATTTGAGTGGTGAGGAAGACAGACGCCCTGAAGGACGAGAATAAACCTGCGGGGTTGAAAGAAAGACCGATGTGATGAAAGAGGGGTTGTTGAATTGAGCGGTGGTGCATTGAAAGTAGCAGAGGGTTTGGAATGGACAGGTGGTGTATTTAAAGGTTTGAAAGTAGAGGGGTGGAAGACTTCACACTAGGGATACACAAACAAACTTCAACACATGTCCACCCCCCCCCCCCCTCCCAGACAATTCCTTAGACAAAGGTAAAGGTACTACCGACACATAAAGTAATGAAATAACTCGTCGAATTAGTGGCAATTGTTTATGATGTTTTTCAGTTGGGTACATGTCTCGGGCATCATTTAAGCCTGGGTAGCCCTCGCAATATGGTAGCTTAATCGTGGTTACCCTCGATAGTCTGTTTTTTAGGTAGTATAAGTGATGAAAATTGAAATTTCATTAAAATTTTACAAAATATTGACCACAATGACCAAAACTTGCTTTCAATATGTATCAAATAAATTAACAATGATTTGGAAACAAAAATATTTTAAAAATTGATTAATTTTAAGATTTTTCCATTTTTACCACAAAATTAGCAAAAAAATAGCCTGATTTGATTTTGTGTATGGACGTTTTATTCAATATTCATAAAACTAATGGAGATAATGCTATGCTTTATGCATGAAAAACATCCCCAATCATTGCTAGTAACTGGTAATGCATCAGAAATTCATAAACATATTTGGCTTTTTAAATATTTTACATTTAGCTACCCTACCCCCTGAAATTAGAAAAATACTGGTTATCACTCTTAGTCCTGCAGCGTAGTCTGATATTTCAGATCAATTGTTCAAATTTGCATAAAAGCACCAAAATTGGTACACATGTCGAATAATGTATTCCGAACAATTCTCGATATGGAGCCACTCGATATTGTGCCTTGGTCAGCTTCGGCGACCATTTTCCAAAATGGCCGCCATTCTACTTTAGCGAAATTGGCTATATGCTCTTATTTTCTTATTGTATTGGTGGTAGATATAAGGAAAGTGTAAAATTCAGTAAATTGACCATGGAAAGGCATATTCAAATGTTATGAGCCAGTATTTTCAGTAAAAAGCCATTATTTGATTTGTAAATTGTTGCTCTCCTGAAACTTTTCACTGAAAAGTACCCATTATTGCCTGGAGAACAAGAGTCAAATGATATTCATCACATTCAATGGGTTTGGAATCAACAAAAATTGCATTATAGATTACATACTTTACTCTATTTTGAAAAGGGAACTGGTAATCGTGATAATGACAAACTCAGAATATGTAGTCAAATTATTGCACACTTCACTTTGAAGCGGCTACGGTTTACTGTCTACTACCATTCTACCAGGACACATGGTACACGCATACATCAGTCTAGTACAATATGAGTTTCTGAGCTCAAGTGTACTGGCTCTGGATCAAGAAGTCAACACTTTTACAAGCAATGCGACTTTGCATTTTCACATTCTTAGCTAGGCCGATATCTCACTCTGTGTCTACTGCGTCTGTCTACTGGCATTCTCCTTCACAAGCACACAGTCCAGTGCATTGCAGATTAGCCTTCTTGCATTTGCAGCGGTTTCTACAGCCTTTTTTGCAGCCGCATGACACCAGCTCGAAGCAGCTTTTTGAAGCCTCAGGGAGTGTGGTCCAGAGCGGTTCGTAGGACCCATCCTCTGTTTGCCGCAGCTGCCCCTCGAAGTATGGGATGAAGACTTGGTGGGCATATTCTTCAAATGTCTTGGCAATGCCAGGCTTCAACATCTGCATGATGACGGCGCCATCAAGGACAACAGAAGTGACAGCAGGTGCATCAGACTGAGCTTCAGCAACACCTTCAAGGCACACCAGCAAGTCCACAGTTGCTTCCTTTCCTTTGGGTGATTTTGGTCTTCTGTCTGTTCTGAAGAGGGGGAGTTTGTTCCTCTTTGTAGGTTCATCAATAGTCTTGGTTCTGTCGATGAGGCAATGCTTTGAGTATGCCTGAAACTGTTCTTGTCCAATCTGCTTGGCAGTGCGAACTGTTTCAATCACTGCAGGATCGGCAATCTCCTTGGTGTCTAGGACCAGCAAATCTGGACTATCCTCTTCGAAGGGATTCCCCAGATCTTCATTGACAGCCACAAGTGATTGTACATCTTTGGCAAATGCTTCCTGTGCACGCAGTGTTTCTTCATGGTGACGTGTCTCCTCATTGGCATTTGGATGCATGTTCGCCTCCTCAAACTCCATGATCACTCTGGCCACCTCGGGTCCGGCGACCATCCAGTGCCTCAGAGCACTGGGATTGTCCATCAGGCCAACGGCACCTCCGTCACCCTTGACACGGGCATTGTTTTGTTCATGCGCTTGGTCAAGAGGAATTGCTGAGAATGCCCTCTTGGTCTTTTGCACTGTGAAGTGGCCTGCCTTGAAGTCATTGTAGATCATTGTAAACCTACAAAGAGAATAACAATGACAGATATCCCATGTTGTTAAAGTAGAATGGTGGCCATTTTGGAAAATGGCCGTCAAAGCTGACCAAGGCAAAATCTCGAGTGGCTCCATATCCAGAATTGTTCAAAATACATTAGTCAACATATGTACCAATTTTGGTGCTTTTATGAAAAGTCGAACAATTGGTTTGTTATGCTGCACTACTATGTTGTCTATTTGTTAACATCACTTGGAATTTAATAGGTTACCAAAGCACATTGGAGCACTACAAACACTATAAACTAAAGCACTTTAGAAGATCAATCTTCCTCCTCATATTCCTCATCCATTTCCTCATGGAAGTCTGGTCCTTCATCATTTTCCTCATCATCTTGTTGTCTGTTTTCACAGGTTTGTAACTTGCACATCAAAGTGCACTTCAGCCCATTTCCTATGCATGAGCAATGTGGAGCTTTGCAAACTCTACGACAGTTACAACTCACTAGCTCAAGAACTGTCTGTGGAGCAGTCAATCCAGTCATCCACTTGACACCTAGGGCACTGTTGTCTTCTAGAGTCCAGCCATGTCCAACTGGATCAGGAGCACAAATCTCTTGCTCTAAGCTACGTCTCCAAATGGCTGCCTAGTAGTTAGCACGGAGAGTGTGTTGATACAGTGTATCATGACATGGAGGCAGTTGTGAAGAGTCCCCTTCCCCTTTTCGAGTGCAGAACATCAGATAGCGACATTCATTGATATCACAACAGCTTAGCAGTTGTGGCAGATACATTCTGCAAGTGAAGGCCTCTAAATCTCTGAACTGTTCATCTGACAGCTCCCAAGATTCCCCCAAATTGCCCAGACATTTATAGAAATCTGGACATTTCTGAAGTAATTTGAATGGCTTCACCTTGCCCTTTCCAGCAAAGGCACTTACAGTATCACAACCTGTGAATGCATGCAACCCAATTATGGCTTTGCACACATCATCACCATGGTGTAAGGCCATTTTGTTTGTCAATGTACTGCTGACGTGATTGGGTACCTCTTCGTTGATATACTGCACATCCAATAGTACCATTCAGGGCCAGAGCAAGGACCAGGATATCAGTGTCTTCAGCTGTAATGACCACAGCTTTGTAGCCATGATCTGCAGCATGCTTGGCATGCAGAAGTACTCTTGTATTGGCCTCTTCATGATCAGCATACAAGTCTTTTTCTTCTTCTGAAGAGTCTTTAGTTATGTGATAGCACTCTGTATTGCATGTCACATACATCTCCTTATTGTTTAGTCTCTGCCTGAAAGTTGGTGATGTCCACTCTTTGACAAAATACTGTACCAAACTGGTTTTGTTATCTGCACTACCCAAGAACTTTCACCATTGATGAATTGTCTGACCCCCAGTTATATTTCTGAGCTTAATACTCTCCTCAGCTCCTCTTCTGCACCTTTCAGCATTCTTGATTGATAAGGGTTTGTAAACATCAAACACTACATCAATTCTCTGGCTATTGGCACCATGTTGTAATGCAGATTTATGCATTTGTTCAGCAAGTTGTGCAAAAGTCTTGTGTTCACCTTTGGTCTTCTGTACCAGACTCATGCCATCTATGATGCATGTTGATGGGCTTTGAATCACATCTGAAGGTGGAACATTCTTTGCCAATGAAGGAGCAAGTGTGCACTTGTTATTTTTTCATAAAGATCCATCAGCAGTTGCAAGGGACCATGGTATTGGGCCTAATGGATGAGATAACACATCTTTTATGTCCAACCTATGGCTTTGAGCAACAAGTATCATTTGTCCAAAGAGATTTCTGTCAGCATGTAGGATTATGTCCTTTTCTCTACCTTTAGTGATGACTTTCTTTTTACACATATCTGAAAATGTCTTCAGTTTTAATTTTGTAAATCTGTCATGAAACTTGGTTGTAGGCTGTGCAGACTCTAGTCTTTCCTCCTTGAATATCTGGTCTGCTTTCTCTCCCACACGATGTGCATTTAAGAGATCTGTAGCAACCTCAGGAGATGCTAGGCGCCCAGTTGATACACAAATGATATCAACAGCATCACCATTTATAGGATTTACCCACCCATTCTCTAAGGTGTCTATGATTGCTGCAACATCATGGTTGTCCTTCCGAATTCTTGTAGGCTGGAGGTCAACATGAATACACTTTGAGTCATGATGTTGAACCATATCCCATACCTGTCGCAGTGCAGTGCTTCTAAACTCAGCTGAAAGATAATACTTGGTGACTGCTGCTGGTTTGAGGCTGAATCCTTTGGTTCCTCCTGCTATTTGGGTATCACGATTTACTGTTTCCTCAATGGCCTGGTCCACAGGAATTTTACCAAATGGGTTGTTGGAACCAAGTTGAACAGAAAAGTTTCCCTGTTGAAACTTCTGGGATAATCCAGGATGTGAATCCTCCAGTCTTGTCATAGCTGCATAGTAGTATGGCAAACAGCGACCATAATTCAGCTTATCATACGCAAATATCCAGGGTAACATTGCATGTACTGATTGCAGATGCAAGGCCCAATCACCTTCACGAGCTGCCCTGATCAACCCCAGCATAATGTCAACTTTGTCTATGTAACTCATCCAAAACGATGCAAGTTTGCCATTAACCCCATCGCTTCGCTGTCCAAGAAACAACTCAAACAGGTGCAGGATCTCACACCAGCTAACATTCTCAATGACTGATGTGACTGATGTCTCAGTCAGGTTTTCATATTGAGAATCCATGAATTCCAGAGCATCATGTATGAGATTACATTTACCAGGGTGATGTTATTGGAGCCAAATGGGAAATGCTTTCCATGCAAGCTGAAGGAGAGACTCGTATACAAGCTTGTGGAATACAGCACTGTTATAAAGACCAGCTTTTTGTGGCATGTCTTTACAGCAATCCCATAAATGTCCATGACTGCAAGCATTGTCCATGACTGCAAGAGCTGCACCTTCAGTTATGACACCAGACTCCACAGCAAGATCCTTCAGTCCAGCATCTTGGAAACGCTTTCCAATCGTAGCTATGAAATTGTAGACTGTATGAAAGTCCCCCATAAGTAGTACTACATTCTTGAACATCTCTGAATGTTTCCATGTGATTTCCACAGCCTTTGCATAAAGTGCCTGATCAAACATGCATACTATGTATGGGAGCTGTAATGCTTACATTATTTTGTTTGATTGAGAACCTCATACACTGTGGACATGGAAGTGGCTGGGGCATTTATAGTTGGCAGATATCCAACTTCATCAGACGATACCTCAACACTGTTACGATTTACTATGTTAAAACCGGTCCAGCTAGGTACACTTTGTTGTTCTTTGAAGGGTTAGGATCGAAAATCTGTAGCTTGACTTGAAGATTTCTGTCCATCAACGCTCCCCACGCAACTTGACTAAGCTTGAACAGTTTTGTACAGAAGAATGGGCAAATATTGCCCAATCAAGGTGTGCAAAGTTGGTAGAGACCTATCTCAACATTAACACCTGTAATTGCTGTCAAAGGTGCTTCCTCGGAGTATTAACACAGGGGGGTGGACACTTATCCAACCAAGATATTCTAGTTTTGTATTTTTAATTGATTTTCTGAAATTTGTATAATTTGTTTTTCACTTGGAAGTTGTGGGTTACGATGTGTAAATAAAAGTGGAAAAAGTCTGACAATGTAATTTAATTCCAGGCTTTGAGGCAACAAAAGGTGAACATTTTGAAAGGGGGGTGTAGACTTTCTATCGGCACTGTATAACCACTCCCAAATCCTTCCACATATGCAACAGTCTAAGACTGCCCCTTGCATCACGTAATATTTGTCTATGTTATGTTAATTTGTTTGTTTGTCTATGTTAATTTCTTGTTTATCTATGTTAATTTATCTATGTCTATGTTAATTAATTAAAATATTTGTCTATGTTAATTTCATTATTTACCCAATCACAGCACCTTACATTTCTTTCCGTAAAACAGAATCTGCCATTGTTTTCCCCATTCTATCAGAGTATCTCGGCTTTCTTGAATCTGCTCTCTCCCTCTCTCCGATGTAACTTACCTCTAAGCTCATTGTCATCTGCAAATTTGAAAAGCTGACTCTCAATCCCAGCATCCAAATCATTGATGTAGATTATGAATAGCAAGTGTGAGAATTGTTTTGCAATACACGTTCCCTTTCGATGTAACATTTTCCAAGTCCAAAAAGGGCATAACTGTGAAAAATTGACGAAACTCCCTGAAACTCGAATATGTTCTGTAAATTATCATAATAAAGCCACATCCAAAGTTTCAGTTGAATATGTTAAAGGGTATGGGGGAAAAAAAGTCTGAAAAACCACAGCTGGGACAGACGGACGGAGAGCAAACCTATAGTTCTGTCCCGTTAAACCGGTAGATGACTAATAACTGTCACAGAACTGATCCTTGAAGATTGAGGTACCCTACTACTTACATCATCTTTTTCACCAGCTCTCTTTGCTTCCTGTCGCTAAGCCAGCGACAAACAAATTATGTATCAAATTTCTTAATTGTTTAAATATTGAGAACCCTGTAAACAAACCTATTGTTTACTCAGCATTATCGTTGATGCTACGGTATAACCCAGTGAATGACCTGCGAAATAAAAAGTGTCAAAATATTTGGAAAAACAATCACAATATAACAAGATTTGTGAAATGAGAATGGAGAGATTTGGATGGGCCACCATCTTGTCACATGACGTCAGGTTCAAGCTACTCATTTTTGGTAAAGATTCTACCTCACAATATACATTGCCTTCAGGGTTTATCCTGTCAATCCACATAGGTGAACCTTTTCCACCTGGTGTGAGCCTGACTGACTCGTGTGGTTTAAGGACTATTGCTTACCTGTTTGCAATGCACCCAAAACCTCTTTCCTTAATTCTATTCTTCATTTCAACTGATGGCATGGCATTCCACTTTTTACTTATATTACTTCTGCCTTTGTTTCCCTTCAACATAATTTTGAACTCTCCAATACAGAATAACAACTTTCACAGCTCTAAACTCCTCTCAGTGCCTTCAGTGGGAGACATGATTTGATACTTTTACAAGGCTACTGTTTTGTGGAAGGGGGAATACGAAGCCACTATCTTAACCAAGTATTATTAATTTTCTCCATCATCTCCATCATGTCCAGAGCTATCTCATACATCATAGGTAGTGGTCTCAGAAGCCTTGGTAACAACCCATGATGACAACACCATAACTGGAACATGTCTGGGAGCTGGCTTTTATCAATAGTTTTCCAGCATGTGAGGTTACCATTGTTGTTTGAGACTTAAAATCTTCCAAACTCTTCTCTTCTTTTAATGAATATCAAACACACACCCTCACATGAAGGTCGATACTGTGAGACCACGGAGGGCTCTTCCACCTTCTGAAACTTGCATACGGAGATAGCAACCAAAAACACACACACACCCAAGATCAAGGACACTACACCAATGGATTTTAAAAGATGGTGGGAATGAACCAGACAGACAAGTGCAGGTCCTGCAAGAGAGAAACAGAAAGTACTAGTAACCTGCTTTCAGGATGCAAAAAACTATTATCATTACAATTTTACACACAACAAACTATGCAAAGTGATTCATTGGAATATCTGTAAAAAATTTCCAGTTCCAGAAAACTCAGGGAAACACAAACCAAGGGTAATCGTTGAGAATGAGGACGTCATTGCTCACATACAACGTGATGATCCCACCGAGCCTGAACATAGAAAACAAAGCCTTGTGATCAGACATCGTTCTCAGGAAAAAAAAATAAGGAAAAGACAGGATTGCTGATTGAGATATCAGTACCCAGCAATTTTGCCTTAATATTGTAGAAATCAAGAAAATGACAATACCAGGACCTCAAAAATGAGATCAAGAGATCTTGGAAGATGAAGAGCATCGGAATTGCACCAGTGATAATTGGAGCAACAGGAATCATAAAGAAGAACCTCACTGAGATTTTGAAAACCGTTACCACAAACAAACTACAATTGGTGGCAGTCCGGGGTTCAGTGACTATCCTGAAAAGATCCCTTCGGAACAAAACTCTGAGAACAACAAAAGTTGAACAGCTTGATCGATGAACTGTGATCCCTTACTGAAGCGAAGATGGATACTTTGAGGTCTGGGAGGACTTTGTTCCATTTCCTCAAATCCATAAATGGAGATAACAACCAACGACACACACACACACACACACACACACACACACACACACACACACACACACACACACACACACACACACACACACACACACACACACACACACACACACACACACACACACACACACACACACACACACACACACACACTTGGACAGTATTGGCTTTTCCTAAAATATAATATCATTTATGGGATTGCTGTAAATGATGTTACTTTCACCACATCCTATAATCAACTTTATTTAAATTGTAAACCTCAAAACATAGTTCCCTTCCTGAAAGTAAGAATCTCAACCTGTAAGGAATTACATGGTTTCCCGACCGCATGGATCATCAGCTGGGCACCGTTCTTCCTCAAGGTTTCGATTGCTTCAGCCCAGAAACTCTCCAAATGCCGGATCCACAACCCCGGTCACAGATCCACATCAGTAGATTATGCTTGGTGTTGGCCTCATGGTTAGGGTGGTGGGCTTGGGATTCCAGGATCCTGAGTTCAAATCCCCCTCGGCTGTTGAATTAATACCAGGTGGGGTTGACTCTGACTGTCATCCTTTCGAGGTCGGCAAAATGAGTGCGAGCTTGATGGTATCCTGTGTCGGAGTGGAGACCTGTCCAGGATTGTGCTCAATAGCCCAGGAGACTGCTTCGGCAGCACCAACGCTCTGCACAGAGTATGGTTCCAATGGATGGATTGATCAGGAAATTACCGACATCAGTAGATCCACAATATCAGTTGTGCCCAGGCAGTCAGTCAACCCATCAAGGCAACATCACGAAACACTTTCCTCACTAGAGAATTTAATTTATTATTACATACATAGTAACATCTCCCATCATCAAAATAAAGACCAATTACTGCACCGTGGTCCCAAGAAGGAAGCCAGACATAACACACACACACACACACACACACACACACACACACACACACACACACACACACACACACACACACACACACACACACACACACACACACACACACACACACACACACACACACACACACACCAACACAAACATACACCCCAACATACATATATAAACACACATATGGTAAGTATTTACAAAAGCTATTATATAATGAAGTTACAATCTTAACTTGTAAGCAATTGACTGATTTCCCAACTTCCTGGATCATCAGCTGGGCATCGTTTTTCATCGAGGTTTCGATCCTTTCAGGCCAGAACCTCTCCAAACGGCGGCTCCACAACCCCGGTTGTAGGTCCACATCAGTAGATTACTCAACATCAATGGACCCACAACCTCAAAGTTGTGTCCAGACAGTCAGTCAACACAGCAATATAATATCCTTATTCAAACTTATTTAATTACTACTTTTATTTAAAGTATTACTACACTTGAATAACTTTAATCACACATCACTTTATATAAAAAGCGATAAACACTTTAACTTGTAGACATATCCATTACAAAGCACCTCCATCAAACCATGGACTCAAACTGTCATTCAAATATTCAAACTGTCATCAATAACCGATTTTAACAATGCTGTACTGTGTATCCGAGCAACCACCAACAAATTATTTTAATGCTTATTTACAATGTATTTTGTAAATAATATTTATTCATTTTATTTTTGTCTAAATACCTCCATTATTTAATAATATCTATGTCAATAATATTAAATATAGAATTTACCTCACTAAAATAATTAATTCATTATTATTATTATATCAAAAGTAATGCAATGGGAACTTGTTTCCACAAAAACCAACCAAACTTAAATAAAAGGTGCCGATGGAATCTAAAGACATTCTCACAAGACCGGATCAAACAATCAGCCAAATATGCTCTGTTTAACATGATGGAAAAAAACCTTCTCAGCATGTTCCACAAAATCATCCTTTACTGAACAAATCCTTGCAAATGTAAGTAGCTCAGATGAAAGGACATTGTAACCCATTTTAATTGGTACATTGCTACCTGGAAAGGTGTGCAAGACTACCGGGAAACTGAAATCATAAACTTTATGATACGCACTTGTAGTTAAACCATTCTGTCCAACTCTAACTAACACATCCAGATATGCAGCAATTGTACAATCATCAACACTCCTGTTTACAATCAGGTTATCTGGATAAATCTTGTGAAGCTGCTTATAAATTTTTTTTTTTACAGTTAACCACATAAATATCATCCATTTTATGACATGTATGAGATAATTTTTGAGCTAGTCCTAATTTTTTCTCCTTCATCAGTTTCTGCATGAATGAAAATTCACAGAAAATAAGAAAATGTCCATGAGTAGGGGGCTGCAATTCCCACCCATGGGAATACCCCTAACCTGTTGAAACATTATCCCACAAAAAGACACAAAAGATTTAAATAAAATATAATTAACAACATACTAAAACTTCTGCTAATCAAAACAATGAAAACTTGAGTATTTATTTTTTTAGAAAAGAATGCTCTTTCAGAACTGACACATAAAAACTTATTAAAAGAGTTCAAAACCTTGTCAATCACTTTGAAGAGTGAATCCCTCACTAGTACTAAATCTAAATTTGTATATAAAGTTGAAAAATCAAAAATTCAACTGACTTTATATTGAGGCATCTAATTCTATCTAAGAACTCTAAATAAGAATTAATGCTCCAGAAAGTGTTAAGACCAGAATTCTTCTCAATTGCTAAACAATATTTCCTGAACTGTTCCCAAACAACGTAACGTGTAAGCCCAAGTTAACTATAACTGATAACTGTTTGGTGGAACACTGCCTGGCACCCGCTATAAACCTATACTTGTCCGGGTTCTAATGAAGCTTAGGGATCGAGAAAAGCCGAGGAATACAAAGATTTACCTCTTTACATTTAATCTTGAAATTATTAACTCAAACGTCACGATGCTCAGAGATAATAACTTGGAGTGACTTATGACAAGGAAATGTGCTATTTCCTATACGAGTGAAAGTAACCATTCTCAATGCCTAACTCTCTTAATAAAATCTCCACATAAAACTTTTTACAAACCACAACAAAATTATTAGCAGCCTTATCCGCAGGAACTATTATGTAGCTGTCATGGAGATTCTGAATGCCTTTATGAACACTCAGCTTGTTCAACAATGGTTTCGACCGACCCAGTGAAAGCAAGCCTCGACTACTAAAAAAAACTTAATACTATCATCCAGGAATTCCACAAATCTGTTAAATCATGCATTGAAACTGTTTAAGATAACTTAAACTTGGTGCACATTTTGTTAACAAAATTAGAGACAGAATCCACAATTGAAGACCTAATGCAGCTGCAAGGTTGAGTTAATGATTCCCTATATTTTGCTCACATTTTCATCAGATCCCCAATTTCACCATCACCAATTATATTCAAATCCCCAGAAACTATGTGTCCACAAGGACCATATAAAAAGGGGGAAGATGAACATGCACAGTCAGTTTCCAAAATGTCCTTTACTACAGGGTGCCCCACAGAAAACCAGGAAATTTGGTACAGTTTATTTAAAACAAAACAAAAGCAAACTTCGATGTAGTGTAAAACAAAGATACACTTTATTTTCAAACAAAACAAAACAAAAGCAAACTTAGATGTAGTGTAAAACAAAGATACGCTTTATTATATTGTTACGAATTTGGGAATTTGATTGCACACAATATACAGGTTCCTTTAGTCAGCTATGTCGATAAGTGCTTGTTCCCGAGATAGCTCACCTTCCATTGTTTAAATGTTCAGAAATCGATTAGATGCGCTGCAGCTCAATTTAATAGTTAAGGAACGAAACAATGGAAACGTCCCTCCCCCCTCTTCTGCGAAGAGGAAGAAGAACCCTGCCGTCCCGTGACTCATGATGTCAACAACTCCCTCCCACCCGTGGTTGAGCGGGGGGTGGATCACGAGGGCATGAGTCATGCCGGGCGTGGGGGAGGGGTGGCGGAGAAGGATAAGGACGAGATCCTTTCTTTGTTCTTGAGTAGTAAGCTTTTTGCTTCGGCAGAGAGTAGTCGCTCAGCAGACCTTTGGGTCCTGTTTGGCTTGGGTTAGGGTTGAGGCCTTCGGAAGCTTTTTGCTTCTGCAGAGGAGTTGTTCAGCAGAGCTTCGGGTCCTGCTTGACTCTGGTTAGGGTCGGAGGCTTTTGAAAGCTTTTTGCTTCAAGCTGCCTTGTTTGGAAGAAAGTTAAGCCGGTTGCTCGGCTCTCGCTGCGAGTGGTGGCTTCTTCTTATTATTATTGGTTCGTGGAGCTTTGTTCTCCATTTTGGTTCCCGGCTTGGTGCGACTCATCGACCTCTTCTTGGAGGTGGATGCTCGGGGAAGCGATGCATTGACGGGAAGGATCGGCGCCTCGTCTCACCAGCACGTGTTGAGGGGTGCAGGAGGATTCGTGGGAGTTCGGGGGGGGGGGATCGAGGCTCACGGCGATTGGATCCAGCTCGCTGGAGCTGGAGCTGGGTCCGAACAACTTGAAGACCACACGAGGTGGAGAGGTTCGAGATAGGTTCTGGGTTTCAGCGCACCTGTCCTCCGAGCTGGGGCTCGTTATTAAAGACCTCTGACACCATTTCTTGGGTGGGTGTGTGTGCGTACGTGTGTCCATGGGCCCGACTAATAAGTAGGAAATTGTGAAGTGTTTGGTGTGCTGTAAATGTTTGCATCGCATATCGTATAGTTCTTTTGTCGTGCTTTTGTTGCTTGTATAATTACATACATGTTTTGCCTTGTTTAATTGCATATGTGCTTTATTATAATAAATGTCCTTGTGTGAATGTAAACCTGTTCGTTGCGTTCTCTTCCCTTAATTGAACTGCCATCTTGCACTCGGAATATAGTTGGTTTTTAGATAGCCGGTAAAGTGATCGGGTCCAACGTGACTGCGCGATAATACCCCGCTCGGTCATCCCAAAAGGAAGCGAGCTGCTTAAGCGGCTCGTTTCCAAGCGGTCCCATGAAGGTACAATCTCTCGGTAACCTACCCGCGCAAATAATTAGGTAAATCGAAGATTTGGCGATCGGACCCTGTAGCGTGCGGGTGGAGTGCGGACAAGGTTGTAGTGTGGTTAAAAACGCACCCGTGGCTGGTTTCCGGCGTTGATCTGGATTGTCCGTTCGGTGGGCGAAGCGACCGCTATTGGTTAGACGCGGTCGTTTGCACGCCGGCGGGCGGAAATTTACAACACTGTTGTCAGGACGTGGGGTACAGATTCATCCCCTCCACACTAAATTAATGGAACCGGATCAAGGGTGTGCAAGGCGACCCTCCGGTTCCATTAAATTCCAAATTGAAATTATTTCCGACATGCAAGATGGCAGTTCAAGGCGAACCGGAGCAGGGTGTAATGAATTTAGAAATGTTAGAAATCATGGCTCAGGGCGAAATGACCATGCCGGACACTCCCATTATGCAGGTTGACTATTCCCCGCAAATAAATGCAGAGTCCGCAATGGGCGCAGCGGCGGGGGCCGCGGTGTATGACATCCCCCTCCCCTCCTCCGTTAAAATCCCTCCTCGGTCCCCGGCGGATCCGCGCCCGATAATGGCAAAGCGACTGCCACCGGGCCACCTGACATGGGCCAGCTATTAGAAATATTGCTGGCAAAAATGTATGGAAACTCACTCGAGATGAAAAACGAAATGAAAGAAATGCGGGGTGAGATGCAGCACATGGGGCTGAATCTCCGAGCTGGGCAAAAGGCAATAATGGTGGTTGCGAGGAGTGAAACGCGGGCAGTGGAGCTCAAAATGGCGACGCCACGTGCTGGAGCGAGCGAGCTGAGGGGGGTGTGGACTGTGTCGGCCCCGCGGTGGAGGACAAAATAATACGGGAGACGTGTTGGACGAGACTCGTAACGGCAGAGAGAGTGACGGTGACGGAGAGGGAAAAATTAAAAGGGGAGACCGAAACGTGTAAGACGAGACACGAGGTGACGATGGCAGAAATAATAGTGGAGACGAAGGAAACGAACAAGGTGACGGAAACGCAAATAGTCACGGAAACAGAGACACGGGAGATAGAGGATGAATTGGACGGGGTGGAAGAAACTAAAAACGAACACACACACACACAGAGGTGGCGAGGGACCATGAGGGGGAGCTCGGGGAATGTGTCGTGACCCGATGCAAGCAGCAGGATGGCCTCCTTCAGGAACGAGGGGAGGGACTGTGCCCCCTTGAGGCGGATCGCGACGAGGAGAGTCCGGTCGAGCCTTGTGAGGTAGAGGGGGCGAGTGCTGCGAACGGGTGCACGCGGAGCTTGGGGGTTATGGAAATCCCGGGACCGCTTTTGGTGGTGCTAATTCCCAGCGTGGTTGTTCCGGTGTGTGGGGTGTCGAAATGTGTGTTTGCGAGTGTGCCGAAATGCGTGCTTTCCAGCACGCATGGTGTGGGTGAAACACTGCGTGTGGATGAAACACCTTGTGTGGATGAAACACCGCGTGTGGATGAGGCACAGTGTGTGGATGAGGGACCGTGTGTGGATGAAACACCGCGTGTGTATGAAACACCGTGTGTGGATGAAACACCGCGTGTGTGAGTAGTATGGTGTGTGTGAGTGAAAGGCGAGTGTGAGAGAGACCGCGTGTGTGAGGTGGCCGTATGAGAGGGAAATGGCGGTTAGCATGCGGGAGACCGCAACCACATGTCCTAGTGTAATGGTGAGGTGTGTGAGCGTCGTGGCACACAGGAGTGTGCGCGTTGAATGGCGACGACAACTGCGACAGATGAGGGACAAAGACTGAGTAGCGGCTGTAGCTATTTTGGGGACCGCGCCGGGTTTGCAAGGCAGCGTGCGCGGGGTCTGTGCTGTGCGTCGCACGAGGTGCCACGTGCGCGCTTGCGCGAGTGAAATCCAGTCCGGAAACGCCGCGGTGGATTCGAGCCGACCCCGCAGACGGACAGAACGTAGGCTGGATTGTGAATTTGGACCAGATTAGTTCTCCACGCGAGCGTGATTGTAAAGCTCCGACGAGCAGAGCACATGTGTTCGCGTGGGGAACCCCTCGAAACGTGAGGCTTGTTTTGAATGCGCAGGGTGAGGTCGTGGCTGCATGGTTGGAATCCGGTAGGAGGGGAATCCCTGCCGGATGTTACTGTCCGAGAAGGGACGAGGTGCGCGAAGCGCGAGCAGCTGCCATGACGTCACGGGGAAAGAGCGCAGGTTGCGAGTTGCCGCGCTGGTGGGCGCATAGGAAAAAAGAGAAAAGCAAGCCTCGCCACTTCGAGTGAACAGGATCCCCAGGCAAGGGGTAGGAGACCCCCTTGCTTAGGGGGCACAGGAAGTACTAGTTAGGGGGATGGGTTAGCGATAGACTGGCTTCATGGGGCAGGGACAAGTCCTCATGGAGCCCGTGGAATGGATTAGAGGGATTTCAGTTCAGATTTAGGAAATGGGAATTTTTTGATTTTTGAAGACATGGACAGACTGGAAATGTGTAGTGGAGACGTAGCTTAGCTACGTCGAGTAAATGGAATGTGCATGAGTTTTAAGGGATGACGAGGGAGCACGAGTTAGTCAGGGGATTTAGTTAGAGGATGGCAGTATAGAGTGTTGGTGTGAGTTGCGAAATGAAATATGTGTGAGGAATGAGTGTGGAACAGTGGGCCCAAGTGTGTGAGTGGAGTGAATGTGATATGCATGGGGGGGGGAGTGATTCCCACCCAAGTGACTCCGGGGTCAGTTTAATGTTAGCTAGTGGGTGATTCAAATTTACTAACAGGAGGTCGTTTTGTTGGTGTCAAGAGAAGGCACGAAACCCGTTTGGAGGGGTGCAGGAGTTCATGGATCGGCTGGGAGCGTGGCTGCGGAAAGTTGAGTTTTGTTTAGTGGGCACCCCGGGCACCGGACAAGTCGGCCAGAGTTTGCCAAGGGCCCAAGAGGGGCCGAGATGGTGTCGTGGGCACGGGCGACCTGTTGGAAACGGGACCCGTAGCGCCAGAATGCCACGGGGGCAGTGCAGTGGGCACGGGAGACCCTCGGAAAGGGACCCGGGGCATCAACACGCCACGTGGGCATCGGAGGGGGGCAATGCCAGAGAGGACAACCCCCCACGTTGTCGGGAGCAGCTCGGCTCGGAGGCAGCCTGCAGGCCTGGGGGTGCCATGGTTTGAGTTCGGCAGAGGGAGAGTTCCTGCCAGTTGAGCCACGCTGCCCAGCCTGGAAATTGTGTGAGGACACAAATGAAAATTTGAGGGCTTGGCCCAAATTTATAATGGACACCAACACAGGCGACGGGAATCATGGTTTTTAGAACCGATAGTTTTAATGTGTGAGGCATTTTTGGAAAGCCCCGGGGTAATTTCAGGTGTAATAAATGTTAGGGTAGTTGGGAGATGTACCCCTTCGCACCATCCATCCCTTCGCTCGTTGTAGGCCGCTGGACCCAGCTTGGTAGATCGCTGAACTCTGAGGAGGCCATTCTGAGGCTTTGGTGGGCCTCGAGACAGGACGCTAATCTCTCCCTATTCCCCTCCAGAGAGGGAACGTTGGGGTTGGGAGTAGGCTAGGTTGACAGGATAGGTTAGCCAGACAATGACGATAAAGGGGGTTCGGGAGACAATTATAAAAGGGAAATAAAAATAAAGAGGGGCAAAATTTTGTTGTGTTTTGTGTCAAATTAAGGGAGTGTGTATGGACAGAGACAGGCAAAGGTGATAGAGTGGGGGGAGACAGTAGCCTAGGTCCGAGCCCGCCTTCAGAGCGGCCGGCACCACCGCACTCCCTCCAGACCTGATGGAACCACAGCAGAGGCCAGCCAGCTTCATTGCTGGCCTGTTGTGCTGCAGCCGCCTGTTCTGCATGGACTTGCCTTGCCATGCCTCGTTTGCCTGCCTCTGCCATGACCCCATGCCTGCAAGCCCTTGTTTGTGCTTGCCCCTGTGTCCATCCATCACCATGAGTGCCAGGACCATCCAGATTTGCAAGGATTGCCCTGCAGGCAGCCTGTGCATCCATTATGTTCATTTGTTTTTGTGACCATCTCCATCCATTCCCCTGCATCAATGAACTTTAAAATGACTTTTACCTTCTCCCCTTTCACAGATCACAAGTTCTGGGCCATGGTTAAGTAATGGATAAGTTGAGTGAAAATTGTAAATACGTGGAACCTCACCTGCATGTTTGTTTTAGTGCCGGCAATTTTAGTTAAGTTGTCCGAATGAGTCTGAGAGTTTAGTTAGTTACGCAGCGCATGAGGTTATTTATTTTTGGGACACGTATAAAGAAATGTCGCACTCAGGGATCCGAAGGTAGAACGTACTAGGGGAAAACTTACACATGCTGGTCACAGGAAAATTTGACAGCTCGGGACGAGTCTATAAAAAGGGGAGGGGGTAGTGTGACGAATTTGGGAATTCGATTGCACACAACATTCAGGTTCCTTTAGTCAGCTGTGTCGATAAGTGCTCATTCCCGAGCTAGCTCACCTTCCATTGTTTAGATGTTCAGAAATCGATTAGATGCGCTGCAGCTCAATTTAATAGTTAAGGAACGAAACAATGGAGACGTCCCTCCCCCCTCTTTTGTGAAGAGGAAGAAGAACCCTGCCGTCCCGTGACTCATGATGTCAACAACTCCCTCCCACCCGTGGTTGAGCGGAGGGTGGATCACGAGGGCATGAGTCACGCCGGGCGTAGGGGAGGGGTGGCGGAGAAGGATAAGGATGAGATCCTTTCTTTGTTCTTGAGTACTAAGCTTTTTGCTTCGGCAGAGAGTAGTCGCTCAGCAGACCTTCGGGTCCTGTTTGGCTTGGGTTAGGGTTGAGGCCTTCGGAAGCTTTTTGCTTCTGCAGAGGAGTTGTTCAGCAGAGCTTCGGGTCCTGCTTGACTCTGGTGAGGGTCGGAGGCTTTTGAAAGCTTTTTGCTTCAAGCTGCCTTGTTTGGAAGAAAGTTAAGCCGGTTGCTCGGCTCGAGCTGCGAGTGGTGGCTTCTTCTTCTTCTTGGTTCGTGGAGCTCTTTGTTCTCCATTTTGGTTCCTGGCTTGGTGCGACTCATCGACCTCTTCTTGGAGGTGGATCCTCGGGGAAGCGATGCATCGACGGGAAGGATCGGCGCCTCGTCTCACCAGCACGTGTTTAGGGGTGCGGGAGGATTCGCAGGAGTTCGGGGGGGATCGCGGCTCACGGCGATTAGATCCAGCTCGCTCTCGCTGGAGCCGGGTCCGAACAACTTGAAGACCACACGAGGTGGAGAGGTTCGAGATAGGTTCTGGGTTTCAGCTCACCTGTCCTCCGAGCTGGGGCTCGTTATTAAAGGCCTCTGCCACCATTTCTTGGGTGTGTGTGTGTGTGTGTGTGTGTGTGTGCGTGTGCGTGTGCGTGTGTATGTGTGTCCATGGGCCCGTCTAATAAGTGGGAAATTGTTAAGTGCTTGGTGTGCTGTAAATGTTTGCATCGCATTTCGTATAGATGGTCGTAGTTCTTTTGTCGTGCTTTTGTTGCTTGTGTCAATGCATACGTGTTTTGCCTTGTTTAATTGCATACGTGCTTTATTATAATAAATGTCCTTGTGTGAATGTAAACCTGTTCATTGCGCCCTCTTCCCTTAATTGAGCTGCCATCTTGCACTCGGAATATAGTTGGTTTTTAGATCGCCGGTAAAGTGATCGGGTCCAACGGGACTGCGTGATAATACCCCGCTCGGTCATCCCAAAAGGAAGTGAGCTGCTGAAGCGGCTTGTTTCCAAGCGGTCCCGTTAAGGTACAATCTCTCGGTAACCTACCCACGCGAATAATTAGGTAAATCGAAGATTTGGCGATCGGACCCTGAAGCGCGTGGGTAGAGTGCGGACAAGGTTCTGGTGTGTTTAAAAACACACCCGTGGCTGGTTTCTGGCGTTGATCCGGAAAGCCGCGACTGGATTGTCCGTTCGGTGGGCGAAGCAACCGCTATTGGTTCTACGCGGTCTTTCGCATGCCGGCGGGCGGAAATCTACAACAATATGTTAGTTTATTGATATTGTAAAATACGGCAAAATAAATCTCAAAATCTTAAATTTCCAGGTTTTCTGTGGGGCACCCTGTATATCGATGTAAGAGTTTTAAGAAATTTACCATAATTGAATGAGGATTGTCCTATGCTCTTAGTGAAAGTGAAATAAACCTTCAATAGTCCCTAACTTTATCTGGTTATTAACTCTCTACACTGGTATCCCTAAAAATAAAATGAAGTCGAAGCCTTTCTTCCTTGTTGCTGGAAAAAGCACATATTAAAAACTTGCACATCCGATCAACTTTGGACGTAAATTTCTTTATCAGAACCCTGCTACAAAAAGCTTCGATCAAAAACGAGCACAAGTCATGTGAGCCTGCTAAACTCCAGAGAATATTAGCTAAGACTTGTTTGGAACATGACCTCAGAAGAACATAAAAATCATGAAAAACCTTTCCTTCATAAAAACCAATGATGTAAGACCATGTCCAATGGAGCTCCAGGGAATGCTCGTCACACTCCACATGTTTCGATATATATTGTTACGGCCATGGGTACCAAGTGTATTATGAGGAGGTTAATCCCCGTTTCTCCTCGGAAGAGCCGGACCTGGGGCCACTGCCCACAATTAACTTTGTGGTATGGTGGGTTGCTTTACAAACACGAATGCCATTCAGTTAACCACAAGTTGCAGTGTTCACCCACCGTCTAATTTTGCCGTTTAACTCGAGGTCACGTGGCTTCCTGAACAGGGTGTGCGCCCTCGGAAAAGCACCAATCTTATTGGTTCATGAGCGCTTGCCAGAGTGACCACTATATTAGCTGTGTCTGTGTGTCTGTCTGTCCAGAGCATAACTCCGTGGACTTTGATCCGATCTTGATGAAACTTGGTTATGTGTTCGATATCAATGTCTCGTTGTGTTTTCCTGGATGAGGGCGTGCTACGCCCATTGTGGGCGGAGCCAGGCCCAAAAATAGCAATTTTTAGGGAGTAGTTGGATTAAAAATCTATTTTCTAGGGAATTGACTGAATGGAATGGGTTCTTCGGTATTTGAATAACAAAATGAAGTATCTAAAACTCGTTGTTGTCCGATTTTTTTCATTTTCGTCCCAAGGTCAAGGTCACAAGGTCAAAAACTTAGAAAATTGCGAATTTTGACATAAAAATCATGTGACCGCCCAAACTTTGAGAGCTCGGATGACAATATTTTTTATGCATAATCTTGAGGTCATTCCCCACCTAAAGTCTTGAAACCATTTTGCTCTATCTCGAACACCTTGCCCGTGGCGCCCCATTCAAGTTTGTTTTGACGCTGATTTCATCAAAGTATGGATAATCTGAGGAGTGTGAAATGCCATATAGCCTATATGACGTTATATTGTTCCTGGAATGTTCCAGAGGATGTTTTGCACCAAAGGTCATAATCCTTGACCTTTGACCTTTAAAGGCCACAAAGGTCAAATTTTCAAAGTTGTGGGAATCGAACCGGGTTTTCGACCTTCTTCGACGAACTAACTCCAATAAGCTATAGCACGTATCCTGTTTCCTTATTTTAATGTCCACAACATTGTTTTGTGACCTTTAAAGGTTATGCAAAGGTCAAATTTTGAAAGTTGTTGAATGAAACCGGATTTTCGACATTTTGCAGCTGTTGATTGAAGGCCACTATAATTAATTATAAATTGGTCAAAAATTATCACATTGTCTCATCCTTGACTTCTGAAACAATCTACATCGTCAAATACCGCTCGTGAACCATTGTCGTCTTCAGACTTGTCTTGATTAGATCTTAATTAGGGCGGCATAGTGTTTACCGCTGGTGCGTGCCGACTATGACAGGTCAATTTGTTTGTTAATTACCTCCCAGTCTATCTAGGTTCGGACAATGCTGAATGAATGGAAGGAAAGGACAGGCACAGACAGGTTGAAACGTCAACAAGGAATGTATTAATAAGGAAAAAATAAACAGAACTTTTTATTTCCTTGTGAAAATTTGTAAATTCAAATCAATCAAAATAATCTCAAAGAAATAATGGATTAATCAGGCATTGATACAAAAACAGACAACGAGCAGATGCTTATCACTATGCCTTACTTCTGTTTAAACACGAGACAAGGGTACCCAGCAGATCATTCAGAGGGGAAGAGAGATCCGTTCTCGCTCACCAAGGTGGAAGTCGTCATACGTCAAATAAAACGTCCCGAAATGTGTGAGCGTGCCTTGGTCCGCTGCCAGCACCCTGCCTTGCTGTACACCCACTCGCAAACAGGCTTGAACATCAATCGACATCACGTCGTCACATCTAGGAACCAGGGATGCCAAGAATCTGGGACACCAAGAGCAGGCCTTCAGAATAACCAGCATTAACGGTCCAAGCGTCACCCACCATCAGTAGCCATCAAAAGCAGGATGGGAAATTCTGGTGGAAAGAGTGATGAGATTGGGTATACCGAAGCAACCTGCCCCAGGCCACGCAGAGGGACATGCGCGAGATATATGTTCGATAAATACGGGCCTGATTCTGTGAGACGTTGCAAATTGGTGCGGGTGGACAATGAATAGTAAATTGCCTTTTCCTGAGAATGGTACTTTTGATCGGGATTGTTTGAATCACCTGAGGAAAGTTTTGGAGGAGAAAGGAAAAGACAAAAAGACCTCAAGGCACCTACATTGGGGAGCGTACATGGACTGGATGGAGAAGTGTAGCGATATGGTCGAAAAGATGAGGCTGTTAAACCTAAAGGGTCAGCTGGACCAAGTGACCATGCAGATCCTGTGAGACTTGAAAATAAATCAAAAGAAAACAGAGAGCTGCCCCTGTGAAGTTCGAGGATGATGGAGAGGAGTCAGATAGGTGGCCTGACCCTATTCCAGATATAGTTCCAATGGCGTCGCCGCTCGAGGACGAAGAACCAGGCCCAGAGGACGATGATGGTACAGGGCAGGAAGAGCATCAAAGAGGAGCCACAGGAGGAGTACCAAAAGAGGAGATTATGGAGAGTGTGGAGAGGAAACCTGCTGCGACACAACGACAAGAGAGGGCTCCTCTTGGTGACAGGGTCGGAGTGCAGACCCGATCGAGAAAGGCTACAGTGGAGGCTGCAAGGGAAGATGATGAGGAGGCACCTTTAGGTATGTTCCCATTGCGAGAATACCCGGGGGCCGGAGGCGTGCAAGCAATATATCGGCCATGGGGTTCTGAGTTAAGGGCCATTATAAACGAGATGCCAAAGGTACGAGAGGATCCGCAAAAGTTTCAACGAGAGTTGCGTGTGATTGTGGAATGCCATCAGCTGACTTATGTGGACATGAATATTTTGTTGAAATTGATTGTGCTCGAGGGGTTACTCCGCCAATTGAAACAAGTCGTGGGATGGCCAAGTGAAGCGCCCACAACCTGAGACGAGCTCAAAGAACATGTAAACAAGCAAATTGACACCGTTACAGAGGTTGCCCCACTTAAAAGAGATTGGGAGAAAATACAAGCGTGTAAACAACGCTCATCCGAAGATCCGTTAGATTACCTGGAATGGTTACAGAGTGTGTATCAGCGTCACTCTGGATTAAAAGATGAAGAAGGCATCCCATTCGCTCATGCATTTATCAGCGGTTTGGCAGAAAAATTGCAGAACGAGGTCAAGCGAGTGTGTATCGGCTGGGAATCAAAGGATGTGAAGGATCTGATGCCCTATATAACCCATTGCAGTTCATTGATCGAACAGCGTCATACTGAGACGGAGGCTAAACTGATGCCGACCCAGGTAAATGGGAAAGGAGCATGGGCAAGTGGGAGAAATGTGAGTTATAATGCACACTACCGCGGGCCAAGCTGTAACTGTGGCTGACCACAACACCAAGACCTGCGGAAAGAGGTCTGTCGTGCATGTGGGCAAACAGTTCACTAGGCAAGGGAGTGCCCGAACGGCAGAAATGGTCCGACTTATGGTACGAACAGACCTGCAGGAGAGAGGTGACCGATACAACCAAACAAAGACCAAGGTGCAAATTCCCATCAGCAGGACGGATGGGGAACACAGGCTGAACCAGCTGCTTCATTTCCACCTCCTCCACCCCAGAGCTCATTTCCACCTCCGCCCCATAACAGAGAGAGCTTTATAACAGAGAACGGAAGGGACCTCATCTGAATTACCATTGCTGACTTCAAAACCTCGTGACGAACCGAGACTGACTTTGACAATTGAAGGTGGAGAGATTCCTTTCCTGGTGGACACAGGGCAACAAAATCTGCGATCAGGAAAAGTGACTTTCTAAACGCACCTTTATCGTGGGAACAAGTAAAGGTTGTAGGAGTATCAGGCATTGCCATGGTGATCCCACTCTCTGAACAACTACGGGTATAGATTGGACCTTTGTCGGCGCAACATGCCTTTTTGATGGCTACTGACATGCCAATTAATCTGTTGTGAAGAGACCTATTATGTAAGCTGAATTATACAGTGAAATGTACCCCCAAGGGGGTGTACTTGGACATGCCTCACGAATCGCATATAACTATGCTGAATTTATTGCAGGAAAATACAGAGAATCTTGGATTTATTACAGTGGTGGCCAACATTTGTTGCATTATCGCTATATTGAAGTGCATATTTCATGGTATTTGTGACCTGGTAATGATTTGCAGGATGGGAAATGCTGGTGGAAAGAGTGATGAGATTGGGTATCGAAGCAACCTGCCCCAGGCCACGCAGAGGGACATGCACGAGATATATGTTTGATAAATACGGACCTGATTCTGTGAGAAACGTTGCAAATTGGTGCGGGTGGACGATGAACTGGATGGGTGGACTGTGACGGATGGTGAAGCATCCAACCATTTGCAGGTGTGTGTGTCCAATTTGAAGAGGAGTGTACCGGAGGTGTGCAACTGGGTAAGTCAGCATCACATTGACACAAACAGGGTGCAGACTCGATTACACTGCATTGCAGATTTTGACGTTGAGGGAAAAGATAATGTCTATGCGAGGGAAACAATTCTGAAATCACACCAGAGTTTTGACATTGCATTGGGAACAATGTAGATTGGGAAGCAAGGGATTGGCCTGGAGGTGCATCTGACGCAGGAGCAATTGAAACTGTGGAATCAACCGTCCAGTGTTACACCACATGTTACCTTAGCGATTGCTAGAAGTTACCAAACAATGGACATAGGGCACATGGTAACCCATCTAAAAAGGGCATCGGAAGCATCCTTGGTAAGGTCGGGGCAGATGGATATTGTTGGTCAGAGTGTGGTGGGACTGAAAAAGCTGTGTTTGAGATGGTTGATCTCTCAGAAACAACGGGGTCAGAGAAATTACCTGGACTGCGAGAGCAGGTCCCGTCTTGTCTGTGGGCAACACATGCTGACGACATGGGTCGAATTAGAAGCATGCACCCAGTAAAGATCAATACAGATACATCAAAGAAGTTGCCTCGCAAACAGCAATATCCATTGCGTCTAGAAGCGGAAGCAGGGATAGCTCTCATAGTGGAAGCGTTATTGAAGCAAGGAACGGTTATTCCCACAGTCAGTCAATGAAATACACCAATGTTACCCATGCGAACACCCGGAAAGTCGACGTGGAGGTTTGTACAGGACCTGAGGGCGGTGAATGAGACCGTCCTCCCCGCTTACCCCATCGTCGCGAATCCAGCTACCATTCTAGCGAGTATCCCAAGTAATACTACCCATTTCACTGTGGTAGATCTTTGTTCAGGTTTTTTCAGTATACCGATAGCCCCTGAGTCGCAATTCTTTTTTGCGTTCAAGTATCAAGGAAGACAATATACTTGGACTGTGCTTCCATAAGGATACACCGAGAGCCCTATTTTGTTTTCTCGAGCATTGAAAGATGACCGAGATGACGTAGTTTTTCCCAGCGGATCCACATTGATCCAATATGTTGATGACTTGCTTATCTGTTCAGCGTCAAAAGAAGCGTTTGAACAAGACACTTTGACGCTGTTAGGGCGTTAGAGAAGGGACACAAAGCCTCGAAAGCCAAATTGCAGTTTTGCTAGGAGGAGGTAAAATATTTGGGGCACATCTTGAAGGGGGATACCAGACGTGTCTCTCCGGAGCGTATATCTGCAATATTAAAACTGCCCAAGCCAACTACCGCTAAACAGATGAGGTCTTTTCTCGGGACGACATGCGTGTCTACCGCGTCCTGATTTGAGAGACACACCAATCCAAAATTCTGAGTTAATTCTATATGTCGACGGTTCGTCGTCACGGGCACCAGATGGATTGCTATTAACAGGCTATGCAGTTTGCTCTGACCACAAAGTAATCGAAAAGGGAAGATTGGCTGCGAACTGCTCCGCGCAGCAAGCAGAGCTGTTAACCCTCACTTGTGCATGCTGCCTAGCCGAAGGCCAAATAGTGACAATTTACACCAATTCCAGCTGTACATTTGGTGCTGTCTACGAATTCGGAGCCCTCTGGCACGAGAGGGGGTTTATAACATCATCAGGTGCGCGGGTGAAGAATGGAACATGGATTGCGAACCTGCTGGAGGCGATACTTCTGCCTCACCAAATTGCAGTGGTCAAATGTGATGCCCACACGGGCCGATCTGATGATGTCTCTCGGGGAAATGCGAAGGCAGATGTAGCTGCCAAGGCCGCTGCCGCCACTGCCGATGCTCTATTGGTATCACAATGTGTATTAACAACGGCAATGGCCCTTGACGACGTGAACACTCTACAAGCAGCTGTTCGTACTACAGAAAGGGATTTGTGGATAATGGCTGGATGTGAATTCGATAATGGATCCAAACTATGGAGATCACCTGATGGGTGAGTGGTGGCACCAAAAGCTCTGCTTCCCTGGCTCGCACGTTTAACGCATGGGTCCGGGCATACCAGCAAAGTGGGGATGTGTGCTTCTATTGGGAAGCAATGGTTTGCCCTGGGTTTTAGTCCAATTGCAGAACAGTATTGTAGGACCTGTCACATTTGCCAAGAGCACAATCCTACAAGGGGGGTACAAATGGCCCCAGGTGGCCATCCTGTTCCATTTGGGCCATTCGTTCATATCCAGATTGATTTCATCCAGTTACCAGCCAGATGCACTGCCCATTGCCCTCATGACTATGAGATCTACCGCGAATCGAAAAACTGGCTTATCTCCGCATGAGATTCTCATGGGAAGACCTATGAGACTACCGCACTCACCTCTATTAACTGTAAAAGCAATGAACGTGCACCAAATGGACGACACGTTGCTAGCTTTCTATGTCTCCCTAAATCATGCTGTGAGGACCTTCTACGCGCAGCTGAAGCAAGCCTTGCCGGAGCCTGCCACGTCTGCTCACCACAACTTCAAGCCTGGAGACCTGGTTTATGTGAGGATTTACAAAAGAAAGAACACTTCAAGTGTGGTGGTGCGGGCCGTTCCTGATACTACTAACTACCCACACAGCTGTGAAGTGTAAAGGAAGAGCAACATGGATTCACGCCACACACTGCAAGCTGGCACGCGGCCAGAAGGAGCCCGAGGAGAACGCTGCTTCCTGATAAACTTTGATGATTCTTTTTATTACAGGGTTACTTGTGCTACTGGCTGCAGTTTGTACAATGTGGACATGGTCGGTAAGGCCGATAAGTACTACTCTTGATCAAAGTCATTTGTATGTTCCCTGGCCAAGTGCCTGTCACACAGCCTGCCGAGCTAACCACATAGCACCCAGAGACCGGAGAAGCTTAACGGGCAGAGTGGAAGCAGATAAGGGTTCAAACAGAACGGAGGTGTGGAGGAGTGTCGGGGCACCCTTGCACCCACAGGGACTACATGGAATAAATACTTATCTGGCTCTTTATCGTAACCACGCTAAGGCTTTTAATAAAACTAATTGCTGGGTCTGTACTAAAATACCTCACTCAGCAGTTACCGGAATACCTCTGTTGACAATACCATTTGATCTGAGTGAGTGGTGTGGGTACTGGGCTAAGTGGAAGGAATGGAATGAACAGGATTATTACACTAACGACCACATCGTTACTGATAGGAATGGGAATTGCCTGTGGCAACGGAACTCCAGTAACTGGTTTTGGCTAAGTTTTAACTTGAGTAAGATACCTCCATATTTTGTGGTCGAACAGGCTAAGGGAAAACCGAATCAATGCCTGGTGCAAGAGGCACGGGGAGAAAGAATGTTAGGAAAATCTGAATGCAGTAACTATGCCGATAAAAATCACACGATGGGACCACAAGTGGCTTAAAATAATACCTCTTTTGTGTGTGGAAACCGAGCCTATCCATGGCTTCCAGTTAACTGGACCGGATCATGTTATTTGTCTTTCAATGTGACGCACATGCGCCTGCTAAATATGTCACCTTTTGAGCATTTGAAACGGGGTAAGCGGAGTTTTACATCAACTGAATTGTTCTTCATGATTCTCATTCCTCACTACGGAGTAGGGCAAACGTCTGTGGGGCTTGCAGAGTTTTCCACTTCGCTCAAGTCGCTTGCAAACAAAACTGCCTTGGGCATGGTCGGTATTGATTCGGAGGTGGTCTCTCTGGCGCAGTCGCAATGCAAAACCGAGTTTCCCTTGATCTCATCATCGTGGCTCAGGGTGGGACGTGTGCGGTAATTGAGTCTGAGTGTTGCACCGATATCCCCGATAACTCAGAGCAAATCACAAACATAGCTGACAAGATTAAGAAAGGAGCCAAGTTCATGATTATTTTACTAAGGATGGACTTTTTCCTGGTTTGAAGGGATTTTCGGAGGATGGGGAACTACTCTGTTACGCTGGATCTATGTTGGATTATTATGGATTGTCATTATTGTCGTACTTGTTAAATGCGCCACAACCACATTGCCTACATTGATTGTTTCTTGTTTAAAGAGGAATGCTGCTGCAAAAGTAATGGTGGTCCAACCGCCACCTTCCTATTTTGATTCTGAAATCGAGTCCTATGACTTTAATGAGATAGGACTTGAAATTGGAAATCCATGAGTCAACACAATGAGTGTGTTCAATGGTAATGGGATTATCCTTCCACTGTACTCATCTGCTCTGTTCCCAAAACCCCGCATAGGTGCGTTGAATCAGCTGTGCAGCCCAAAGTGGTAGCCCTCTACTGTATCGGCCGAAGGGCCTACTGGAGCCTCATACCGGCCCAAAAGCTGTACAACCACCTGAAGCCACCTGCTCCGAAGGACAGGAAAGGCTGGAAGGGACTGAGCTCTACGATGTGTGCAGGGAAGGTGACTGCCTGGGAAAATAGACACACTCGTGCGCGGAAAATGTATTTCGAAGTGACAAAACCGTTAACCTTGAGTTGTGTTGCCTTGAAGGAAACAAAGAGGGGGCTAATGGGGGAAATATTCCTTTTTAAACAAGTTGTCTTTTCTTTTAATGTATTCACTGTTTCTTTTTACCCATGTACTCACTGCTCTTAATATTGTTGCGGATTCGCGCCCGCCGGCGTGCGGACGGCCACGTAACTCGAATCGCGGCACGTCGCCCACCGGACGGACAATCCAGTCGTGACCCTCTCGGACTAATGCCGGGAACTAGTCACGGGTGGACCTTTCGGTCTCACCACGATCGTGCCAATCGGCCCCCGCGTGGGATAGGGTTGCTCGCCAAATTCGACCTACCTAAGTACCCACACGGAGGGTAGACCGGGCGATCGCACCTCGCCGCAGGTCGACTTCGGACACGGGCCACTTGAAGCGACCCGTTCCGTACTATCGGGATAACCGAGCGGTGTTATTCGTCGGCCTCGACGGTTCGATTAATTATCGGGCGTTTTAGCCCACGACCAACCCTTTACGTGAAGCAAGATGGAGATTCAATGAAAGAAAAGACGAAGCGAAGCGGGAAAACAGTTCAACATAACTCACATTTATTTCGCGATGAACGGGAAGCACACATATACAATTACACCAAAAGCACATGTAAAAGAAGAAGACAATGCAATATTACACAAAAAGCAAATGCAACAATGCAGATCTATCCGACTACCGAGCACACGGCAACACTTATACAATTTTACTTCACAGACGGCGCCGACAACACATGTACCCAAAACAAAAGAAAAAGAACCACCCTCAAGGATGAGGCGGGCCTGGGGCCGAGACCGGGTCGGGCCTACCCGTCTGATGAGACGCGAAGTGGCGGTGGTGCCTCAACTCCGCGGGCCTCGCGGACAGTGTCTGGTAGGGGGTGGGAAAGGGGCCCCCTTTGTCGCACTATCTCAGCGCGGGGGGAAACAGGAGGGGGTTGCTGATGCTCGGGGGAAGGAGGATATCACCCTGTCTCGGGTCCCGCGGCGAGTGTCTCCTCCTCGACCTCGGTCGCGTTGCTGGCCTCTCTCTCTGCAGCTCCCGGCACCGACGCGAGCACCCCCTCGTCCGCCTTCGCCGCCGCCACCTCTCCACAGCTCCGTCTACTCGCCCTCTCCATCTCCTCTCTTGGCTCGTCCCAACTCTTCACTCTTGACTTCTCCCCTTCTTTCCAGCTCCACCGACGACTCTCTTGAACTCCGCACCACTGCCTTTACTGACGAACGCAGCCGTTTATATAAGCCCCGTGGCTTCGCTCTTTCACCCTTGACCCTTTGCCTCCGACCCTTCACCTCCAACTGGCTCCCCATTGGACCGAGGAAAAGTGGGCGTGAATGCTTTTTGATCCATGAATTTGCATATCGCGACCTCACTCCAACGCCCTGGAGGCGGGGCCAATTCGCCCCAGCTCGCCGATTGGACGGAACAAAAGTGGGCGTGAGTCGTTTTTGATCCGTTTTCTGCGGAAAGTCCGTGATGTTTTTGAATACGCTGCTCGGTGCGCGCCCTGCACGAGTCCAGTATCGGTGCCCACGAGTGGCGCGAGATGGTGTGGATGCGATGGTGGCGAGTTGTGACGGTAAAGGTCGTGGCGGTTGTGGTGAAGCGGCGTTGTGGTTGGTGGTTGTTGTTGTGAAGCGGCGTTGTGGTTGGTGGTTGTTGTTGTGAAGCGGCGTTGTGGTTGGTGGTCGTTGTTGTGAAGCGGCGTTGTGGTTGGTGGTTGTTGTTGTGAAGCGGCATTGTGGTTGGTGGTTGTTGTGTGATGGCTGTTGAGACGTGGTTGGTGGTGGTAATAATGGCGGCTGGTCCAAAATAAAGATAGTAAAAGAAAAACGGCTATCCTGAAGAGTCGCAGCCCGACTGAATGACATTTATTCCCTCGAAACAACGGGTTTGGGCCTAACTACACATATACTTACAGAGATATCTCACCTAAGGGACCTGAATGGTGGGTTGCGAATTTGGTCAACCACAACACTACCCCCTCCCCTTTTTACAGACTCGTTCCGAGTCGTCAAATTTTCGTGTGCCATCATGTGTAGTTTTCCCCTAGTACATTTTACCTACGGATTCATGGTATTCGTGTCCCCAAAATAAATAACCTAAGGGCTGAGTAACTACCTAAACAAACTCACTCACACGGACGACTTAAATAAAATTGCCGGCGCTAAGACAAACATGCCGGGGGCGCACTCATATTTACAGTACATCTTACCTTAACTTACAAATTTTACACTAAACCATGGCCCAGGATCAATGAACTCTGCAAAAAGAAAGCAGTTAGCAGGAAGCCAGGCTGCTCGCATGCAGTCTCTGACTCAAACAATGCCGGTGACAGGGAACGTGGCCGGCTGCTCACACGCAGTCCAAAGCCTTCCCTTTTGAACTGAACGCAGTGAACCACAACGGTGCATGGGCTGCACAAACGTAGTCTCTGTGCCAGCTCAAGTGGCACACGCAATGAACACAACGAATGGATGGATGGACACAAACACGGTGCACGGGCCGCCACTGCAGGCCCGTGTTGTAGCTGCCAACAGGGCAGTTCTTGCAGCTTGCAAACTGTTGCTTTCTGATCCTGGCGCACATGGCAATGAACAGGGGGGGGGGGCAAAGCAAAAATTGAACGGGGCTGGTGAACATGGGCAGTGGGCATGGCATGGCAAAGGCAGCAGGCAAACACAGCCCGCAGAAGAAGGCCGCTGCAGGCAAACCCAGCCGGCAGATGAACTGGCCGGCACAGGCCTTGAAGTACCACAGCTGCAGATGATCCGGCCGGCACAGGCCTTGCAGCAACACAACAGCTGCCGATGAAGTGGGCCGGCACAGGCCTTGAAGAAAAACCGCCAGCCGGCAGATGGAGTGGGCCGGCACAGGCCTTACAGCAACACAGCCAGCAGATGAAGCTGGCCAGCCTTTGTCGTTCAGTGGAGGTTGGTGGAGGGAGTGCGGTGGTGCTGGCCACTCGGAAGGCGGGCTCGGACCTACCCTACGGTCTCCCTCCCAACCTATCGCCTTTGCCTGTCACTGTACATACCCACTCCCTCAATTTGTCAAACCCCAATTTAGCCCCAACTTTTTTTTATTTTTACTTCCCCACTATAAATCGTCCCCTAACCCCCTTTACTGTCCTTGTTCGGCTAACCCATCCTGTCACCTAGCCTACTCCCAACCCCCACGTTCCCTTCCCGGAGGGGAGTAAGGGAGAGCTAACGTCCTGTGTTGAGGCCCAACTCAAGCCTCAGAATGGCCTCCCCAGAGTTCAGCGATCTATAACCAAAGTGGGTCCAGCGGCCCACAACGAGAGCGAGGGGATGGATGGTGCGGAGGGGTACATCTCCTAATCTACCCTAACCATTTAACTGTTAAACTACCCCGGGGCTTCAACAAGCGCCTCTCGCTTAAACTATTGGTTCTAACAACCCAGATTCCCGTCGCCTGTGTTGGTGTCCTCACAATTTCGGGCCTCGCCCCCCAATTTTCTCTACGTGCCCTCACACGGTCTCATGGCTGGGACACGTGGCCCCCTTTGGCAGGCACGACCCTCTGCCGAATCTCCCGCTATGGCACCCCCGGGCACTACACTGCCTCCGAGCCTACCAGCTCCCTAACACCGGGGAGTGCCCCCCATGGCACCTCCCCTGAAACGCACACGTGGCAGGCTGGCTTCCCAGGCCCCTTTCCGAGGGTCACCCGTGCCCACAACACTGCCCACGCGGCTAATGGCGCCCCGGGCCCCCGCACCAAACAGGCGCACCCGTGCCCACTACGCTATCCCGGCCCCCCATGGGCCCTTGGCCTACCACAGCCGACTAGCCTGGTGCCCGGGGTACCCACTCAGCGATACTCACTTTTCGCAGCCATGCTCCCAGCCCGTCAACAGGGCTCCTGCACCCCTCCAAACGGGTTTCGAGCCTACATTCACACCAACAGCAAAACGACTTCCATATTTGTTAATTTGACTAACCCCCTAACTCACTCTACACTGACCCCGGGGGTCCCTTGGGCGGGAGTCACTCCTCCCCCCAATCACTCATCGCACCATGCATTCCCCATTCGCTCCACTCACACAGACCCGCTGGCCTCACTCACTCACCAAGCACATGCTTCCACTTCACTCACCAACTCTTCAACACACACACCGCTGAACTCTGCCATCCTTCTAACTACATCCCCTAACTAACTCGTGCTCCCACGTCGTCCCTTAAACTATAGCACGTTCCATTTAACCTACGTAGCTAAACTACGTCCCCGCTACACATTCACAAGTCTGTCACTGTCTTCAAATAATCCCATTAATCAATTTCCCAACCTAAATCTCGCTACAATCCCTCTAACTAATCCATTCCACGGACTCCATGAGGACTTACCCCTGCCCCATGAAGTCGGTCGAGCTAAGCTAACCCTTCCCCCTAACTAGTTTCCATCCTGTGCCCTAGGAAGGGGGTCTTCCACCCCTTGCCCAGGAATCCTGTGCACCCGAAAGTGAGGCTTGCTTTTTTTTTTTTTTCATGCGCATCACCAGCGCGGCAACTCACAGCTCGCGCACTTTGCACCTGCCCGTGACGTCATGCAGCTGCACGTGTTCCTCATCCCTCCTTGGACGGTACCATCCGGCAGGGATACCCCTCCTGCCGGATTCCAACCCCACGTGCAGCCATGGCGTCACCGTGCGCATAAAAAAAAACAAGCCCCACGTCTCGAGGGGTTCCCCACGCGAACACATGTGCTTTGCCCGTTGGAGCTTAACACACACGATCGCGTGGAGAACCCGTCCGGTCCAAATCCGAAATCCTGCCTAAACTTTGTCCGTCCGCGGGATCGGCAAATCCACCGCGTGCGTTTCCGGACCGGGACTTCACTCTCGCAAGCGAGCACGTGGCGGTCTCGTGCGTTGCACAGCACGAACCTCGTGCTCCCTGCTGGGTGAACCCGGCACGGTCCCCGAAACAACTACAGCCGCTACCCGGCTTTCTTTCTTCTGTCGCCGTCGTCGTCGCCATTCCACACACGCACTCCCGCGTGTTACGACGCTCACACTCCATTCCATTACATTCACCCCGGGAGACGCGGCCGCATGTTCACACATGCCGACCGACATCTCCCTTACATACCGCTCTCTCACACACACGGTCTCCCTTGCATAAACCATACCACTCACACGTGGTGCTCCATTCACTCGCGGCCTTCCACTCACTCGCGGCCTTCCACTCACTCGTGCCTCACTCACACACGCGGGGCACTCACCCGCGGTGCCTCACTCACACTGGCCGTTTCATCCACACACACGGCCTCTTCCACACACGGTGCCTCATCCACACACGGCGTGCTGCGAAGCACGTACTCCGGCACCATCGCCACCACACCACTCACACACGGGGTCGCTTCCACACACGGGGACGCACTCACACCTTGCACCACACACACAGGGACAACCACACTGGGGATTCGTGTCCCCACAAGGGTCTCCGGGGCCTCTATACCCCCCAAGCTCGGCGTGCACCCGTCCACAGCACTCGTCCCCTCAACCTCGCAAAGCACGACCGAACCCACCTGGTCGTGACTCGCCTCAAGGGGGCATACTCCCTCCCCTCGTTCCTGGAGGAGGCTATCCACCAGCTCACCCCCATTGTCCTCCACTACCTCCGTGTGTGTGTGTGCGTCACTTACCCCGTCTTCATCGTGTCGTCTTCCCTCTATCGTTCCCGTCTCCCGTGTCTCTGCCAACTCTTCACCCTTTACCTCCCTTGTCTCCACTATTTTTATTTCCTTTGTCGTCACCTCGTGTCTCGTCTCACACGTTTTGGTCTCCCCATTTAATTTTTCCCTTTCGGTCACCGTCGCACCCCCTCCCAGTTCGTTCGCTCCTGCACGTGGAGTCGCCATTTTTAGGTCCCTGCTAACGGCCTTCATGCCCGCCTGCAGGCATCGGCCCATGTTCTGCGTCTCACCCCGCAGCTCTTTCATTTCTTTTTTCATTTCGTTTGTATTTGTATCCATCTTTTCGTTCATGTTCGCATTTATCTTCGCTGTCATTTCCGCATTCATCTTTTGTGCATTCGCATCCATCTTCGCTGTCATTTCCGCATTCATTTTTGCCAGTGTTGTGATAATGAAGTGCCGTACTGTGATTGGCGGCAACGGAGATTGGGCGGATGTGGCAGCACTGTGTATGGGGGTCGGTGGCTGGTGATGACTCGGTGGCTGGTGATGACTCGTATGCCGCGTGCTCCGTGGAGGGTCGTGCTGGAACAGTAATGGTATGTAGTATACTGTATTAGGAATGGTGTACTCTGAGGAATGTAATTGGGATTAGAGTATGGAGTTTGCCTTCAGTATTATGTGTACAAGTTATTGTATTTTGTTATTCTTACCCTATGTATATTTATGTTGTTGTAGATATGCGTATGGGTTTTGTGAGAATAAAGCCGATCGAAAAGGTTTATTGTTGATTACTACAACAGCCAGCATGGTGAATAGCTGGGCCATGTCGGGTGCGCTTGGGTGAGCCGTTTCGGCAGGGGTTGGGGAAGGGTTTTGGTGGAGAGGGGGAGGGGAGGTGTCATACACCGCGGCCGCTGCCGCACCCATTTCGGGCTCTGGGTTCAGTTGGGCGAGTTCGTTTTCCTGTACCACCAACATTTCCTGCACGGGGATTTCATCCTGAGCCATGGATTCTACACATTCTACATCCATTTCTAATACCCCCGGCTCCCGCTCGCCTTGAGACGCCATCTTGCTTCTCTTAAAGGGTTAATTTAGCTCGCTCGTAATTTGGAGGGAATCGGGGGTCGCTCCTCTCACCCCTGGACCGATTCCCGTGAATTTAGCCGGAGACAGGAGAGCCCGTTTTCCCGTTCTCCGATACCAGTGCCGCGAGGAGGGCGATGGGTTTATATCGCACGACCTGACAGCAGTGTTGCGGATTCGCGCCCGCCGGCGTGCGGACGGCCACGTAACTCGAATCGCGGCACGTCGCCCACCGGACGGACAATCCAGTCGTGACCCTCTCGGACTAACGCCGGGAACTAGTCACGGGTGGACCTTTCGGTCTCACCACGATCGTGCCAATCGGCCCCCGCGTGGGATAGGGTTGCTCGCCAAATTCGACCTACCTAAGTACCCACACGGAGGGTAGACCGGGCGATCGCACCTCGCCGCAGGTCGACTTCGGACACGGGCCACTTTAAGCGACCCGTTCCGTACTATCGGGATAACCGAGCGGTGTTATTCGTCGGCCTCGACGGTTCGATTAATTATCGGGCGTTTTAGCCGACGACCAACCCTTTACGTGAAGCAAGATGGAGATTCAATGAAAGAAAAGACGAAGCGAAGTGGGAAAACAGTTCAACATAACTCACATTTATTTCGCGATGAACGGGAAGCACACATATACAATTACACCAAAAGCACATGTAAAAGAAGAAGACAATGCAATATTACACAAAAAGCAAATGCAACAATGCAGATCTATCCGACGACTGAGCACACGGCAACACTTATACAATTTTACTTCACAGACGGCGCCGACAACACATGTACCCAAAACAAAAGAAAAAGAACCACCCTCAAGGATGAGGCGGGCCTGGGGCCGAGACCGGGTCGGGCCTACCCGTCTGATGATGAGACGCGAAGTGGCGGTGGTGCCTCAACTCCGCGGGCCTCGCGGACAGTGTCTGGTAGGGGGTGGGAAAGGGGCCCCCTTTGTCGCACTATCTCAGCGCGGGGGGAAACAGGAGGGGGTTGCTGATGCTCGGGGGAAGGAGGATATCACCCTGTCTCGGGTCCCGCGGCGAGCGTCTCCTCCTCGACCTCGGTCGCGTTGCTGGCCTCTCTCTCTGCAGCTCCCGGCACCGACGCGAGCACCCCCTCGTCCGCCTTCGCCGCCGCCACCTCTCCACAGCTCCGTCTACTCGCCCTCTCCGTCTCCTCTCTTGGCTCGTCCGAACTCTTCACTCTTGACTTCTCCCCTTCTTTCCAGCTCCACCGACGACTCTCTTGAACTCCGCACCACTGCCTTTACTGACGAACGCAGCCGTTTATATAAGCCCCGTGGCTTCGCTCTTTCACGCTTGACCCTTTGCCTCCGACCCTTCACCTCTAACTGGCTCCCCATTGGACCGAGGAAAAGTGGGCGTGAATGCTTTTTGATCCATGAATTTGCATATCGCGACCTCACTCCAACGCCCTGGAGGCGGGGCCAATTCGCCCCAGCTCGCCGATTGGACGGAACAAAAGTGGGCGTGAGTCGTTTTTGATCCGTTTTCTGCGGAAAGTCCGTGATGTTTTTGAATACGCTGCTCGGTGCGCGCCCTGCACGAGTCCAGTATCGGTGCCCACGAGTGGCGCGAGATGGTGTGGATGCGATGGTGGCGAGTTGTGACGGTAAAGGTCGTGGCGGTTGTGGTGAAGCGGCGTTGTGGTTGGTGGTTGTTGTTGTGAAGCGGCGTTGTGGTTGGTGGTCGTTGTTGTGAAGCGGCGTTGTGGTTGGTGGTTGTTGTTGTGAAGCGGCGTTGTGGTTGGTGGTCGTTGTTGTGAAGCGGCATTGTGGTTGGTGGTTGTTGTTGTGAAGCGGCGTTGTGGTTGGTGGTTGTTGTGTGATGGCTGTTGAGACGTGGTTGGTGGTGGTAATAATGGCGGCTGGTCCAAAATAAAGATAGTAAAAGAAAAACGGCTATCCTGAAGAGTCGCAGCCCGACTGAATGACATTTATTCCCTCGAAACAACGGGTTTGGGCCTAACTACACATATACTTACAGAGATATCTCACCTAAGGGACCTGAATGGTGGGTTGCGAATTTGGTCAACCACAACAATATAATCAATTCCTTATGTTGTTATTCATATCTTCGTATTAAAAAATATATAATTACATTGCCTTAAACCAAGTATATTTACCGGGACCTGCAACCTAATGTTTTATCTCCCACCTCTCCTCCACTCCCCTTCTTGGCTGCTAATAGTATTTTGTTTGACCAGTAAAATGCCTTTCTCATGTTAAACCAATCTCACCAAGGCCAGCTGTAGATCATCATCTCTCTTTCTTCAAACTTCAAACCAAACTTCTCTCTTTCTCTCTCTGTGTTCTCCCAAGCCCCTCCACTCCTACCAAAGTATATATATATATATATATATATATATATATATATATATATATATATATATATATATATATGTATATATATGTATATATATATATATACATATATATATATATATATGTATATATATGTATATATATATATATATATATATATATGTATATATATGTATATATATATATATATATATATATATATATATATATATATATATATATATATATATATATATATATATATATATATATATATATATATATATATATATATATATATATTGTTGTGGTTACCAAATTCGCAAACCACCATTCAGGTCCCTTAGGTGAGGTATCTCGGCAAGTATATGTGTAGTTCGGCCCAAACCCGTTGTCTAGTGGGAATACATGTCATTTATGCGTGCTGCGACTCTTCAGGATAGCCGTTTTTCTTTTACTATCTTTATTTTGGACCAACCGCCATGATTACCACCACAACCACAACATCAACCACCAACCACAACGCCGCTTCACCACAACCTCCACGACCTTCACGTCACACCTCGCAACCGTAGCATCGCCACCGTTCTTGCCCCGCTGTGGGTACCGGTGTTGGACTCGTGCAGGGCGCACGTTGAACAGCGTGTACAAAATCACGGATTTTGTGCTTCAAAAACGGATCAAAAACGACACACGCCCACTTTTTGCCGTCCAATCGGTGAGCGAGGGGCGATTTGGCCCCGCCTCCAGAACAATCGATATATGCAAATTTGTGGATCAAAAAGCCTTCACGCCCACTTTTTCTCGGGCCAATGGGGAGCGAGGTGAAAGGTCGAAGGGAGGGGGTCAAAGGCGAAGCTACGGGGGGGATAAAAGGACGGTGTTCGTCAGTCAGAGCCGTGTGGAAGTCTGGAGCCCGAAGCCTGCAGTAGCTGGAGAAGCTGAAGAGAGTCGAACGAGGAGAGCCCAAAGAAGAGTCCAGGGTGGAGAGTCCAGAGGCGGAGAGGCGGCAGCGGCGAAGGCAGACGAGGGGGTGCTCGCGTCGGTGCCAGGAGCTGCACGCCCGAGGGAGGCCGGCAGCGCGACCTGGCCGAGGTGGAGACGCACACCAGGGATAATAAAGATCCTCTATACCCCGAGCATCAGCAACCCCCTCCTGTTTCCCCCCGCGCTGAGATAGTGCGACCAAGGGGGCCCCTTTTCCCACCCCCTGCCAGGCACTGTCCGCGAGGCCCGCGGAGTGAGGCGCCATCGCCGCTCCGCGTCTCATCACCAGACGGGTAGGCGCGACCCGGTCTCGGCCTCAGGCCCGCCTCATCCTTGAGGGTGTTTCTTTTCCTTGGTTTTGGGTATGTGTTGTCGGCGCCGTCTGTGAAGTAGAATTGTATAAGTGTTGCCGTGTGCTCGGTAGTCGGTATTAGCTCTGCACTGTGTTTTCACTTTTATATTTGCTTTTTGTGTAAATGGAATTGTGTTTTCTTTTTTTGTGTGCTTTTGGTGGAATTGTATTTGTGTGCTTCCCGTGTGCCGCGAATAAATGTGCTTTATTGTTGAACTGTTCTCCCGCTTCGCTTCGTCTTTTCCCCCATTGAACCCTCATCTTGCTTCACGTAAAGGGTTGGTAGTGGGCTGAATACGCCCGATAATTAATCGAACCGTCGAGGTCGACGATAACACCGCTCGGTTATTCTGATAGTACGGAACGGGTCGCTTAAGTGGCCCGTGTCCGAAGTCGACCTGCGGCGAGGTGCGATCGCCCGGTCTACCCTCCGCGTGGGTACTTAGGTAGGTCGAATTTGGCGAGCAACCCTATCCCACGCGGGGGCTGATTGGCTCGATCGCGGTGAGACCGAAAGGTCCACCCGTGACTGGTTCCCGGCGTTAGTCCGAGAGGGTCACGACTGGATTGTCCGTCCGGTGGGCGACGTGCCGCGATTCGAGTTACGTGGCCGTCAGCACGCCGGCGGGCGCGAAAACCGCAACACTGGTGTCAGGTCGTGCGATACAAATCCATCGCCCTCCTCGCGGCACTGGTATCGGAGAACAGGAAAACGGGCTGTCCTGTCTCCGGCTAAATTCACGGGAATCGGTCCAGGGGTGAGAGAAGCGACCCCCGATTCCCTCCAAATTACGAGCGAGCAAATTAACCCTTCACGAGAAGCAAGATGGCGTCTCAAGGCGAGCGGGAGCCGGGGGTATTAGAAATGGATGTAGAATGTGTAGAATCCATGGTCCAGGATGGAATCCCCGAGCAGGAAATGTTGATTGTGCAGGAACACGGACTCGCCCAACTGAACCCAGGGCCCGAGGTGCGTGCGGCAGCGGCCGCGGTGTATGACACTTCCCCCCCCCTCTCCACCAAGACCCTTCCCCAACCCCTGCCGAAACGGCTCACTTGAGTGCATCCGACATGGCCGAGCTATTCACCATGCTGGCACAAATGAATGCGGCAATGACAAATGAAATAAAAATCGAAATGAAAGACATGAACAAACAAATAAACGAAAAGATGGATACAAATACAAATGAAATGAAAAACGAAATGAACAAGCAAATAAACGGAATGGAAGCAAACATGAAGGAAGAAATGAAAAAGTTCCGGGGTGAGACGCAGAACATGGGCCGATGCCTGCAGGCGGGCATGAAGGCCGTGACAAAGGAAATAATAGTGGAGACACGGGAGGTAAAGGGTGAAGAGTTGGCAGAGACACGGGAGATAGAAAAAATAGAGGAAAGACTACACGAGGAAGACGGGGTAAGTGACGCACACACACACACGGAGGTAGTGGAGGATAGTGAGGGTGAGCTGGCGGACTGGGTAGAGACCCAGTGCGAGCACCTGGATGGCCTCCTCCAGGAACGAGGGGAGGGAGTATGCCCCCTTGAGGCGAGTCACGACCAGGTGAGTTCGGTCGTGCTTTGCGAGGTTGAGGGGAGGAGTGCTGTGGACGGGTGCACGGAGAGCTTGGGGGGTGTAGAGGCCCCGGCGACCCTTGTGGGGACACAAATCCCCAGTGTGGTTGTCCCCGTGTGTGTGGTGCAAGGTGTGAGTGCGTCCCCGTGTGTGGAAGCGACCCCGTGTGTGAGTGGTGTGGTGGCGATGGTGCCGGAGTGTGTGCTTCCCAGCACGCCGTGTGTGGGTGAGGCACCGTGTGTGAGTGAGGCACGGAGAGTGAGTGAGGCACCGCGGGTTAGTGCCCCCGCGTGTGTGGATGAAACGGCCAGTGTGGATGAGGCACAGCGGTTGAGTGCCCCCGCGTGTGTGAGTAGTATGGTTTGTGTGAGTAGTGAGGCACGCGTGAGTGAACGGCCGTGTGCAAGGTCGCTGTGTGCAAGGGAGACCGTGTGTGTGTGAGAGAGCGGTATGTGAGGGAGATGTCGGTTGGCATGCGGGAGCACGCAGCCGCGTCTCCCGGTGTGAGTTTGATGGAGTGGACTGTGTGCGTCGTAACACGCAGGTGTGCGTGGGTCGAATGGCGACGACGGCGACATGGGAGAAACGAAAGCCGGGTAGCGGCTGTAGCTGTTTCGGGGACCGTGCCGGGTTCACCCAGCAGTGAGCACGCGGTTCGTGCTGTGCAACGCACGAGACCACCACGTGCTCGCTTGCGAGAGTGAAGTCCCGGTCCGGAAACGCACGCGGTGGATTTGCCGATCCCGCGGACGGACAAAGTTTAGGCAGGAAATGGATTTGGACCGGACGGGTTCTCCACGCGATCGTGTGTGTTAAGCTCCAACGGGCAAAGCACATGTGTTCGCGTGGGGAACCCCTCGAGACGTGGGGCTTGTTTTTTTTATGCGCACGGTGACGTCATGGCTGCACGTGGGGTTGGAATCCGGCAGGAGGGGTATCTCTGCCGGATGGTACCGTCCAAGGAGGGACGAGGAACACGTGCAGCTGCATGACGTCACGGGCAGGTGCAAAGTGCGCGAGCTCTGAGTTGCCGCGCAGGTGCTGCGCATGGGAAAAAAAAAAAAAAAAAGCAAGCCTCACTTTCGGGTGTACAGGATTCCTGGGCAAGGGGTGAAAGACCCCCTTACCCTGGGCACAGGATGGAAACTAGTTAGGGGGAAGGGTTAGCTTAGCTAGACCGACTTCATGGGGCAGGGGTAAGTCCTCATGGAGTCCGTGGAATGGATTAGTTAGAGGGATTGTAGCCAGATTTAGGTTGGGAAATAAAATGATTTATTTGGAGACAGTGACAGCCTTTGAATGTGTAGAGGGGACGTAGTTTAGCTACGTAGTGTTAAAAGGAACGTGCTACTAGTTTAAGGGACGACGTGGGAGCACGAGTTAGTTAGAAGGATGGCAGAGTTCAGCGGTGAGTGTGTTGAAGGGTTGGAGAGTTGTGAGGTGAGTACATGGTGAGTGAGTGAGGCCAGCGGGTCTGTGTGAGTGGAGCGAATGGGGAATGCATGGTGCGATGAGTGATTGGGGGGAGGAGTGACTCCCGCCCAAGGGACCCCGGGGTCAGTGTAAAGTGAGTTAGGGGGTTAGTCAAATTGAAAAATGGAGGTCGTTTTGTTGTTGGTGGGAAAGTAGGCTCGAGACCCATTTGGAGGGGTGCAGGAGCCCTGTTGACGGGCTTGGGAGCGTGGCTGCGAAAGGTGAGTATCGCTGAGTGGGTACCCCGGGCACCAGGCTAGTCGGCCGCGGTAGGCCATGGGCCCATGGGGGGCCGGGATAGAGTAGTGGGCACGGGTGCGCCTGCTTGGTGCGGGGGCCCGGAGCGCCATTGGCCGCGTGGGCAGTGTTGTGGGCACGGGTGACCCTCGGAAAGGGGCCCGGGAGGCCGGCCTGCCACGTGTGCGTTTCAGGGGAGGTGCCATGGGGGGCACTCCCCGGTGTTAGGGAGCTGGTAGGCTCGGAGGCAGTGTAGTGCCCGGGGGTGCCATCGTCGGAGATTCGGCAGAGGGTCGTGCCTGCCAAAGGGAGCCACGTGTCCCAGCCAGGAGACCGTGTGAGGGCACAGAGAGAAAATTGGGGGGCGAGGCCCGAAATTGTGAGGACACCAACACAGGCGACGGGAATCTGGGTTGTTAGAACCAATAGTTTAAGCGAGAGGCGCTTGCTGAAAGCCCCGGGGTAGTTTAACTGTTAAATGGATAGGGTAGATTAGGAGATGTACCCCTCCGCACCATCCATCCCCTCGCTCTCGTTGTGGGCCGCTGGACCCACTTTGGTTAAAGATCGCCGAACTCTGGGGAGGCCATTCTCAGGCTTCATTGGGCCTCGACACAGGACGTTAGCTCTCCCTTATTCCCCTCCAGGAAGGGAACGTAGGGGTTGGGAGTAGGCTAGGTGACAGGATAGGTTAGCCGAACAAAGACGATAAAGGGGGTTAGGGGACGATTTATAGTGGGGAAGTAAAAATAAAAACAACAAAAAAATAAGTTGGGGCTAAATTGGGGTTTGACAAATTAAGGGAGTGGGGATGTACAGTGACAGGCAAAGGCAATAGGTGGGAGGGAGACAGGTAGGTAGGTCCGAGCCCGCCTTCCAAGTGGCCAGCACCACCGCACTCCCTCCACCAACCTCCACTGAACGGCAAAGGCTGGCCAACTTCATCGGCTGGCCGTGTTTGTCTTCAAGGCGGAGGCCGGCCAACTTCATCGGCAGCTGTTGTTTTGCTGCAAGGCCTGTGCCATCGGCTGGTCGTGTTTTGCTTCAAGGCCTGTGCCGGCCACTTCGTCTGCAGCTGCTGTGCTGCAAGGCCTGTGCCGGCCAGTTCATCTGCTGGCTGTTTTTCTTCAAGGCCTGTGCCGGCCAGTTCATCTGCCGGCTGTGTTTGCCTGCAGCGGCCTTATTCTGCGGGCTGAGTTTGCCTGCTCACCTTTGCCATGCCATGCCCACTGCCCATGTTCACCAGCCCCGTTCAATTTTGCTTTGCCCCCCCCCTGTTCATTTCCATGTGCGCCAGGATCAAGGCAACAGTTTGCAAGCTGCGAGAACTGCCCTGTTGGCAGCTACAACACGGGCCTGCAGTGGCAGCCCGTGCACCGTGTTTTGCGTCCATCCATTCATCCATTCATTTGTTGTGCTCATTGCGTGTGCCACTTGAGCTGGCACGGAGACTACGTTTGTGCAGCCCATGCACCGTTGTGGTTCACAGTGTTCAGTTCAAAAGGGAAGGCCTTGGACTGCGTGTGAGCAGCCAGCCACGTTCCCTGTCACCTGCATTGTTTGAGCCAGAGACTGCATGTGGGCAGCCTGGCTCCCTGCTAACTGCTTTCTTTTTGCAGAGTTCAATGATCCTGGGCCATGGTTTAGTGTAAAATTTGTAAGTTAAGGTTAAGATGTACTGTAAATATGAGTGCGCCCCCCGGCATGTCTGTCTAGCGCCGGCAATTTTATTTAAGTCGTCCGTGTGAGTGAGTTTGTTTAGATAGTTACGCAGCCCTCAGGTTATTTATTATGGGGACACGAATACCATGAATGTCGCACTCAGGGATCCGTAGGTAAAATGTACTAGGGGAAAACTACACATGATGGCACACGAAAATTTGACGACTCGGGACGAGTCTGTAAAAAGGGGAGGGGGTAGTGTTGTGGTTACCAAATTCGCAAACCACCATTCAGGTCCCTTAGGTGAGGTATCTCGGCAAGTATATGTGTAGTTAGGCCCAAACCCGTTGTCTAGTGGGAATACATGTCATTTATGCGTGCTGCGACTCTTCAGGATAGCCGTTTTTCTTTTACTATCTTTATTTTGGACCAACCGCCATGATTACCACCACAACCACAACATCAACCACCAACCACAACGCCGCTTCACCACAACCGCCACGACCTTCACGTCACACCTCGCAACCGTAGCATCGCCACCGTTCTTGCCCCGCTGTGGGTACCGGTGTTGGACTCGTGCAGGGCGCACGTTGAACAGCGTGTACAAAATCACGGATTTTGTGCTTCAAAAACGGATCAAAAACGACACACGCCCACTTTTTGCCGTCCAATCGGTGAGCGAGGGGCGATTTGGCCCCGCCTCCAGAACGATCGATATATGCAAATTTGTGGATCAAAAGCCTTCTCACCCACTTTTTCTCGGGCCAATGGGGAGCGAGGTGAAAGGTCGAAGGGAGGGGGTCAAAGGCGAAGCTACGGGGGGATAAAAGGACGGTGTTCGTCAGTCAGAGCCGTGTGGAAGTCTGGAGCCCGAAGCCTGCAGTAGCTGGAGAAGCTGAAGAGAGTCGAACGAGGAGAGCCCAAAGAAGAGTCCAGGGTGGAGAGTCCAGAGGCGGAGAGGCGGCAGCGGCGAAGGCAGACGAGGGGGTGCTCGCGTCGGTGCCAGGAGCTGCACGCCCGAGGGAGGCCGGCAGCGCGACCTGGCCGAGGTGGAGACGCACACCAGGGATAATAAAGATCCTCTATACCCCGAGCATCAGCAACCCCCTCCTGTTTCCCCCCGCGCTGAGATAGTGCGACCAAGTGGCCCCTTTTCCCACCCCCTGCCAGGCACTGTCCGCGAGGCCCGCGGAGTGAGGCGCCATCGCCGCTCCGCGTCTCATCACCAGACGGGTAGGCGCGACCCGGTCTCGGCCTCAGGCCCGCCTCATCCTTGAGGGTGTTTCTTTTCCTTGGTTTTGGGTATGTGTTGTCGGCGCCGTCTGTGAAGTAGAATTGTATAAGTGTTGCCGTGTGCTCGGTAGTCGGTATTAGCTCTGCACTGTGTTTTCACTTTTATATTTGCTTTTTGTGTAAATGGAATTGTGTTTTCTTTTTTTTATGTGCTTTTGGTGGAATTGTATTTGTGTGCTTCCCGTGTGCCGCGAATAAATGTGCTTTATTGTTGAACTGTTCTCCCGCTTCGCTTCGTCTTTTCCCCCATTGAACCCTCATCTTGCTTCACGTAAAGGGTTGGTAGTGGGCTGAATACGCCCGATAATTAATCGAACCGTCGAGGTCGACGATAACACCGCTCGGTTATTCTGATAGTACGGAACGGGTCGCTTAAGTGGCCCGTGTCCGAAGTCGACCTGCGGCGAGGTGCGATCGCCCGGTCTACCCTCCGCGTGGGTACTTAGGTAGGTCGAATTTGGCGAGCAACCCTATCCCACGCGGGGGCTGATTGGCTCGATCGCGGTGAGACCGAAAGGTCCACCCGTGACTGGTTCCCGGCGTTAGTCCGAGAGGGTCACGACTGGATTGTCCGTCCGGTGGGCGACGTGCCGCGATTCGAGTTACGTGGCCGTCAGCACGCCGGCGGGCGCGAAAACCGCAACAATATATATATATATATATATATATATATATATATATATATATATATATATATATATATATATATCTATATATATATATATCTATATATATATATATATATATATCTATATATATATATATATATATATCTATATATATCTATATATATATATATATATATATATATATATATATATATATATATATATATATATATATATATATATATATATCGGAAAATGTAAGCTTAGTTTCGTGCAGATCATTGTGGATGAAACCACATCTCAGTGTTTTGGACTCCGTGGTACCACGTAATAAATGTTCTTTGATCAAATGTACTTTCCTTGTGGACAGTGGATTATTTGTGTATTGCAAATTTGAGTAATAGTATTTATCCTGAGTTGGTTTATAAAATTCCACAACAATACCATTGACCAGAGTCGCAGGGCCAGGCTGAATGGCAGAGCTGAGCTGTTCAGGGAGCTGAGGCGTAAAACCGTACGGCGCTCAGGGTGGACAAGGAGGACGATGTGTGAGGAATCTGTGAGGAGGTAGAGCATCACCTGTGGTCAAGTGATTCGCGTCCTGCTTACAGGAGAATTCGCGCATTGTGTTCCTCCCAGCCCGTCCTCGGTATACTGCAGTAAAAGTGAAGGGTGGTGGGCTCTTGACAGAGGAGTCCGAAGTTAAAGCCCGCTGGACCGGTTACTTTGAGAGGCTGTACCAGGCTGATCCACCAGCTGTTGAGTTGGATGTCCGTGATGTTACTATCCCGATTGCTGACGGCTGACCTTCCAATCAACTGTGATCCACCCTCGTTTGTGGAAACATAGGCTGCGGTGAACCGGTTGAAATTGGGTAAAGCTTCTGGGATCTGTGGCATCCATGCCAAACTTCTCAAGGCTGGCAGAAATGCTACACTCGTGTTGTTGCATGCAGTTCTGTGTTTTGCTTGGAACACAGGCATCATCCCAACAGACTGGAAGAGGGGCCTTGTTGTCCATCTCTGGAAAGGGAAGGGTGATCGCCAGGACTGCAACAACTACCGAGGGGTGACGCTGCTCTCAGTGCTGGGCAAGATCTTTGCTCAGGTAATTATAGATCGGGTTCGCCACCATCTGCTTCAGCACCAGTGCCCAGAGCAGTCAGGCTTTACACCAAGCTGGTCAACAATTGACCGTATACCTGCCCTTCAGGTCCTCACCGAACAAAGACGAGAGTTTCGGCAGGGGCTGCTTGCAGCCTATGTTGATCTCTGAAAAGCGCTCGATTCAGTGAATCAGATGGCCTCTGGAGGATTCTTGGTCTTCGTGAGGTGCCACCAAAACTGATCAATCTGATGTCCAAACTATACTCTGGTACTGAGAGTGCTGTAAGATGTGGTGGTACTATCTCTGACTTATTTCCAGTTGTTACTGGAGTTCATCAGGGGTGTGTACTGGCCCCCACACTTTTCAGCACTTCTATGGACTGGATTCTGTGGAGGATGTTAGAGAGATCAAGCTGCGGCACATCAATTGGAAATGTCAACATCTCTGACCAAGCAAAGATGCATTCATCTTTGCGGAGACTCTAGATATCCTTTTGGGGGCCCTCGAGGTGCTGAATGAGGAGTCGGAGCTGCTGGTATTTTGGGTTTCCTGGGTCAAAACTAAGATCCAGGCTTTCAATGACATCTTCGATGCTGCTGTCTTGTCTGTACCTGTTTGTGGTGAGGATGTGGAGGTCACGGAGATATTCACTTACTTTGGCAGTGATATTCATTTCTCTGCTGGCTGTGAGTCAGAGGTCAAGAGACGTCTGGGTTTGGCCTGGGGAGTCATGGATTCACCGGATTATGGGGTGTGGTGCTGCCGGTACCTGTGCGAGAGGACGAAAGTCCGAGTCTTCAGGTCCTTGGTGCTTCCAGTCTTGCTCTATGGATGTGAGACTTGACCTCTGACCAGGGATCTGATACGGAGACTTAATTCCTTTGGTACCAGGTATCTTCGGAGAATCCTTGGCTATTGCTGGTCGTACTTTGTGACCAACGAGCGGTTGCTGAGAGAGACTCAAATGAGATTTGTTACCTGCATAGTCCGTGAGCATCAGCTGCGGCTATATGGACATGTGGCTCGTTTTCCTGATGCTGATCCTGCTCACCAGATTCTCTCAGCAAGGGAGTCTCCTGAGTGGAGGAGGCCAATGGGCCAACCACGTGCCTTGTGGTTGTAGCAGGTTGATCAGCATCTCAAGGAGGTGGGGATGGGCCACGCATCTGCCTGGGGGTTGACCAGATGGAGGCCCCTGGAGTGTCAGCAGAAAGTGGATGCAGCGACGCGCTGCTCTGGCGCATGCTCCCATACCTAACCTGACCTGACCAGTCAGGAGTGGGACGTTGCTGCGAAATTTCAGCCGGATCGGCCCGGTGGTTTGGCCGGAGAAGTCGAAATAGGAGACAGACAGACTGGAGACATAATTCCAATTCCAGTTAAACTGATAGTAACTGTCACAGAACTGATCTCTGAGATACCCCACAACTTATATCCTCCAGTTGGATATCTTCCCGTCCACCAGCTCTCTTTGCTTCCTGTCGCTAAGCCAGTCTTATGCATTCAATGTACTGGCAGAGTACCTGCCCGATGGGCGATGTTGTTCCAAGCAAGCAACACGTTCTTGTGATGCATACCTTTATTTGGGCGGTCTATGTGTTGTATGGGGGCCGGGTGCTTATGCTGGTAGTCACGTGGTTGGGTTTCATATATCATGACTCGCCCGCGAGGGGTTGTTATAGTGTGCATCCGATCGGGCAATAAAGCAGAGTTGCTACTTCACTCTCGTGTCTGTCTGTCTGCACCTAGGACACTACAATTGGCGACGAGGATTGGATACGGGTTACCGCTCATGGCAAAGTGCCTGTGTTCATCGGCGATGACTTTGAATTGTTTTCGGAGCAATTGGAATGCTATTTGACTTAAACAGTGTGGAGGACGACAGCAAGAAGAAGTCGATATTGCCTGCGTCGCTATCACCTGACAATTACCACCTGTTAGGTGACCTGGTTTCGCCAGACAAGCCGAGAGACGCCGGGCTGTCGTTCGGTGACATTGTGCAGAAGATGCAGGCACACGGCGCCGGAAAAATCATCACAGCTGGCGTGGTTCTTGTGATGCATACCTTTATTTGGGCGGTCTATGTGCTGTATGGGGGCCGGGTGCTTATGCTGGTAGTCACGTGGTTGGGTTTCATATATCATGACTCGCCCGCGAGGGGTTGTTATAGTGTGCATCCGATCGGGCAATAAAGCAGAGTTGCTACTTCACTCTCGTGTCTGTCTGTCTGCACCTAGGACACTACAATTGGCGACGAGGATTGGATACGGGTTACCGCTCATGGCAAAGTGCCTGTGTTCATTGGCGATGACTTTGAATTGTTTTCGGAGCAATTGGAATGCTATTTGACTTAAACAGTGTGGAGGACGACAGCAAGAAGAAGTCGATATTGCCTGCGTCGCTATCACCTGACAATTACCACCTGTTAGGTGACCTGGTTTCGCCAGACAAGCCGAGAGACACCGGGCTGTCGTTCGGTGACATTGTGCAGAAGATGCAGGCACACGGCGCCGGAAAAATCATCACAGCTGGCGTGGTTCGAATTTGATCACCTGGCGAGGAGCCCGTGGGAGCGCGTCGTGGATTTCGTCACGTGGGTGAAACATCTGGCCGTCGCCTGCAAGTTCATGGCGGGTGAACGTCCGGACAGGCTCAAAGATCGTTATATTTCTGGATTGCAAGACTCGAAAATGGTTTCGGCGATACTATGGCAGAAGTGCGAGGACATTACGTTCACCACAGCGGTAGAAACCGCGGCGGCTGTCAAACGAACCCTCAGGGATGTACGTGCCATCGCTTGAGGATTTTGACACGGTCAAACGCTGCCTGGTTTTCAGGCCTCCATGCCCAGCGCTCGTGCTTCCTGAGCAACCGCATCAACGGCGCCAGCTGCGAGCTGAGCTCGCGCACGAACCTTTGGTAATACTGCGCCATACCAATGAATGAGCGCAGCTGCGTCTTGTCGCGAAGCGGTGGCATGTGCTGGATTGCCTCCACCTTCCGAGGACCTTTCAACAGCCCCTCCGGCGTGATGATGTGCCCGAGGTATTCCAACCGTTGTTTGAAGAATGCGCACTTTTCCCTGTTCAAGCGCAGGCCGCACGCCTCCAATTTCAACAGCACCATGTCAATGTAAGCGAGGTGCTCCTCCGCCGTTTTTCCTGCAATAAGCACGTCATCAAGGTAGGTCTGAGCGGGCAGGCCAATGCAAACCTGGTCCATGGCCTTCTGCCATAAGGCCGGGCCGAAGCAATCCCGAAACAGAGCCGGTATATCGATAGAGCCCTTGACATGTGTTGATTGTCAAAAGGTCGCTACTTCCGAGATCCATCGCCAGATGAAAATATGCATCACGCAGATCTAGCATCGGGACTGTGGCTGATCCCAGACAGGGACTGGCAGAGAGTCCATGTGGATTTTGCTGGCCCTGTTAAATGCAAAATGTTTTTGATTGTGATCGATGCTTTCTCTAAATGGCCGTAGGTTGTGGTCATGCAGAGTACATCGGCGGACATTGTGGTAGAGAAACTGCGGACGATTTTTGCCAATAAAGGAATACCCGAGATTCTGGTCTCTGATAACGGTCTGCAGTTCGTCGCAGGTGTGTTTGATAATTTTGTGCTTCGAAACGGTATTCGACATCTGAGGTCCGCACCGTATCATCCTGCCACGAACGGGCAAGCGGAATCATTTGTTAAAATGTTGAAATGTGCTTTGCGTAGAGGGGAGGTTGCACCTGCACAGACAGTGGTTGATGTATTTTTGCTGCAGTATAGAAATGCTATCCATCCAGCCATCGGTGATTCTCCTGCCATTCGTCTGTATGGACGTGCATTGAGGTCTAGACTCGATTTACTGCGACCTGGAAGGTCGGTGGCTGGGGCGGTGTCACGCCCGATGCTAGTGCGCGGTTTTGGTGTGGGACAGTGGGTAATGGTGCGTGATTATTACCACAATTCCAAATGAGTGCCGGCAGTGGTTTCTGTAATACTTGGACCGGCAAATTGCATGGTTTGGACTGATGATGGGAAGGTGTGGAAGCGGCACGTGGACCAAATGCATGATTGCTGTTCAGCGTCACCCCCCCCCTGTGCCGAGCACCATGGAGCCCCCACCTCTGATGTTGCCGGGGCCAGACGTTGTATCGCCAAGGCCAGACGTGCCGGCGCCAACGGGGCTAGCGGACTCGGGGTGTTTACCTGATTCAGTCCTGCTCGAGGGAGACGAGCAAGCTTGTCGGCTGGGGGCGCTTGATGTTGCGGATGGGGTGAGTCCGGCGAGGGTGTCACCTCGGCCTAGCCAGGAGGCGTCTGGGCCTGGGCCCTCTGGCGGCGCTGTCCGTCCAGGGCGGATCAGGAGACGACCGCGGTACTTGGAGGATTTTGAATGTTGATTAGTGTTATTTTGTCATTTTGTAATTGTCATTTTATAATTATAATTGTCATTTTAGAAGGGGAGGAAATGTGCTGTATGGGGGCCGGGTGCTTATGCCAGTAGTCACGTGGTTGGGTTTCATATATATTGACTCGCCCGCTAGGGGTTGTTGTTGTTGTAGTGTGCATCCGATCGGGCAATAAAGCGGAGTTGCTACTTCACTCTCGTGTCTGTCTGTCTGCACCTCGGACACTACAGTCTATAGCAGGGGTCGGGAACGTGTGGCTCGCGAGCCAGGTATGGCTCTTTTGATGATTGCATCTGGCTCGCAGATAAAATTGGAGTTTGAAACTTGGAAAGCCCAATATTTCTCTCAGAAGCTTTACCTATAGTTTGAATGGTGTCGTGCTTCATTCACGTGCAGGGCTGAACTTGGCAGAAGGAGAGAAGAAAAAACACCTCCGAATTGTCTGAAGCGGTTTTTGTTTCGTCCAGTCATGCGGCCGACGCGAGTAGTGATTTCGGTTCCTCCAATGACGTGCCGCCGCCGAGACGCGTCACGGAATTCATCTCGACCAATCACGCGCCACCACTGAGGCGACTCGTGATTTCGGTTCCTCCAATGACGTGCCGCCACCGAGACGCGTCACGGAATTCATCTCGACCAATCACGCGCCACCGCTGAGGCGACAGCATCCCAGAGTCGGCCGGCCGCGCCGCACCTCTCGAGTATGTCAGCCCGTGCGCAGGCCAGCCAGACTCACTTGGGTCAACATCTCCCTCTCTCTCATTTGCTCAAAGCTAACCCTTCGACGAAGAAGATGGCGAAAAGAAAAAAAGATGAGGAGTATCGTACATTTCAGGACGAATGGGCCGAAGAATTCGCCTTTGTGGAGAGAGCAGGTTCTGTGGTGTGTCTAATTTGCAATGACAAAATTGCATCGATGAAACGGTCGAATATAAAGCGGCACTTCGACACGCGCCATGCTACCTTTGCATCAAAATACCCTGTGGGAGACAGCAGAAAGAAAGCGTGCCAAGAGCTACTGAGCAGGGTGCAAGCCAGCCAGCAGCAACTCCGCGTATGGACCCGGCAAGGTGACTATAATTCCGCCAGCTTTGCTGGATCTTTAGCAATAGTGAGGAACGGAAAACCATTCACAGATGGCGAGTATGCAAAAACGTTCATGCTGGATGTCGCCAATGAACTTTTTGATGATCTTACGAACAAAGACAAGATAATCAAACGGATACAAGACATGCCTCTGTCGGCAAGAACTGTTCATGATCGTACCATCATGATGGCAAACCAAGTGGAGGAAACGCAAGTGAAGGACATAAATACAGCGCCGTTCTTTTCCCTGGCTTTGGATGAGTCAACAGACGTAAGCCATTTGTCGCAGTTCAGTGTGATTGCAAGATATGCTGCTGGTGATACACTGCGCGAAGAAAGTCTTGCTGTTCTGCCAATAAAAGGGTCCACAAGAGGTGAGTATTTATTCAAGTCTTTCATGGAGTTCGCTCAAGAAAAAAATATACGAATGGATAAACTTATCTCGGTGTGTACTGATGGTGCTCCGTGTATGGTGGGGAAAAACAAAGGATTTGTGGCGCTTCTCCGTGAACATGAAAATAGACCCATCCTAAGTTTCCATTGCATTCTACACCAGGAGGCACTTTGTGCTCAGATGTGTGATGGCAGCTTGGCGAAGTGATGTCGCTGGTCATTCGTGTGATCAACTTTATTGTTGCCCGAGCCTTAAATGCTCGCCAGTTTAAAACACTGCTGGATGAAGTTGGAAATAACTATCACGGTCTGCTTTTGCACAGCAATGTGTGTTGGTTGTCAAGAGGGAAGGTGCTTCGCCGTTTTGTGGCTTGCCTGAACGAAATCCGGACTTTCCTTGAAATGAAAGGGATTGAGCATCCTGAGCTAGCCAAAACTGAGTGGCTCCTCAAGTTTTACTATCTCGTGGATATGACTGAACATCTGAACGAGCTCAACGTGAAAATGCAAGGCATTGGAAATACAGTGTTATCCCTTCAACAAGCCATGTTTGCTTTTGAAAACAAGCTGGAGCTCTTTATCATGGATCTTGAAAGAGGTCGTTTACTACATTTTGAAAAACTGAGACAATTTAAAGATGCATGCACAGCAAGTGAGCCCACTCAAAACTTTGATCTCCACCAGTTAGCTGGCTTCACATCCAGTCTCCTACAGTCATTCAAAGCACGCTTTGGAGAATTTCGTGAGCACACTCGTCTTTTTAAGTTCATCACCCATCCAAACGAGTGTTCACTGAACACAGCCGACCTGAGTTACATTCCTGGTGTCTCCGTCAGAGATTTTGAAGCAGAAGTGGCTGACCTGAAGGCCTCAGACATGTGGGTGAATAAGTTCAAGTCACTGAATGAAGATTTGGAAAGAATCGCACGACAGAAAGCAGAGTTGGCGAGCAAGCACATGTGGACAGAAATGAAAAACTTCAACCCGAAGACGAGCTGATTATCAAAACTTGGAACGCGCTTCCTGTCACATACCTCACACTGCAGCGTGTGAGTATTGCTGTATTGACCTTGTTTGGATCTACGTATGCATGTGAGCAGTCATTCTCACATCTTAAAAACATCAAGTCCAACCTACGATCACGTCTAACGGATGAAAGCCTCAACGCTTGCATGAAGCTTAACCTCACCAAGTACCAACCAGACTACAAAGCCATCAGCAAATCCATGCAGCACCAGAAGTCCCATTAATGGTGAGTATTATAACAACATTATTTAAAATTATAAATTCAGAGGCTTATTATACTCACATTTAGTTGAATTCAGTCTTAAAATATATTATATGGCTCTCACTGAAATAGATTTCCAAATATTTTGCTTTAATGGCTCTCTGAGTCAAAAACGTTCCCGACCCCTGGTCTATAGGCAACTGACAGCTCTGTATACACAAAGGAAATAACCCGGGTTACGTGCATGAAGCAAAAACATACCTACTGCTCATAATTCTTCAAACCAACTCACTGCACTGGAAAACGTGGTTACAGGAATCCCGCAGATACCGTAAATGATGGGGACTTGTAATACCCCTCCACACCTGGAGGTGGCGCTACACCATACACATTTACATAGAGAACCCCCGTCCCCTAAGATCACCAGTAAAGGTAAAAACACCCCTGGAGATTGATTGGGGTCATGATGATCTTTTGTGGCTAGTCTGGATGTAATCAGCTCAGAACTGTCGGAGCAGTTCGTGAATTATTATCTTGAGAAAACTGGGGCTCCTGTCCGCTACCATGAGTTGGTGGACGTTAAAGATGCCTTCGCAATTTCGAGTCGGCGAGTTGTCGCCAGTACTCTGAATAAATTACAAATTCCTTCCTCAACTGGAATACTTTGTCGAGCATCAAGCACGGTCAGTCGGCTCGTGAAAGACTTGGGCCGAAAATTTATCGCGGCAAATTTAAGCAAAAGAAGCATAAGAGTAAAAAGAAGAAGAAGAGGATTCAAGCAGAAGAGGAAGCAGAAGAAGCATCAGGGTGGAGGAAGAAGAAGAAGAAGAAGAAGAAGAAGAAGAAGAAGAAGAAGAAGAAGAAGAAGAAGAAGAAGAAGAAGAAGAAGAAGAAGAAGAAGAAGAAGAAGAAGAAGAAGAAGAAGAAGAAGAAGAAGAAGAAGAAGAAGAAGAAGAAGAAGAAGAAGAAGAAGAAGAAGAAGAAGAAGAAGAAGAAGAAGAAGAAGAAGAAGAAGAAGAAGAAGAAGAAGAAGAAGAAGAAGAAGAAGAAGAAGAAGAAGAAGAAGAAGAAGAAGAAGAAGAAGAAGAAGAAGAAGAAGATTTCCAAACGTGCAGTGCAGAACCTTCACTTGACTTGAATTTGGCGATATTTGCACCAGCCCACAAACCGTACGATCTTGCAAACATTTATAAACCTCCTTCGTTTTGCATTCGAAGTTCTCGTCGCATCTGATCGGCTTGGAGATGAAAAAAGGGGGTTCATAAGATATGGAAGTGCAGCGAGTGTTTGCTTTCGTCAGGATCACGTGACCATGTGTGAACGGACTGATGAAGCGACGCGTGCACGTTCATGCGCTCCCCGGTCGTTGCACTCTTTTGTACTAAAACCACCATCTTTCATCGCGTTTACATCATCTTCCGTCTTTTCGGCCTGGCGGGCACGACGATCGCATGGATGATGAATCGAGCTCGAATGAAGACGTGACACGGGCGTGACGACCTGAAGCGTTCATGTTTTTATTATTCCGGTGTTTGAGCTTCCTTGTTGAAACGTCACACGATTATTTTACTTCACCAATCTCCTCATCGTTTCGTTCAGACAACTGAGCCGAACGAAAGACGTCCTCTTCGTCTTCTTCTTCCTCTTCCTCTTATTCTTCTTCCTCTTATTCTTCTTAATCCTCTTATTCTTCTTCTTCCACTTCCTCTTCTTCTTCTTCAATCTCTTCTCTACTCTGTGTGCTTTCTCGAGACAAGTCTCGCGTGATTTCCGCCCCGCCCGAGAGGAAAATAATTATCGGAGGAAGAGGGAGAGCGCAACATGGCGACCGTGGTGGCGGTCGTGCCGCAGTACAACGAAGCCTGGTATCTGTCGTTGTTGGGCTTCGCCGAGAACTTCCGCACGGCGAGTCCTCCCAAGATCAAGCTGTGCGTGCATTGCCTCCAGGCCATCTTCCAGTTCAAGCCCGGGCCGCGGATAGAGGCCAGGACCCATCTGCAGCTGGGTAGCGTGTTGTACCACCATACCAAGAACATCGAGTTGGCTCGATCGCATCTCGAGCAGGCGGTGAGAGCCCGTCCCGCCCACCCCCCCTCCGTGTGTGTCTCTGTGGAGATTTCTCTTCAGCTCCACTACTGTGTGTGTGTGTGTGTGTGTGTGTGTGTGTGTGTGTGTGTGTGTGTGTGTGTGTGTGTGTGTGTGTGTGTGTGTGTATATGTGTATCCGAGTCGGACCGCTACCGATCTCTCTACCATAAACTCCTCCGTTGCCAAGACGCGCCGGTTCCGCCAAGGCCTTGTCGATGCTCACTTTTACTCCCTCCTGTGTCCCTCTCTCTCCCTCCTGTGTCCCTCTCTCCCTCTCTGTGTCCCTGTGCAGTGGCTCCAGTCACAACAAGTATCCTTATTGCCGTTGATTCCCGAAGGCTCCAGCTCGTCGTCGTCAGATGCCGCCGGATCCCCTGGAAGGACACGCTTACCGGCGACGCGTCCCTTGGCGGGATGGAGCTTCATGTTTATTTGTTTGTTTCTATGATTGGCGAAGGACGTGGTTTTGGTTTCTTTTGTTTTTTTTTCACTCAGATCAATGAGGTGCTGAGGGGACCGTGTTGCTGTGTGGCCTCGTTGGTCACCTGACCTGTGTGATCCCTGCTTTGATCTCTGCTATGGGATGGGGCCTTTCATTTGTGTGTGTGTGTGTGTGTGTGTGTGTGTGTGTGTGTGTGTGTGTGTGTGTGTGTGTGTGTGTGTGTGTGTGTGTGTGTGTGTGTGTGTGTGTGTGTTTTTTATATGTGTGTGTGTTTTTATATGTGTGTGTGTGTGTTTATGTGTGTGTGTGTGTGTTTATGTGTGTGTGTGTGTGTGTTTATATGTGTATATGTGTGTGTGTTTATATGTGTATATGTGTGTTTGTGTTTATATATATATATATATATATATATATATATATATATATATATATATATATATATATATATATATATATATATATATATATATATGTATGTTTATATATGTGTGTGTTTGTGTTTATATATATATATGTATATATATATATATATATATATATATATATATATATATATATATATATATATATATATGTATGTTTATATATGTGTCTGTGTGTGTTTATATGTGTGTGTGTTTTTATATATATATATATATGTGTGTGTGTTTGTGTATATGTTTATGTGTGTGTTTGTGTATATATATCTATTTGTGTGTATGTTTATATATGTGTGTGTGTTTGTGTTTTTATATGTGTGTGTGTGTGTGTGTGTGTGTGTGTGTGTGTGTGTGTGTGTGTGTGTGTGTGTGTGTGTGTGTGTTTATATGTGTGTGTTTATATATCTGATTGTTTATGTGTGTGTGTGTGTGTGTGTATATGTTTGTGTTTTTATATATATGTGTGTATGTTTATATATGTGTTTGTGTATGTGTGTGTGTTTATTTTTATATGTTTGTGTGTGTGTGTTTTATCTGGTCACTGTTCTATCCCGACAACATAGTTATTCATCTCCTCGGTTGTCGGTGATGGACCGGCACATTGCAACCAAGCTGCGTCCCTCTTAATTACAAGGACTGACCTTCAAAAATGAAAACAATTCAAACTGGGGTTCAGGTTTCTCCACTTGTCCGTGTTGTACCAAACTTTTTTTGTCTCCAAACTGTCCCGTGGGGATTCAGGTGTATCCCAGTGGTGATCACAACCGAAACTGTTCTGCACACTGTGTGTGTTGAAGTCGAGTGGTTTGAGTTTGTTGTTTTTGATGGAAACGATAATGTTAACTTGGTGTTTGTGTAAAGTTTCTTCTGTCATCGTTTTTATGTTCTTGTGAAACTTAATGCTGGCATGAAGGGTCTTCATGCTTGAATGGACCAGCCTGGGCTGGCCATCTGCACACCTGTCCCGGTTGGCGAGCTTGTGGACCGAGATTAATGGTTCCTGTTCATAGGCCAGGCCAGCTGTTATGTTGCTGTCTATTTGTGTGATGGACCATTCCATGCTTTAATGGTCATGCACAAACTTGGCCTATTTGTGTCACGTCATGTTGCAGAGACTTTTTTTTTTTTTCTCACAGTCCTGGCCATGCCGTGTTGGCCGCATGCGTGGGTGTCTATGCTGGCACACCCGGCTGTGATGTGTGGACTTGTGTACAGCGTTCGGTGTGCTTACAAACCCTGGCTGTGCTGCACGGGCAACGTACGTGACTGGCCATGCTGCTTGTGCTGTGTTCAAGATCCACCTCCACCAGCAGGCTCAGCTGTGCTGTGGAGGTTGTCTGCACGGACGTCTATCGCTGCAGACATGGGTGCTGCGAGCATTGCTATCAAATCAATGCTGTGCGTGTGGTTGTCCCTGCCTTCAGACTTCTCTGTGCCAGAAAACACTGACGTGTTCACGTCTGGTCTCTGTTTTTTGCTGCATTGTTTACTTGCCAAGTTGCTCCTACTGGTAGACATGGTCATGCCAGCTCCCCTCATGGCCATCTTTGCTGGCCAGTCTGGTCTTTTAGTGCCATAGCTAACTCCTATGTGGCTCCCTTTGCTTGCACGACAGCACGTGCAGCTGGGTCTTGCATGTTTTGCCATGCCGTGCCTTGTGCACACATGCGTGCGTTTCTGCTGGTAGCGTTAGCCGTGCTGGATGTTCACATGATTTTCTGCTGCTGGGCCACACCCGTGTTTGTCCCATCATGTGTTGTGCCAGATCATCTCAGCTGTGCACGTTTCTCTCTGCTGGTGAAGGTAGTTGACACATTCGTTGTCATTTGGTGGGTTCTGCTGTGTTTCCTTTTGTTTAAAGCTTTAATGATTCTCACTTGTCTCGTTTATTTCACGGCGTGACAGTTTCTTGACTAGTGTTGTGTCAGATTCCCTCTTTTGAAGATGTCAAGTTTGAAGCTGCGAGCCTTTTAGCGGAGCTCTACTGCCAGCAGGTAAATTTGACCGCGTATCATTTATTCTGTCCCCCCCCCCCCCCACTCCACATATGTTATTTTTCTTCATGGTTGAGTTAATGATGCACTTTTGATTGATGCAGCTGTTTGAATTGAAGATGCAAAATCTAAATTTGAGATTCTTGAAGTTTTTATTACTCCACGCTCACGAAGCAAAGTGAAGTTAAGCTATTGGTTCACTTTTTCTGTCCACAAATATCAGTTTATGAACCGAGGAACAACTTTATTTCATTTGAATGTTTATATTTTGAGCATTAATCGGAAAACAAACCTGGAGTTTAGCAAGATTTTGGCTATGAATTTGTTCTGATCGCTCGTGTGCAGAGAGGGGTGAGATAATTTTTTTACTCTGTCTAACCGCCTGGCAGTCAGACAAAATTGAAAATCATTCCAAACAGGAAACGTGGTTTTTAAGGACGTATAAAGGGCACGGAGAACTAATGTAACGTGAAAATAAGGTTGTGTAAAAGATTCCGCATCAACGGCGGAAAACTTCCAATTAAAAAAAATATTTTTACGCAACCTTTAAAAGGTTTATTTTATTTAAATTTAATTGTGTGATATATATGAAGTGTATAACACATCGCTTTATTGGCACTTTCAAAACCCTTCCGTTTAGCAGTACTTGGCGAAACTATTACGTCATTTTACATCATCTCGAGCAATCAAATTTGCTGCTCGTAAACCCCAGTGTTCTATCAGTACCAACTGGAATACAAAGTTATAAAAGCAGCATTTAAATGGACAATGCAGAATATGAGGGAAAGTCGGTGCAAGTACATCCCGATTAGTAATGGCACGTGCTTGGACCCCAGTGAACATCTTAATATACACAAAATAACAAGAAGGCAACATTGATTCTTAGGTAAAGTGGAACTCGAATATCCTGTTCTGCAATGGGTGTCTCGAATGATGTTCAGTTGTGCTTTTCCATTTCCTCTCTCTTTTTAGTTGACAGGGCACATAAGAGACTGGGTCACTTTTGCGTTGATTTGTATCATATTGCCAGTTATTTATGTGATGGAGTCGTGTTTGAAAGCATTAGCTTTATAAAGATAGAGACTCTTAACAGGATGTCATCATGCGGATTGGTTTTCCAAAAAAATACAAACGAGGCTTTATGGGAACGTCGCATTAAGAATACCGTTTGTATTGGTAGCACTCAAGTAAAGTATGAACATCTCTCCATTCAGCCATGGTCCCATCGTGTGCTGCCTTTTTTGGATGCTGGCGGCATCATTGGTTAGGGGCGCGGGTATGCCACTGATGCAGTGCCCCTATTACTAGTATACTGGTGCTCATTTTGCTGACCTCGGAAGGATGACAGGCTTCAGTGGCCAACGGGGCTCGAACTCGGGACCCTAGGATCTCGAGCCACCACCCGAACCGCTAAGCCAACACCAGGATTACTTCAGCCATGGTGAACTGATCTGAGAACATGAAGGAAACAATTTTGTTGACTTATCCGATCAGTTTGCTAAAACTCGTCCGAAGCCACTTTGTCTCGTGGGAGGGAAGCCTGATTGCAGCATGGTTTGAAGCTAAAGACTTGGTGGAAAATAGCATTACAGACTGGAATTCGTCACTCTAAACATGGATATTTTCTGTTTGCAAAAATTCACTCCAACTCTCAGTTTTACAATAACGTGGTGTAATATCTTAACTCTTTGAACAAAGTCCAAGCTTGCATATGAGGATGGTATGATTATGGTGGGACATGACTTTTATGAATTGACATGAAGGTAGAAATGCAGAAACCTACAGTGGGGAGAACAAGTATTTGATACACTGCCGATTTTGCAGGTTTTCCCACTTACAAAGCACGTAGAGGTCTGTAATTTTTATCATCGGTACACTTCAACTGTGAAAGACAGAATCTAAAACAAAAATCCTGAAAATCACATTGTATGATTTTTAAATAATTAATTTGCATTTAATTGCATGAAATAAGTATTTGATACATCAGAAAAACAGAACTTAATATTTGGTACAGAAACCTTTTGTTTGCAATTACAGAGATCAGACGTTTCCTGTAGTTCTTAACCAGGTTTGCACAGACTGCAGCAGGGATTTTGGCCCACTCCTCCATACAGATCTTCTCCAGATCCTTCAGGTTTCGTGGCTGTCGCTGGGCAACACAGACTTTCAGCTCCCTCCAAAGATTTTCTATTGGGTTCAGGTCTGGAGACTGGCGAGGCCACTCCAGGACCTTGAGATGCTTCTTTCGGAGCTACTCCTTCGTTGCCCTGGCTGTGTGTTTCAGGTCGTTGTCATGCTGGAAGACCCAGCCACCCCCCCATCTTCAATGCTCTTGTTTAGTGAAGGAGGTTGTTGGCCAAGATCTCGCGATACATGGCCCCATCCATCCTCCCCTCAATACGGTGCAGTCGTCCTGTCCCCTTTGCAGAAAAGCATCCCCAAAGAATGATGTTTCCACCTCCATGCTTCACGGTTGGGATGGTGTTCTTGGGGTTGTACTCATCCTTCTTCCTCCAAACATGACGAGTGGAGTTTAAACCAAAAAGCTCTATTTTGGTCTCATCAGACCACATGACCTTCTCCCATTCCTCCGCTGGATCATCCACATGGTCATTGGCAAACTTCATACGGGCCTGGACATGCGCTGGCTTGAGCAGAGGGACCTTGTGTGCGCTGCAGGATATTAATCCATGACGGCGTAGTGTGTTACTTATGGTTTTCTTTGATACTGTGGTCCCAGCTCGCTTCAGGTCATTGAGCAGGTCCTGCCGTGTAGTTCTGGGCTGATCCCTAACCTTTCTCATGATCATTGAGGCTCCACGAGGTGAGATCTTGCATGGAGCCCCAGACCAAGGGAGATTGACTGTTATCTTGAACTTCTTCCATTTTCTAATAATTGCGCCAACAGTTGTTGCCTTCTCACCAAGCTGCTTGCCTATTGTCCTGTAGCCCATCCCAGCCTTGTGCAAGTCTACAATTTTGTCCCTGATGTCCTTAGACAGCTCTCTGGTCTTGCCCATTGTGGAGAGGTTGGAGTCTGATTGATTGAGTGTGGACAGCTGTCTTTTATGCAGATAACGAGTTCAAACAGGTGCAGTTAATACAGGTAATGAGTGGAGAATGGGATGGCTTCTTAAAGACAAAACTAACAGGTCTGTGAGAGCCGGAATTCTTACTGGTTGGTAAGTGATCAAATACTTATTTCATGCAATAAAATGCAAATTAATTATTTAAAAATCATACAATGTGATTTTCAGGATTTTTGTTTTAGATTCCGTCTTTCACAGTTGAAGTGTACCGATGATAATTACAGACCTCTATGTGCTTTGTAAGTGGGAAAACCTGCAAAATCGGCAGTGTATCAAATACTTGTTCTCCCCATTGTAAAAGAAAAGGAAAACTTTTTAATGATCAATGCCGAAGCCCAGAACCCATGTTCAGTAAACCAGATTATTGAGGAAGTGCATTTTGGTGTTTGTGGCTCTGAAAGGCCAAAATGTGCTTCTTCTAATGCTGGGCCTTGCAGGGGTCATTATGCTTGTGAAAATAGTGATGACATTTGAGGAGGTTATGGGAGTAATTTTGGTCGAGTGAGGGTGAAGTTCGCATGTTTCGTTCAAACAAACCACGCCAACCACATTTTCATATCCATGTCTACCTGGTATGCACCACCAAGTAGCAGCTATCACATCATTGAACAACAAAGTTGAGCTTTTTTTGTTTTTACAAATCAAGTGATATGGTTGTTGGCAACTATCAAAGTTTTGGAGCAATAAAACTTTTTTCTCTCTTTATTTTATTTAAATTTTTTTGTACACAATATTCAGGCTCGTATGAGAGCTAACACACAGAGTGTATCACAAAGGGAGCAGGTGACAAGAGGGGTGGGAGAGGGAAACACAAAACAGTGGGGAACAGAGACATGAGGAGATCTGTGGAAGGGGAGGGATGGGCCGGGGAACACGGGGTATACAAGATAGACATTACAGGGACTTTCAGGAAGAAAGCAGAGAATTTGAAGGTGGGTTTGGGATGGATTAACAGGGGTAGAAAAGGAGGTAATGGCAGTAAATCGGGTCTAGTGAGGGTGAAGTTTTCACGTTTCGTTCAAACAAACCACGCCAACCACATTTTCATATCCGTGCGTACCTGCTGTGCCCCGCTAAGTAGCCGTGAGGAGGAACCATGAGACACACCTTCAAATTTGTCATTTTTGCTACTGGATTAGTGCAAACCTTTTATATAGTCGTTTTTATTGTCAGGATAGGTATCAATATCTCGAAGGCTTCATGGATGTTCTTTTGGAGATCTTGCAAATTTCTTTGTTCAAAATAAAGATTCATAAATCCCAGATGGCCACCTTGCGTTTTGACTAATTTTGACCAGTGAAGGATGTATCCTGAGATCTGATTGATTTGGAACAATCCTGTGAAGTTTCAAATTTATCGATGTAGCGTTTTCCAAGAAATGGGAGTGACAAAATTTGCTTGGAACAAAGGACTATTGATTCCAGCAAGAGCAATAGGCTTGCAGCTACAGGTTTGGAAGCCTAATAATAATAATAGTTAATAAAATGACAGCAGCAAACTAGACGGTCAATAATAGCTGGATACGTTGATTGCAATAGCGCACCTGTATGCAAGTGGCTGCAAGGCTCCAAGTGGTTTCCTCGAGCCACATTGCTGTTGATAGCTCCAGAAGTTGGTGATGGCGATAAACATGGGGCTTCCAGTTTTATTACTCGTGTGCTATTATAATATAATGTGTGCTGTTTGTATTAATTACCTCATAATACATTTACTTAGAGATTGTATAAAGATAATGCAAAAAACCATTGCCAGGAAACAAATCGTATTCGTAGCCCTCGTAAGTCGTGAAGGTGCATGCGTGCACACCTATATTCGAGCTGGATGTGGCCTTCTCTGAAAGGGGAAACACTTGTTGAAGCATGATGTAGAAAATGTGAAAAATTGCAGAAAATCAAACAAACTGATCAACACCATGTTCCACACACATGAATGCTAGTCCATAAGGAAACACCCCACAGATACTGTTGGTGGCTGTGGTTAATGGTAAGCATACTTTGGCATGGATGAACAGTTGTGGTCGATGTGATGCTTCATGGCCAAAGAGATACAAATAAATTTTATAATAATTTATTAATTCATTTAATTAGCTTTCATGCTCCCTTGAAAAGCATACACAACTGTTGAAGGAAAGTAATAGCTGGGTGAGGGGATGTGGGAATTAGAGCTTGTGTCTACTGGGATCAAAAATGCTGGCTGTGGTATGTTGACACTCTGTGGATTTCAGCAAATGGCAATCGGGTTTATAAAACCTGAATTTACTTAAGTATTTCCACAGTGCATGCATGCCATGTGTGATTACATTAACGAGGTGTGAAAATACAGCCTAATGGCACAAATTGATAAGCTCATATTGAATATATCCAATTGGAGAGAACATAATGTAACTGGGCATCTGGTTGATATCAAACTTCCAGTTGAGGATGAATATATATATATTCCAGTTGAGGATGAATATATATATATATATATATATATATATATATATATATATATATATATATATATATATATATATATATATATATATATATATATATATATATATATATATATATATATATATATATATATATATATATACATATGCCTGATGTTGGCGCAGTGGTTAGGGCAGCGGCTTGGGATCCAAAAGGTCCTGAGTTCAAGCCCCGTTGGGCCACTGAATTAATACACCAGGGGGTTGACTCAGCCTGTCATCCTTCCCAGGTCGGCAAAGTGAGTACCAGTGTACTGGGCCGGTGTATACCCCGGTTAAAATAGGCGTACCATATCCCTGTGTCGTAAGAGGCGACCAGGGTTGCGTCAGGAAGGGCATCCGGCGTAAAACATGTTTCAAATCACTATGCGGATCATACGGATGATCCACTGTGGCGACCCCTAATGGGAGCAGCCGAAAGAAGAAGAAGAAGATATATTTTTATATATATATATATATATATATATATATATATATATATATATATATATATATATATATATATATATATATGTATATCCATCCATTGGGACCATACTCTGTGCAGAATGTTGGTGCTGCCTAAGCAGTCTCCTTGGCTATTGGGCACAGTCCTGGACGGGTCGCCACTCCAATACAGGATACCAGCATGCTGGCACTCATTTTGCCGATCTCGGAAGGATGACAGTGGAGTTAACCCCACCTGGTATTAATTCAACAGCTGAGCGGGATTTTAACTCTGGGACCCTGGGATCCCAAGCCCACCACCCTAACCATTAAGCTAACACCGTACGTACGTAGGTCTGTTTGTATGCATGCATACTGACTGTTATGGTCAGCATCGCTGTGGATTATATCTCGCATGGTAAAACCCCATAATATGCAAATAACAACCATCCGTCTGCCACCCAGACAATTGTTCCTTCTAATGCAAACCATTCAACCAGAAGACGTGATGTGATCGGCAGGGAAATCAAAATATGTGGGGTGTGACGAACACTCCCCCGATCTCCATCGGTACCTTCTGGTTGAATGGTTTGCATTAGAAGGAACAATCGTCTGGGTGGCAGGCAGGTGGTCATTCTTTGCGGATTATTTTACTGTGTGAAACATGATCTGTGGGAATGCTCACCACAACAGTGAGGAGGTGTGACTGATTTATAAATGACAAATGTGGTCATCATTGGTTAGATATTTATTGTTATGCTGTCCTGATGAGGGCAAATAGGCCTGATATCCAGATAGGCAGCTTTGTTTTGAGGTCTAACTGATGTTGACCATGTAATCTTTGTCTGTTTGACAGTCGCCGGGCTGAGGCCTCTGAGTTGGAGGTGGCACTTTGGTGTCGGACTATTTCCAATGGAGGTCGGGGGCGTTTTCATCACACTCCACATGTGTCTCAGATATTATTTATATATATATATATGTATGTATATATATATATATATATATATATATATATATATATATATATATATATATATATATATTTACATTTACATACAGGCTGTTTCAAAAAGGGTGATGCAATTTTAAATGTTTTTTTGCAAAGAAACAGAAATCTCAGGAACATGAACCAAACATTTCTTGAAAGCTTATGACATGGTATTATCTATCACTGATTGCTATTTTCGTAATTCACTGCTGGAGTTGGTGAGAGCCCAAGGTGTGACATCGGCATTTACGCAAAATCCTTGTCATTGACGTTCTCGATGTGTGCCCTCCATGGTTCAGACAGGCATTGATCCTGACTCCAAAGTTCTGTCCAACTTTCCTGTCGGTCTCATGTGGCACTGCCTGGAGGTAGTCTGACACCTCCTGCTTCGGATAATCCAGTATGGCAGGGTGGTTGGCCAAGACAGAGCCCTTTGGAGCCCCCAAGAACCAGTGTCCAGAGGGTTCAAGTCTGTGATATGGGGTGCCCAGTCATATGCGGTGCCCAGGGCAACGAGGCAGTTTCTGAAGAGCTGCCACAGGAAAGTGATGGTGTTACCAGCTGTATGTGAGGGTGCACCATCCTGCATAAACCAGGTCATGCTGAGCTGGTTTGGGGTGACCTTTTGGGCTACCTCATTATGGAACTTCTGAAGCACGGTCCAGTAATGCTCACCGTTGATCGTCACCACCCTGCTGTTGTCATTCTCAAACCAGTAAGGCCCCAGCATTCCCCATCTGGCATTGAAGGCACAGGAGCATGTGACCTTAGGCCCTTTCAGGTACTTCTCAGTGATTCCAGGTGTTTCTGCCTCCCCCCCCCAGAAAATGTTGTGGTTGTTGATGGCACTGTTCAACTGGAAATGGGCTTCATCACTGAACCAGATCGTGTTGATCCAGTTTTGGTACTGCTCTATCCTGTCACTGAGCCAATTGCACACATCAAGTCTCCTCATGTCATCTTGACTCTGTTTATGCCTCATAGAGATGATGTATGGGAAAAGCTTCAGTTCCTGAGTGAGGATATGCCAGGCTGATTTTGGTTTTATGCCGAGCTCCCAGAAGCGCCGGCGGTGGGACTTCTTGGGACTGTCCACTGCAGAATCCTGCACGGCATCGATGTTGGCTTGGCTCTTGGTTACTGATGCTGGCCTGCCACTGTTGCCCTTGTTCTGGTTGTGCACTCTACCCTTGTGCTCAAAATGTTTCACAATACATTGAATGGCACAATTTGTGGGTTCATTACGTGTTCTAAGGATGTATTCCCGGTAGAACCTCCGGCGCGTGTTTAGATATGATTTAGTCTCGTACTACAGAGCCACCACTTTTGTCTCCTTCACTGTCAATGGCAGTGTTGAGATACGGAGATAGAAATCCCAGGGAACAAATACCATGATAGTGATACACCACCAATCCCTGAAAAGGAAAAACGGTATCGGTCAAAAAACAATGAAATGGCAGGAAGTCAGTTGTGTCAATCTTTTTGAAACACCCTTTATATATACATTGCACTTGAATTCTGGCTTTCAACAGGTATTCTTGCTGTTCCCTCTCTCTCTCTCTTTTATCCCATGCTAGGTGACATGCATGCACATATACATATGCACATGCATCTCGCATTGGTTTCTTTTCAAATTCAAAGAAAGCATTGGCATTTACCATGTGAACTACCTCATCAATTTGTTTATCATGTAGAAGCTGCTGCTCAGACATCAACTGCAATCTAAGGTAGCAAGCGGTGTAACCTGGTGTCAATGAATCTAAAACAGATCGGATCACTTGCTACCAGCAGTCCAGGCAGAGATTTTTGTTGTTGTTGTTAATTTGGCCAGGTTGATGACGATACCTCACGTACTTTTTCGCAAAGGATGCCGTCGGATCTTTCACATCTACCAACTGAAGCCAGCAAGGGGACATGCAGTTCAACTTCCATCCGAAGGATGGCATGCACGTCAATGTATCACCCTGCCTGTGAAGCACCAGGTTGATTGATTGTTTTATAGCTTGACTGAGATTTGAACCCAGGGTCAACAGTTCAGAGCTGATTGGATACATTTACAGGTTTGGAGCCTGCTTTATTTTTGGGCTTTTTTTTTTTTTCTTTTGTTTTACTCTTAATTTATTTCCCTCTTTTAATGTCCTTTTCTCTGTGTTTCGTGAGAGGTGAACTCTTGCAAATTGTTTTTGTAAGCAGATGTGCCTGGATGGGTTTTTTTTTTTGTATACCTTGTCGAGTCTCGTATGAGAGCAAACGCACAACGCACAGCGAGAGGGGCATGAGACGAGGGGTGGGTGTGGGAAGGATAAAACAGTGGGGAACAGAGACATCTGTGGAAGGGAGAGGGATGGGGGCGGGGAACATGGGTATACAAGATGGACATTACAGGGACTTTCAGGTCCTTGCACTACAGGGAACTTTCGGGAAGGAAAGCAGGGAATTTGAAGGAGGTGGGTTTAGGGTGAATTAATGGGGGTAGAAAAGATCAAGGATTTGGATGTGGTGACGATAAGAGGTGGTGGTGACCAGCTGTCTTGAAGGCCTGGAGGGAAGAATGGGATTGAACAGAGTGAGGGAGTTTATTCCAAAGGCGGGGAAAAAAGAGGAATGAAAGGGTGAAGGTGAGCAGTGTTTCGTAATTTTGGTAGTTTACCAGAAGGGGGTTGTTGGCGGACCTTGAGCGCCTTGTGGAAATATGGTGGGGTTGAGGGTGGAATAGCATTTGAAACCCAAACACTATCCAGTTTCCTTCTGAAGACTCAATCTTTACCTATTTGGGCTCTCCTGATTAGTCCAATGCTATACAGCAAGCCACCGATTTGCGTCGTTTTGATAGAATGTCTTTAACACATTATCGGACGGGTCGATTTAAGTCATGCTCGTCCCATACAACGTCGTTCAAAATTTAAGTGCAGTACTGTAGTGCACCTTGCAGAATTTTTACATACAGTAGCTCCGTTTGCCAGTGTAGAAGCAACAACATCGTGTTGCTTGCTCGTGGAGAACGGACAACATGGTAAGCGCTCGGTGGATGCCGCATTGTTCTATCTCCCAGTCTCCCATGTTTCACCCTCAGATTAAGTGTACTTTGGTGTGTACTTGAGTGAATGTTAAGTTAGGGCGACTAAATTTTTTTCCCTGGCAACGCATCCCACCATTGTAACACTATGTACGGGATAGGGGAAAATCGTATCTGAATAAGGTCGTTTCGTATGATGTCTCAGTTTTTAGGAATGCATCCACTACGTAAATTGGTGACTTGCTGTATTTGGTCTTTTATTTGATTACACATAAGTACACATTTCACCACTATCACGTCTACAGGTTCATTGGTCTGCAGTTAGTTGAATCCATCTCACCATCTTGAATATCACGTGAACACACAACTTTATTTGGACATAACGGAAGCCATAAAATGGTTATATAAGCGAAATGTAATGGAGATTCTCGCTCAGAAAAGTATACATTAGAAAACTAAATGAGGAACTATCGACATATATATATGCAATGCACAAAATGGTAAAACGTTTTATCCCATCTTTATACCTCTCGACATTCCCTTTTTCCACAGTCTTCTATCCTTTTTCTTCTTCCCAATTCACCTTGATTTCCTTTTCACAAAATACCACACACCTCTCTCTCCTTGCACGTGTAATAAATACATTGATGCCTCTGAAGATTCCCCTTTGCCGGTGGCAGAAGAAAGGCGTAAACAATTGCTGCAATTATTCAGCCTTAAGAGTGTGGTAAATAAACCGTAAAAGATCAGCAAAATAATGGGCTGATGAAACGAATAAAGAACTTGGTGTGAAAGGTTGGAAATTGGTGCGAAATATATGCAATCAACATTGGGGATGCATGAAATATGTAATGATGTTTTTTGGGGGGGATTTTATCCCCGATTCATGCCCCAGGGGGTGGGGACTTGGGGGTCATGGGTCAAAATGGAAAATAAATTTTAACTCAAAATTTGACATTGGGTCATTCCAGGTGGAATTTTTTTTTTTTGCCATCTTTGGGGATTCACGATGGCGCGCCATCGATTTCGCTTGAGTTCATAATTGCATGCACAATTTTTTGCCACAAGGAAGTTGCTCGGTCTGAATTAATTTTTTGTAGCACCTGCTCACAAACTTTCTTATGAAAACAAATCTACTTGTACTCATTTTTCCATACCACGGAAATCGCAAACAACAGAGCTGCACATGCCACACCTGTGGCCGACTTTCCGTAAGCTCAGCTAGTACATCGGATTATTTGTTCTCATCACCGGGCGTGGTTTAGCAGGAAGTAACAACCAATCGACTTTCAATACTTTTTTTAAAAACCTGGTGGCAATTTAGTTGAAAAAAAAGATTTGGACATTTCTCAGCAGGGATCTTTGTTCAGCAATGCATGCGTTGTTGGGATAGTCTACCTATGGTTCCTCATTGTTTTCTTCCCCCTTTCAGCGGACTCCATTTACCACTCGTTGGCTATTCGCTAATCACGTGGAAATACATTGGAGATGCTTCTTGGACTCGATTCTTCTTTTCGTTGATGTTTTCCTGCTGTGAAGTCCATCGTGTTTAGCATTTGTCCAGCCTATTTTACACATTGTGCTTATTCTACTGCAGAGTATTTAATCTTCCACACTGTTTGTGTTGGCCTTAGGCTTTTATCTTTTCTCCAATAGAGGCTGAATATCTTGTGACTCATCTTCCTGCCGAGGCCACGGCATATATTCGCGATTCTCGCAGACTCGTTTGTTTCCATGTCGTGGTTTTGTGGAGTTTATTTTGAACTTGCGATTTAGTTGTCTTTTGTTCATGAGGAACCAACACAGCTCCCAGGCTGTCTCTTCGCTGGAGGGGGTTCGCTGAAATAGCCTCTATGTCTATGGCTTACACATGGGTGTCAAGGTTCTCCATACCTCCTGGCCGACCAGACATGATCCTACCAGTGTATTCCCTCTCTTCAGTTGCATGCTGGGGTGAGTCGCTGTGGCAGGCTGCTCGCTGACTATGGCAGGGCAGAGTTCCACATTGCATGCTCTCCTTGAGAACCCAATCTACATGTGGACACGCACAACTTCCTCACCCACAAACATTACATCACAGTATGCCATGGCCTGCACACACACAAAAATATGTTACTCAATTTATATGGTCACAATGCTCTATATTATAAACCTTCACTCGGTGAAACATGCTGGATTTCATGGCTGCCTCCAGCCCATTTCCCAAACCAATTCCGGAGCTCACATGCATTCATCCCAAGCAAAGCCTGGTGAGCCATGACAGTCGAAAGGTTTTAATTTTCACCAATCCAAATCTTCATTGGGGAGGTTGTTCAATGGCAGCAGTACTTTATACAGCTCATTTTTCCTCCCCTCCTCCCCCCCTTGCAGAATCAAGCCAGAGACTTACTCTCTCAAGTCAAGGGCTCAACCAATCACAAAAGACTGTGAAAGGTTATGCAGGTCCACCCAGGCCTTGTCCAGATTTCTTCCCAATTTAGCAACACTATTTTCCACAGATGAGCTGGTCTAGTCCCTTGGTGGCAGCCACAACCACCAGTCTATGGTGATCTGCATCTGTAGGCCCAGCCCAGCACAGTGAGTCGTCATGTGCCGTGTGGTCCCCGAGCCTCAAGGAGAGGCTGTTTGTCCGCCAGTCTGGTGATTAGGAAGCCATCATCAAATATAAGATGCTTTGCACAAAGAAAGTCGCTTGGGAGTGCTTTTTATGTGACTTACCATGAAAATAAGACCCAATGAAAGATCGGTGATTTCTCAATTTGGTGTCGTCCTTATTCAAATCGCCCTCCATCTCACAGTTAATTTTCAGCTCAATATCAAGCCACCCCACCAGCATTCTCCATCCGCAACCATTTCCAGAAGTAGTAGCACTGCATCAGCTCATCTCTCTTTGTGTCTCTCTCTGTCTCTCTGTCTCTCTGTCTCTCTGTCTCTCTGTCTCTCTGTCTCTCTGTCTCTGTCTCTCTGTCTCTCTGTCTCTCTGTCTCTCTGTCTCTCTGTCTGTCTGTCTGTCTGTCTGTCTGTCTGTCTGTCTGTCTCTGTGTCTCTGTGTCTCTCAAATTGTCTATGTATATATATATATATATATATATATATATATATATATATATATATATATATATATATATATTTTGGCTGCATGAGGGAATTTGTTTTTCATTTTTTTCTATACTTTAACTTTTGATACTCATTGTCCTTTAGCATCTTATGTGCTGTCCTCTTAAGACCCATACCTCTCGCAACCAACTACACCTTCTGCCAATTATTTGACTTCGTGTTCTAGAAAAAGGGTTTTCATGGTGCCTATCCAATAGACAGAGTATTACTGAGTGCTGTGTTCTTGCGGAGCTGTCTGCATCTTACACTCTCAAGTGCACTTCACTGCACAAGTTTCATTAAGGGATAGTCGGCTATATAAGCACAATCATGTTTGTGTTTAGTATGTGAAGCACTATGAAGCACTGTCTCATTTGTTTGTGCTGCGTTCTACTTGATGTGTGAAACTTGCTGCAGATTGACCCTTTTCCCATGCTCATGGGCTTTTACTATGCAGCAGACAAAAACTCTGGTGGTCTATATACTGTATCCACATAGTTTTTTGTTTTATTTGGAAAGTTTGTATTGCTATGGGTTTGTAGTGAAACGAGTTCAGTATTAGGTCTGCTCAGTGTACTTTGGAAATTGGCGGTTGGGAGGAATTTGAATATTTATTGCCAATTCACATTTTCGACAAATTTGAATGGTTTACCAAACGTACGTATTTTAATTATTGAGTCCATTATACTGTTACGGTTGTGGAAATTAGCATTACACCATAAAGGGCCCTCAGGTGAGATATCTTCATAGGTACATGTGTAGTTAGCCCAAACCCGTTGTAAAGAGGGAATTTATGTGATCCATTCGGGCTGCGATCCTCCAGTTCGCCATTTTTTCTGTTCTATCTTTTATTTCAAACAAACAGCATCTCAACAACCACGCCATCCCCATCTCAGCGCCAACCACACTGCAACCACGCCACCTCCACCATCTACGCTACTACATCTTCGCCACTACGTCCGCTTCCGAACGGCAAACAAAGGCGCCAAGGAGGGAACTGCGAGGATGCGCAGGTTTCCCTGCCTGTTTCTCCCGTTTGACTTCCCCGCGCTTTGGAGTGGAGGAGGGGCGATGCAGGTCAAAGGTCAGAGGTCATGTGCAGGAGGGGTCTCATTTTGGGGGAATAATTCTCTGGCCCAGAGCCAAAAACTGACTCCCCTGGCCCCCACATGGGGCGGGGTGGAGGGAAAGCGTGAGGGAACACCCTTTTCGGGAACCCTCTCGAAGGAAGGTGGAGCCGAGAACAGGGCGGGGTGAAGGGCGGAGCCCCACGCTATAAAAGATGGACACGGGCGGGCGCGTTGGCGCCTCTTCCTCGGGAGCCTCTTCCTCTTGGGCCGCTTCCTCTTCCGCCTCTTTCTCTTGAGCCTCTTCCTCTTGGGCCTCTTCCTCGGGAGCGCTTCCTCTTCGGCCGCTTCCTCTGCCACCTCTTCCTCTTCGTCTTGGCTGGTGGTCTGATTGGTCTTCGGGAAGAGGTCCTGCGCCCGCGGCTTGGTGAGCGGCCCTGTCACGAAGGCACGGACGGAAGACGCGGCAGCGCCCGTTGTGAGGTGGACCTGCGCGTCCGGACGGGGAGTGCCGGAGAGGGTTCGCCGGCCGCGAGAGAGGTCGGGGCCAGGCGTGACCACACTGGCGGTCGTGGGAGAGGGACTCACCAGACATAGAAGGGAAGTCGCGACTTCTTTCTTTCTTTTCTTTGGGGTTTTTGTGTAACTGTCTGTGGGTGGCGCCAGTCTGGCTCAAGTAGTATTGTTTTAAGTGTTGCCGTGTGTACGTGTATAGTCGGTTGTAGCTCTCTATTGGCTTCTTTTGTTTCAACTGTTTTATGTGCATTTTGACTGTGGCTGTGGATACGTGCTTGTCTGTGTGTGTGTGTGAATAAAAATGCTTGCTTGTTGAACTGTTCCCGCTCTGCTTTGTCTCTTTTCTTTTTTTTTTATTGACCCTCCATCTTGCATCACGTAAGGGGTTCGTAGTGGGTGCAACATCCCAGTAATTAATCGGAAACGTCAAGGCCGACTATAACACCGCTCGGTTAGCACGGAACGGACCGCTTCAGCGCTTCGTGTCCGGAGTCGGCCTGTGGCGTGGTACAATCGCCCGGTCGACCATTCGCACAGGTACTTAGGTAGATCGAATTTGACGAGAAGCCCCATCCTGCGCGGGTGGGCAATTGGCACGATCGTGGTGAGTTTAAACCCCCACCCGTGACTAGCTCCCGGCGTTGTTCCAAGAGGGTCACGACAGAATTGTCCGTCCGGTGGGCGACGTGCCACGATTCGAGTTGCGCGGCCGTTCGCACGCCGGCGGGCGCGAATTCGCAACAATACCATAAACTAAACAAGACTCGGTAGTGTAATGGTTAGTGTCCGCTCCGAGTCGGTAGGTCGGTGGTTCAAACCCCGGCTGAGTCTTACAAAATACTTTTTTTTTTAAATGGTACGTGCAGCCTCCTTGCTTGACGTTTAGCATTTAAAACAATAAGAGCACAGACAAACCCTTGAGGTTGGCATCCATGGGGGAGGAGGAAATTACTCCTCAGGAAATGCTCCACTGAGTGCAGTGAGAAAGGTGGCGCCATTGTTGGGACTTCGCTGGTACCCAGAGTATCACGGGAAGTCGGCATTTCCCCCAAGCTCGGTGGCTGTGTTTTTCCTCATTTAACAGTCGTGTGTGTGTGTGTGTGTGTGTGTGTGTGTGTGTGTGTGTGTGTGTGTGTGTGTGTGTGTGTGTGTGTGTGTGTGTGTGTGTGTGTGTGTGTGTGTGTGTGTGTGTGTGTGTGTGTGTGTGTGTGAGCTCAACTACAAGCTTCAGATAATGTATCAAAAAAAACAACTTAACATAACGGTCTAATTCAAACATCCTGTCCATGGAAATATAGTACTGTGTTGTCATTCTTGCTTTAAGCAAGCATTTTCCCATGCCAAATGAGACGTCTCAAATCGTGTGTTGTATAGCCTGATTTAGGTGTTCGTTGCTCGTCTCACCTTGATCAATCAGCTCATGGTAAAGGCCCGGTCACACCTTGACGTTTTAGCCAACGTATGCCGATTTTTGAGTATTTTTTCTAAAACGCTGGCACACGTTGAATACGTTATGGGTAAGTTTTGATAACATTGAGAGCACGCTGAAAAACACTGCCATACGTCGTTGTACGCTGGCTTTAAACGTTGTACTTTTTGGTTGTCCTCAAATTTTTTCATGCTTGAAATTTCACGACGTATTCCGGCGTATGACTCACACGTTCCGCTACGCTGGCCACAAGTTGTATGCACGGTCTGCGATCGTTGACAGACGTCAACACATGCTACGTGTAAGTTAATCATAAGTTGAGACACGCCGAGGTAATGTTTAGCCTACCCGAAACTTATTTCTAACCTATGATTAACATGTTGTTGGCACGTTACGCGATCGTTGCCACACGTCGACAGACGTTACTTTTAAGTTGCTCATAGGCTGAAAGACGTCGGTATAATGGATCGTCCTTGCGTCAGCGTCCACGGCCATGGCCAGGACACTTATTTGCAGCATTCTTCAAACTTTTCTTCGGCATGACGAGGATGTTCACACTTCGATGTCGAGCTTGGCTATGATTCCAATTGTCCATCGGCAGCATCTATTTAAAATAGTTGAGTTTGAGCGTTTTAACACGTTCAGAAGAAACGCTTCAAATTTCAAAACCTCAGCGTCAAAAAACAAAGGCGAGTGACAGCAATTTAAATCGTTCATTGTAAACAATGAAAATAGTTGAGTAGTACCGTTTTAAAAGTCGTTGAGTGTAAAAAAAATGCAATTGTTGAGCGCAAGCGTCTACTTTCAATAGTGGAGATGCAGCCATTTAAATCGTTGAGTGGCAGCCTATGAACCTACCCGTGGACACGCGGACGCAAGGAGGATCCATCATAACCCACACCCTCCCCCTCACACTCACCTACTACTGCCAACATGAACAAACTACTACTAATACTGATACTGATACTGATATTGATACTGCTGACATGGACATCGACTCAAAAAGGAACTCCAAAACACTGTTGGGTTCCCTTTTATGAGCAGCATTTTTATATACCAATTCCCAAAACTGCTGGGAACACGTCTTTATATGGCAGTTGTAACCTAGAAACACGTTCATTTTTTTTTTTTTGTCGACCGGAAGATGTCATTGGAATACGTCTACATACGTCGATGTGTGTTGGGACTACGTAAAGAATTGGTTCAAAGCACGTCAAACACAAGTTAGAAATAAGTTTCGCGTAAAAAAGACATTACCGCGACGTGTTTCGACTTATGAGTAGCTTATAAGTAGCGTTTGTGGACGTGTGTAAGCGTCCACATATCGTGTGTAAAACTTATCGCCATCGCATGCGGAACGTGTGTCATACGCCGAGTACGTCGTAAAATTTTGAACATGTTTAAAATTTCTTGACGTACTCTACTTACTACGACGTATGATAGCGTACTTTAGCATTCTACTCGCGCATACCAAACTTACCCATACCGTATTCGACGTGCCCCAACGTTTTAGACACACTTTTTGTTACGTTGGCATACGCTGGCAAGATCGCCAAGGTGTGACCGCGATGTTGACCCTTCCATTTCTACGGCAGTTATGATTCGAATCGTTGTGCGTCAGCCTTTTAATAGGCTACGTCACGACATCGTCGGCGATGCGTGCAACGCGCTATGCCAAAGTTAGACTATCGGTGGGCATCGGTTGTGTAGGCTGACAACAGGTTCAGCATTCGTTGGTATAAGTTATCTATAACACAACGAAACATTCTGTGTTGTTACCAATGCGTTATACATAAGACCAAGTCGTTATGAATACGTCCGAATCTTTAAAAAAAAACATCAAAATTTCAACGTAAGCCAGCGTTTTACATAAATTTTAACACGTTGCCATCGCTGGCTAAAACGTCAAGGTGTGACCGGGCCTTAAGCAGAGCTTAATGTCCCGAGTGATGTTATGGAAATGGTGAGTTATTTACTTAATAAAAAAAAATCGTTCATTTTTTTACTCCGCACATGTGAAGTGAAAAGCAGGGTTAAGTAATTGGTTAATGCCCGTCTGTCTGATCAGTTTACGACCGAGGAACCATTTGTTTAAATTGAATGTTGTATTTTGAACATGAATAGGAAGACAAGTTTGTAGTTTTACCGTACTTTGTCTCTGAACTTGTCCCGATCGCACATACGCAGAGAGGAGTGTGATAATTATTTTACTCTTTCTGCCTGCCTGTCTGACTGTCAAACAAAATTGACAATCATTCCAAGCAGGAAACTTCCTGTTTTTAAGGATTTCATAAAGGACACCAACAACTGTCACGAAAAACAAATGTAATGTGTTAGGGTGACGTTATAGACACTTGGTAAAAGCGGCAGTAAATCACAGAATTGATTTACTTGTAAACATTTGAACCTTTATTTAAATTGAATTATTTACTTGAACACTGTAGAACACAAATCGCCTTCGTAACACTTCCAAGAACCATGCGATGTAATCGATTATGTGTCATGTGAGAGGGTCCATTATCGCGGTGAAGAAGGGGCCGCCGATATTGCTATGGAATGATGCTGGTTGATGCTTTGCTCTTGGGTGATGAATAAAACTTCCATCTCCTGAACTGCGACTAAATGTCGTCTTATTGCAGTGTATAAGGGTGATGTATTTGAGACTGCTGCAGTTGCGCTAAACGTCCGGATTTTGTTTTTAATGATCTTTAAAAATAACTTTTATTAAAGTTGAGGTATATACCTGAACACTACACAGGGCATCGTGTTCTATGAACTCCCTAGTTGTTACTGGGATGCACAAAAGTTTTACAACTGGGTAGTTGTGCTTTTTCATTTCAACGTATTGAGTAGTTGTGAAGGCATTGTCAGATTGTGTTTATATTCTGCCTACAGAACTTGGTTGATTCTGCAAAGCCACTTCTCCGTAAAGCCATCCAGATTTCGCAACAGACACCCTACTGGCATTGTCGGCTCCTCTTTCAGCTAGCTGTAAGTACATGGCACGATTCTCATACCCCTGTGGTTTGTTATGTGCTTTTTCTAAAAAGTCAATTTTATTTTGGAGTTAACATTTAATTCGAAATTGCATGTTAAAAGTTCCTTTGTTTTTTTTTCCGTTTTCAGCATAGTGCAATGACAATCATCCCTTCTTGTGTTCAGTGTTAATCTGGCATCTGTTAACACTTCATACAAAAGTATAAATCCTTCTCGCTTTGTGCAGGCTGACAAAGCAGATCTTACTCCTCATTGCATTCCCGCTTATAGAATCGTTCACACACCAGTGTTACGGGTATGAGAGAACCACAATGTCAACCTTTTGAGCTGGATTGCTTGCGAAGAGCAGAATCCACAAACGCATGTTTCTCTTGTCAGCCGTTGTTAGCACGGAGGAGATACCCCAACCTCTGAATAAGCTGGCTACTCTTCCTTGAGGACACAAATCGTATCTAAACTACTTTTCTCGTATGTAACCAGGAACCATGTGCTTCACTTGTTATTGCTGCGTGTATCCTTTCCAATAGAATGTGTCCACCACCCACTATCCTGTCTGTAGTCCACACAAATGGCTCACGAGAGGCAGACAAAACAATTGCACATTGAAAGCATTTAAGCTATTTTGCATTGCTCAGGTGACAGCAGATTCTGCTCTTCATGATAACTCCCTGCTCCCTCTGGGCAAGCTGACCTAAAAGGTTGAGTATGCAGTATTATAGTTCCTTTTGCTGGATGATGATGTTCTTTTTTTGTGTAATTCTGGCTGCTTCTCAACATCTGTTTTTCTGTGGACGACTCGTGGTGGGTGACAAACGCATTTTGTTGGTCAGGATTTATGCAGCAAGAGCCGTTGTGAAACATTGCTCCCAGTTCTCCAGCAACAACAGGAGAATTTACATGTATTAGCAATGTATTATTTTAAAATTATTTATCTTCTTGGTACAGTGCTGTATAATCCTTTTTTTGATGTTCCATCATGAGGTTGCTTATTTCCAAGCTGTATTTAATGTAGTTTTCATTTTTGCCACATGGTGGCATTCCGATACCAAGTGAGGTGCCATGCACTTGAATTGAAGTTATACCTGTTTTATCTTTGGCTTTGATCCATTGTTGAAGAATGTTCATTTTGTCAACTAACCGAAGTAGGAATGTGCCACAGATTTGTCCCTCTTCTGCATTGCTGTCAACTGTATCCATTGTAACTTCAAGTAATTAAATTGTAATTTTTTTTTAAACATTTTATATATAAATTTATTTCTAACCGCTTGATTGCTCGTTTGCTCGCTCACTTTTCGATTGCTCGCTGACTTAATTGTTTGCTCGTTCAAAAAAAAATCACAAAAGTGTCCCTAAACGAAAATATCGGCAAGCAAAAGTCGGCCTGTGGACCTTTTTCCTATTCACAGACGGTCATGCAATAGACATTGGTCAATACAAGTCGTTTTATCTTGCATAGGCACACTTGCTCCCCATGGGAGTGGGTGTTTTTAAATTTTATGGTAGCAGGATTAAACAAGGGTCTGGGTTTTTGTCATTTACAGATGGTGTCCAGTGGTGTGTGTTGCAGTGTGCATATTTTATGTTTTGCATATTTAAATATGCAGTTGGACCTGTCTGTAAGACATACTGGTTTGATGAATCCCTGCTTATGGCTATCGTGTCATTCAGAACCTGTTTTATTCGATGCATGTTTATTACCCTGGCACCTTCTTGGAAAACCCGGATATAACAATCGTACCGTCCCAGCAACCTGAACGCAAACACAAGGACCAACATTAGACAATCGTTGAAATAGACACCCTGGTGGAGAAATACACAAAATATTTTTGTGTCATACTCGTGAAATACACTGCCCCAGGGACGCCACCAAGAAAGAGGGATGGAGACACTCAGCTCGCTGGGTGAGGCCTGCTTGGGCCTACCCCCTTGGATGTGTCTGTGGAAGAGGCCATGATAACACGAAACGGAATTTATTTTCTGAATCAGAATTTATTATTTTGTTTTATTATTTTTTGTTGTTTAGATATGGGAAATCACTGGCTTTACAATTTGCAGTGTTTTCAAAAGCCTTCTCCATGGTTTTGTCAATTTATGCTTCACAACATTGTTTTGCCTATGCAGTGGGGCATACCTTCTTCATTACATCACATACAAAAAGCCTGCAAAATGACTGGTACTGTGTTCATCGTGGGGTTGGGAATTGAATGCAGATCAGACATGGAATCGTCGTATCAGAAAGGAAGATGGTAACTCAAATGGCTCCTGCTAATGGTGTGTGAGTGGGAACAGTGGCAAGAATATGACTTTCGTTTCCACTTTGGTTTACACGTTCCATCCCTTAACGTTTGACCCGTCGTCATAACCTCGACATCTTGGCGTTCATGGATGTGCAGGTTGTAGTGATGGGCAGCACATTTGAAAGACTGAAGTGAGGACAAGATAACTGGACACAGACTATTCCACAATTGTTGGTTAAAATTGGTTGGTGAAATTGGTTAAAATGTTCTAAGTTGTATAAATATAATTCAGAAAGACCCACTTAAACATGGTTGATAATTTGTTCATATAATATATATCGAATGCATAAAGTTCATTCTAACCACTGACTGATATTAATGTTCGGTACCTTCCGGGTGATATAGAAAGCTGAAATTTTTCATCGAAGCCGATACACTGGGAAAAATCACAGAACCGTAGGAAAGCGTCCGTAAATAAAAACATAAACAAACTAGAAAGGCACTCAGTCGAGCGCACACCTCCGCCACGCAATGCCTGATCCACGAGAACATATCGGGCCCAATGACTTTCTTGAAATGTCATGCTGCTTAATAGTTTTTGGCCCTATCTCTCAACGGTAAAGAATCACTTTGCAAATGAAATAACTCTCGTATCCATATTCGGATCTTCACCAAAATCGAATCAATTCGTCGTGGTCACACAACCAACCTGTCCACCAAGTTTCATCCGAATCCGTCGTCAACTTTTTGAGATATCGTGCGATTATATTAGTTTAGCCCGATCACTCAATGGCGAAAAATCACTTAAAAATTCTTGGATCCGGCTTCAGATATTCACCAAAATCGATTCAATTCTTACATGTTAACATACCCAACCTACCCACCAAGTTTCGTCTGAATCCATCCACAAGTTTTTGAGACATCCTGCTATTTGTCATTTTCGGCCCTATCTCTCAATGGTGAAAAATCGCTTAAAAAAATTCTCAGATCCAGATCCGGATCTTCATCAAAATCTTGTAGTTTCATCCTTGTCACATAACCAAGGTCTCCATTAAATTTCGTCCAAATCCGTCCACAACTTTTTGAGATATTTTGTGCATAAACAGATGGGTGAAAACAACCTCCATCCACCTTTGGTGTTGGAGGTAATCATAATGGTTTTGTCGACCATTTGATCTGATATTCTGGAGTTGGTTTTTCTTGTCACTTGAGGAATAAACCTCCCCATTTGTTGTTCTCTTTTGACAAAACATTGCAACAATGTCCACAAGCCACTTTAATGCTAAGTTAAGTAAATGTAATACGACTCAATACACATAAATGATGTTTTCTGCATTTCCACAAAATGTCCACTTCGACATGAAACAGATTGGAATATATCTCAACAAAGTACTAATTTAACAAGTGGTGCCAGGCACAACAAATTCCATCCATTTAAGGCATAAAGTTATTTTGGGGATCAAATTTAAATTTGATAAATCCTTAACCTGAATGTTGATTATAAGGAATATTTTAGTCTTATTTTGAAGTCAATTAAACCATTTTTGACGAAGTTATGAGCGAAAAACGATTTTGATCTTTTCGTGGCCTTGACCTTTGATCCAGTTGGACCCAAAAGTTGATGGGGTCGTCCAAGGTTCATTGCCCACCTGTGGATTAAATTTGATAGTGTTTGCTAAAGCCGTTTTGCCGTAAAGTTGCTAACAGACAGACAGACAGACAAATAAACCGGACAATTACAATATCCCGCTCCCTCCCTCCGGGGGGGCGAGATGATAGGGTTTTAGGGCTGTTAAAACATTTTAATAAAGGTAACGTCTGCTCTGGTAGTGTGGTAAACTTGTCCGATGTTGACTTTGGGGTTAGGTGTCGGGGTGGGGGGGGGGGGGTGGTGGATATGTGGACCTTCACTGAGGTCAAAATTCTGCCAAAATTGTGTTGATAATGACCGACTTACTTGGGATGTCAGCTTGTTATTTTGCTACAATTGACTGTTATCTCTGGCTAATGGCTAATTACAGTTATCTCTGGCTAATGATGGTGGCATAGGTTTATCATCTTCAACAGAGTTAAGATGCATTGTTTGCAGCAACTGCATACGTTGGAAAAGGATCTGATTTCAGCGAGTGACCTGCTCGGTGTGGGAGCAGAGTACGCCAGAGTAGTTGGCTCAGAGTACACAAGGTAACACTGCACTTGCATCCAGCCATTTCCTGTTTGTCGTTGCAGTATAATGCTTTTGAACGGCAGGAGTAACTGTGTGTACTAGAGAAATTTAACAGGTTTGGCATCAATGGTTTATTTGTTTGTAGTTGTTTTTCTTCTCCGTTTTCCTATTGGTGGGTTGTCCAACGATGGCATTCTTGTAAAATTGCGCAAACTGTTCATCAAGTCCATTCTAACATCGAAAATGCACAACCCAACCATCGCAGTAACTGAGCATTTAGCAAACACCTTTGTTTTTCGTATAATTTGTGCCTGGGATTGGATATGGGAGTTCGTTAAGGTTGGAATACCTTGCTCAGTAACAATCCTGATCTTTCTTGGATCAGAATCTTTGTTGGACCACTCTAGGTCTTTAAAGTGTGCGTCTGTCATTTTCCCCAAACTTTTTCACCCCTATTTTATGTATTTTTTTCTGATTTATTCAGAAGGTAATATTATTTATAGAGCAGGAGGATTTTGTTGTTGGCATTTCTTTTTCTGTGCTTACATTTCATCATTTTTTCTTTGCAGGGTTCTTTTTCTTCTCAGCAAAGCACTGGTAAGTTCTGTTGTTGCTTTTAATATTAGACGATAGCTTGAATGCAAAATGAACAAATCAAAAATTTCAAATGAATCGTGATAACAATGGGATTGGTTCTCATTAACAGCATAAGAATAGATAAATAAAGCAATGTTCTGCTTGAAATAGTTATCGACAATGTGCCTGATTGAGTTAGCTTAAAGTTCAATTGCTTCGAGCATAATAAATGTGTGGGAAATATTTTAATTAAATAACAACATTTGGAGTGACAACAATGAATGCTGTTTCTTCTGCTAAATGATTGGTTTAAGAATAACAGAAACTTTCTCTCGTAGTCTCAGGAGTTAAGGTCTGGCAGGATAACCTCTGGGTATGTACATTCACCTCTGAGCTGTCGAACCCACGTTTTAATCTCAACCTAGTTATGAATGCTCGTCCCTCAGATGCATGTTAAACTGGGCGTCCCATCTGCCGACATTAGTTTGTGAACGTTAAAGATCCCACGGTATCCTTCGAGAAGAGTAGGCGAGCTGTCGCCGGCACTGAACAAATTGACAACTTCCTGCTCTAACCCACAGGAGGCATTGCATCAGTGGCACAGCTGTGATCCAAGCAATGATACAACCGGCAGCCACATGCTGCACATGAAAATAAGCGTGATGACGATGCTTGTTCTAATCTGTTTCGAAAAAATGTATTAATTTTGGTGTCAGGATTTCTCATTTAATCTTTACACATATATCATATACCAGTTGTGTTAGTGGTGTTTTTACTTTGTACCCCACTTTTAGCAGACTATTGTTTCTCTTGGTTGTTGTTTTTGCCTGAACAATTTTTTTTTATATATATACAAAGCATTTTTAAAGAATGGTTCGAGTTAGAGCATCCACTCCGAGTCTGGGAGGTCTCTGGTTCAAACCCCGGCTGAGTCGTACCAAAGACATGAAAAATAGTACGTGCTACTTCCTCGATTGACGCTCAGCATTTAAAAGGATAAGAGCATGGACGGAGAAAAGCGGTGCTCTTGTCGTGATGTCGCTAGTCGTACCAAGAGTATCCCGGGAAAGTGATGGCACTTCCCCCAAGCTCAGTGGCTGTGTTTGTCTCATCTACAAGTCATGTGCGTGCGCGCGCGGGCGAGCTCCACCTCAAGCCTTCGATCTTGTGTTTAAAGAAAAAAAAAAGAAGTAAACAAAAGGAGTTGATATGGTGGTGGTGATCACAAACGTTTCAGTGGCTCCATAGTCTATTATATGTGTGAATTATATTGGTGGAATGTATGTTGATTAATTGATCGTGTTGGTGGGCAGGCCGAGCTCGATCGATGTTGGGTAGAATCGCTTTACCTCACAGCAGCACTAGCTTGGATAGCTTAGTGGTTTGGAAATGAGTGCATTAAATATCATCTGGACATTATGAAGCAACATCAATTAAGAAATACAAAACTCAAGGAAGATAATTAAAAAAAACCTGAAGTTTTTACCCAAAATGCCTTTTATTTTTCTTCTCCCCTCCCCCCTCCCCTTTCCTTTCAATAGCAAACAATTACAAATGTAAATAGGAACAGAGGCGATGCATTTTATTGGATCACATGGAAGATCACAAATTGAGTAATTTTTGTGATTTATTTCAGGATTTTTGTTTTGCATTACTGATTTATTTTATTTTATTGACTTTTAAACTTACTCTTGGCCTTGTGGGCTGCAGCTGCTATTGATGGAGAGGAAGCTACAGGAGGTGCACCCAATTTTGTCCCTGTGTGGTACTCTAGTGGAAGGCTGGCAGGGAAACCCCATCCAGAAGGAGTCTCTTCGTATATTCTTCCTTGTCCTTCAGGTCACTCATTATTTGGATGCAGGACAGGTTAGTACTTGAATAATTAATTATTGGCTGCATCTACCTTTGATATATATATGTATATGTAAACAGTCATCGGGTGTCGACAATTTGGCAAGATATATTAATCTTTAAGAAGCTTTACGATACAATTATTTTTCTGCTGTAACCTTTTCAAGTAAGTGAATACGCACTCACAAAATTTGGATTTGAGCCTCGACTGATTAGAACTGAAACATTCCAGTTTTGTGAGGTGTGTTTGATTATGAAGGCAAACTATGTCAGGGATCTCTCGCAAAAAATATGACTCCTTTCTTATTTTATTTAAACCTCATCAGTATGTTTAAGCTGACATCACACTTCCGTATTCAGTATCACAATATAGCTGCCATGTTTCTGGGGAATATCCATTGGGGTTGACTTGAAATAGCTTGGTGTTTTTTTTATTTTTTTTATTTTCAAAAGAAACATTTGCGAAGGTTTCTTAAAATGCTTAAAGGCCTGGTCACACCTTGACGTTTTAGCCAGCGATGGCAACGTATTAAAATGTATCTAAAACGCTGGCTTACGTTGAACTTTTGATGTGTTTTTTTTAAAGATTCGGACGTATTCATAGCGACTTGGTCTTATGTATAATGCATTGGTAACGGACACAGAACGTTACGTTGTGTTATAGATAACTTATACCAACGAATGCTGAACCTGTTGTCGGCCTACACAACCGATGCCCAACGATAGTCTAACTTAGGCATAGCGCGTTGCACGCATCGCCGACGATGTCGTGACGTAGCCTATTAAAAGGCTGACGCATACCGATTCGAATCATAACTGCCGTAGAAATGGAAGTGTCAACATCGCGGTCACACCTTGGCGATCTTGCCAGCGTATGCCGACCTAAGAAAAATGTGTCTAAAACGTTGGGGCACGTCAAATACGGTATGAGTAAGTTTGGTATACGTTAGTAGAACGCTAAAGTACGCTATCATACGTCGTAGTAAGTAGAGTACGTCAAGAAATTTTAAACATGTTCAAAATTTTACGACGTACTCTGCGTATGACACACGTTCCGCATGCGATGGGGATAAGTTTTACACACGATATGTGGACGCTTACACACGTCCACAAAGGCTACTTATAAGCTACTCATAAGTCGAAACACGTCGCGGTAATGTCTTTCTTACGCGAAACTTATTTCTAATTTATGTTTGACGTGCTTTGAACCAATTCTTTACGTAGTCCCAACACACATCGACGTATGTAGACGTATTCCAATGACGTCTTCCGGTCGACAAAAAAAAATAAATGAACGTGTTTCTAACTTACAACTGCCATATAAAGACGTGTTCCCAGCGGTTTTGGGAATTGGTATATAAAAATGGTGTTCATAAAAGGGGAACCCAACAGTGTTTTCGAGTCCTTTTTGAGTCGCTGTCCATGTCAACAGTATCAGTATCAGTATCAGTATTAGTATTAGTAGTAGTTTGTTCATGTTGGCAGTAGTAGGTGAGTGTGAGGGGGAGGGTGTGGCTTATGATGGATTGTCTTTGCGTTTAACGATTTAAATGATAAACTCAACGATTTAAATGGCTGCATCTCCACTATTGAAAGTAGACGCTTGCGCTCAACAATTGGATTTTTCTTACACTCAACGACTTTTAAACAGTACCACTCAACTATTTTCATTGTTTACAATGAACGATTTAAATTGCTGTCACTCACCTTTGTTTTTTTACGCTGGGGTTTGGAAATTTAAAGCGTTTCTTCTGAACGTGTTAAAACGCTCAAACTCGACTATTTTAAATAGACGCTGCCGATGGACAATTGGAATCATAGCCAAGCTAGACATCGAAGTGTGAACATCCTCGTCATGCCGAAGAAAAGTTTGAAGAATGCTGCAAATAAGTGTCCTGGCCGTGGCCGTGGACGCTGACGCAAGGACGATCCATTATACCGACGTCTTTCACCCTATGAGTAACTTAAAAGTAACGTCTGTCAATGTGTGGCAACGATCGCGTAACGTGCCAACAACACGTTAATCATAGGTTAGAAATAAGTTTCGGGTATGCTAAACATTACCTCGGCGTGTCTCAACTTATGATTAACTTACAAGTAGCATGTGTTGACGTCTGTCAACGATCGCAGACCGTGCATACAACTTGTGGCCAGCGTAGCGGAACGTGTGAGTCATACGCCGGCATACGTCGTGAAATTTCAAGCATGAAAAAATTTGAGGACAACCAAAAAGTACAACGTTTAAAGTCAACGTACAACGACGTATGGCAGTGTTTTTCAGCGTGCTCTCAATGTTATCAAAACTTACCCATAACGTATTCAACGTGTGCCAGCGTTTTAGAAAAAAAATTAAAAAATCGGCATACGTTAGCTAAAACGTCAAGGTGTGACCGGGCCTTTAGCCTTGCTTGCTCATTGGCTGTTCTCGTGGAATTGATCGAGATCAATAATAATATGACTCGAATGATTGGAAACGAGGGCGATGAGACAAAAGTCTGAAAAGAGATGAGGTGAATGCATAACAAATCTTTGTCAAAAAAAGCCAAGCAAGCAAACCAGATGTCCTCACCACATTGCACGCAATGGATTAGAATATGAACAAGCAATATAGATGATTTATCAACTCGTATTCACATGTTTAAATCTGTTTCACATTTATTTGTCACTATATTGTTTTGTAACTGCACAGATATATATATATATTAAAAAAATATATATTTTTTTACTTGGTTGACACATATACTCTAATATAGATCTACTTTTCAGAGGTTAAACACGACTGATTCACACTTCAAGCCACAAAGTGAGTAAGGGCCCATCCAGAGTTTCAATATTTTCACCATACGACAAAGTGTAGCACTTTTCAAGACCTCCCCATCCACCCTCCCAACCATATCATAGATGGGATAAAAAAAATGAATATATCGGTCAAAATGAAAAGCATTGCATCTGCTGCAAGCCTAACACTGCACATAATCAGTCAACACCATCCCTGCTATCAAGCATGGTGGTGGCAGCATCTGTTATGGGGCTAATTATCATCAGCAGGGAGTGGCAAGCTTGTCAAGATAGAAGGGACAATGGACGGTGCAAAGTACAGGAGAATTATTGATGCAAACCAGCTTGAGTTGGCCATGAATCTGAAACTGGGTAGGAGATTCACTTTTAGCAGGACAATGATCTGAAGCACAAAGCTAAAGTCACACTGGAATGGCTGAATATGAAGAAAATAAATGTTCTTGAGTGTCCCAGTCAAAGTCCTGACTTGAACCCAATTGAACATTTATGGTGAGACTTGAAGATTTCAGTCCATCGATGATCCCCATCAAACTTGGCAGAACAGGAGAAATTTTCACATGAAGAATAGGGAAATGTTTCACCATCACACTGTGCAAAGCTGGTAGAGACCAACCCCAAAAAACTCATCGCAGTAATTGCTGTAAAAGGTGCTTCCACCAAGTACTGACCTTGAATACTTTTGTGACCAGTGGATTTTGTTTTGTACAGGTGACCCTCGTATTGTTGTGGAGCCGAGTGTCGGCGGCGAGCACGACCGCTAGGTGGAGCAGTAGAGTCCGCTCCACCGAACACCCGGAATCTAGATCGTGCTCCTCAGAGAACTCCAGAGGGCATGGGTCCCTTACAGGACCGTGAATCGCCAATAATTCGGCCGCGTGGAATAGGGTCGATTGCCAATTTCAATTTACCTAAATATCCACGCGGCAAAGCTACCGTGGAATTCACACCCTCGGCAGGCCTCGAGTGGAACGAGCCGTTATCGTGCGGATGCGGGATTAGCGGATGGTTGCCAAGACCTGTCGGTCCAAATGCACAATTTACCGTTTCCCAATTTTCCAACACGCACCATGCTAAGCTAATGAAAGAAACACAGAAACGAGCTGAAACATTCAACAAAAGTGATATTTATTTTACAATGGGGGAAAGGGAATACATAAAGAGCAGAGTTATTGCAACTATAAGAAATGCAAATAATGTACACAAGCACTTGTACAGTTGCTACTTAAAGACGGGCACACACACACACACACACACACACACACACACACACACACACACACACACACACACACACACGGACCCTGTCGGGCTTTATTGAAGGCTTCCAGCTTGAGGACAGGTGAGCTGGAGACCAGAGCCTGTGCTTGGACCTGTCCACCTCGTGTGGTCTTCAACGATCCGGCTCGGCGGGACTCGAACCCGCAACACGATGCCGCTCCAAGCACCAGGTACCGCACTCTCCAACCGGCCATGCACCAATCGACCACGACCAAGGAGAAGATCAGAGACGACGATGATCCAGCTCGGCGAGACTCGAACGCGCAACACGATGATGATGACCCCACGACGACCACAACCATGACCACCTTTATCCACCTCCACTCCCAGCCTGGCGTTCCTTCTTTATTCCTTTTTCCTCCGGGGTGAGCAAATCGCGGTCTGAGGCGCTCTCCATCCTCATTGGAAAGTCGCTCTCTGTGGCAATCTCAATCCCATTGGCCGGGGTGCCGTGGGAAGGTCGCTCTCTGTGGCAATCTCAATCCCATTGGCCGGGGTGCCATGGGAAGGTCGCTTTCTGTGGCGTGATTGGACAAGGGGCACGCCCCTGTCTTCCTGGGCGGAGTCCCGGTCTGAGGCGATTGAAATTCCACCCACGTACATGGCCGAACGCAAGTGGGCCATGGCGTCGGTGTGAAGTGAATTGAAGGAGGTTTGTTGTAAACGAAACTCCGCAGCACCGTTAATTACCGTTAGACACAGGTCGAGGGCTCTAACTATAAACACACACTTACCGATATAACTGATCTATAAGGACCTGAATGTTGAGTGCAGTAAGCTTCCAAATTCGTAACGGTATAACGTGTGTTCTGATGACACGTTTTCGCTACAGTGCGGATTAATTCAACAAACAACAACAATCACGCTATGTCGTTCTGAGCGAGTCATTCACTCACAGCGGCCGAGAGTATGGCTGCAAAGCGTGTAACAAGTGGCATTGGAGATGATCAAGTGAAGAAGTCAAGAAGGTCTCATTCATTGGAGGTGAAATTAAGTTTTAGATCTCTCTCTCTCTCTATCAAATGCAGCCTGTTGCTGCTGGTTGCATAATTGGTTGGGACGCAGCTCTGCCGCTGATGCAGTGTCCCACTTACCAGTACACTGGTGCGCATTTTGCCGACCTCAGAAGGATGACAGGCTGAGTCAACCTCCTGGTGTATTTTAATTCAGCGGCCAACGGGGCTTGAACTCAGGACCCTAGGATCCCAAGCCGCCACCCTAATCACTAAGCCAACACCAGGCTAGTTTTATATTGGTTTGGTGGAGGTGAGTGCAGCATTGATTTTCAGAGATGGGACTTCGTGATTTTTCCAGTGAGAACCATTCCTGACAGTCATGATAAAATCCAAAAGAGTGCTTGGACAACAATGAATCTCATTGTCACCAGAACTGCAAGATCTTGGCCTGATGCTATTGAGAAAATGGAGAAGATGCTGACCTGACGTGAATAGAGCATCAGAACCAACAGAACATGACCTGGAATGGACATTCAAGAGAAGGTGAGTTTGCATGGCGATCTGACCAAAGATACCAGTGATCCAGTGCCTTTTGCTGCCAGTCATGGGTGGTTCGATCACTTCAAGAGTCACCATGCGTTTCACAATCTCAAGTTGATTGGGGAAGCTGCTGCTGCAGATCATGCTGCCGTCGAACAATTTCCAGCTGTTTTCAAATCAGTGATTGCGAATGGAGGTTACACACCAAGCCAGGTGTTTAACCTCTGAAACTGGACTTTATTGGAAATCCATGCCCAGATCCACTTCCATCTCCATAATCTTCATCTCCATCAGTTCTGGCCTGAGGCAGTGATTGAGTTCAGAGGTTTCATGGAGGCCGAAGTCAGTGAAGCAAGGCAACAAATCGTGGACATGGCCCTGCAAGTGGGATTTGAGGTGGTCGACGAAGATGTTGAGGATTTTCTTCTCTCAAACAGGGAAGAGCTGAGCAATGAAGATCTTCCGCCTCTGAAGGAGGAGCACATCAGAGAGGAATCAGAATGAAGTCCTGAGGGTGTTTTTGCCTGTTTAAACCCTCACAACGAAGGTCATAGCTAAAGGTTTCAAATTGGTTGATGAAGCCACGGCCATCTTTGATGAACATGATCCCGACTGCATGAGAAGTTCCAAGGTGCGGAGGGAGATGGAGAATGTCCTGAAATGTTACAAGGAGGTCCACGAACAGAAAATTAAGGCAACCACTCAAGTCTCAATCATGAAGTTCTTCAAAAAAAACTCTCAAGCGAATCGGCCTCCATTTCATCTTCTGAGCCTTCAACCTCAACTGGAAAGTCTACTACACCTGAATAAGCTTGCTGCAAGCAATATGTCCTGTATCCATCCCCATTCATGATAACACTTATGAAAAAATAATTAATTTTAACGTTTTTATTTGTTATACTGTGTTTTTATTTCTGCATCATTACTGCTTTTTTGAGGTTTTTAATGGAGGTCTTCAACCCTAAAAGGTTGAAATCTTTCCTGTTTGGAACATAACCCAGATTTTTACATGTTAAATATTGCCTCCATAACACGTTTTTGGATAAGACGGTGTTTTGCGAGAACGCATCCCTCCACGTAATACGAGGGCCTTGTGTATTCCTGACATGTAACCTCTTTCAACTAATAACTGTGTTTAGTTTGACCTCTTCAGTTATGAATAAAAGTTCATTCGTAATTCATCGAAATGTAGCATTATATATCGATCGAGGGTGAATATTTTGCAGGCTGCTGTACACTGCCATTTCATGTCAGATCGTTTTGTAAATGGTATCGTGCACACTTTCGACATTTCGTTGTCAATGTGACACTGGCAATGTTAGTATTTGTCAAGGTTAAAGGCCCGGTCACACCTTGACGTTTTAGCCAACGTATGCCGATTTTTGAATTTTTTTTCTAAAACGCTGGCACACGTTGAATACGTTATGGGTAAGTTTTGATAACATTGAGAGCACGCTGGCATACGTCGTAGTACGTTGCCATACGTCGTTGTACGTTGGCTTTAAACGTTGTACTTTTCGGTTGTCCTCAAATTTTTTCATGCTTGAAATTTCACGACGTATGCCGGCGTATGACTCACACGTTCCGCTACGCTGGCCACAAGTTGTATGCACGGTCTGCGATCGTTGACAGACGTCAACACATGCTACTTGTAAGTTAATCATAAGTTGAGACACGCCGAGGTAATGTTTAGAGTACCCGAAACTTATTTCCTACCTATGATTAACGTGTTGTTGGCACATTACGCGATCGTTGCCACACGTCGACAGACGTTACTATTAAGTTACTCATAGGCTGAAAGACGTCGGTATAATGGATCGTCCTTGCATCAGCGTCCACGGCCACGGCCAGGACACTTATTTGCAGCATTCTTCAAACTTTTCTTCGGCATGACGAGGATGTTCACACTTCGATGTCGAGCTCGGCTATGATTCCAATTGTCCATCGACAGCGTCTATTTAAAATAGTCGAGTTTGAGCGTTTTAACACGTTCAGAAGAAACGTTTCAAATTTCTAAACCCCAGCGTCAAAAAAAAAAAACAAAAAAAAAAACAAAGGCGAGTGACAGCAATTTAAATCGTTCATTGTAAACAATGAAACTAGTTGAGTGGTACCGTTTAAAAGTCGTTGAGTGTAAAAAAATTCAAATTGTTGAGCGCAAGCGTCTACTTTCAATAGTGGAGATGCAGCCATTTAAATCGTTGAGTGGCAGCCTATGAACCTACCCGTGGACACGCGGACGCAAGGACGATCCATCATAACCCACACCCTCCCCCTCACACCCACCTGCTACTGCCAACATGAACAAACTACTACTAATACTAATACTAATAGTAATACTGATACTGATACTGTTACTGCTGACATGGACATCGACTCAAAAAGGACTCGAAAACACTGTTGGGTTCCCCTTTTATGAACACCATTTTTATATACCAATTCCCAAAACCGCTGGGAACACGTCTTTATATGGCAGTTGTAACCTAGAAACACGTTCATTTATTTTTTTTGTCGACCGGAAGACGTCATTGGAATAAGTCTACATACGTCGATGTGTGTTGGGGCTACGTAAAGAATTGGTTTAAAGCACGTCAAACATGAGTTAGAAATATGTTTCGCGTAAAAAGACATTACCGCGACGTGTTTCGACTTATGAGTAGCTTATAAGTAGCCTTTGTGGACGTGTGTAAGCGTCCACATATCGTGTGTAAAACTTATCCTCATCGCATGCGAACGTGTGTCATACGCCGAGTACGTCGTAAAATTTTGAACATGTTCAAAATTTCTTGACGTACTCTACTTACTACGACTTATGACAGCGTATTTAGCGTTCTACTCGCGCATACCAAACTTACCCATACCGTATTCGACGTGCCCCAACGTTTTAGACACACTTTTTGTTACGTCGGCATACGCTGGCAAGATCGCCAAGGTGGGACCGCGATGTTGTCACTTCCATTTCTACGGCAGTTATGATTCGAATCGTTGTGCGTCAGCCTTTTAATAGGCTACGTCACGACATCGTCGGCGATGCGTGCAACGCGCTATGCTGAAGTTAGACTATCGTTGGGCATCGGTTGTGTAGGCCGACAACAGGTTCAGCATTCGTTGGTATAAGTTATCTATAACACAACGAAACATTCTGTGTCCGTTACCAATGCATTATACATAAGACCAAGTCGCTATGAATACGTCCGAATCTTTAAAAAAAAACATCAAAAGTTCAACGTAAGCCAGCGTTTTACATAAATTTTAACACGTTGCCATCGCTGGCTAAAACGTCAAGGTGTGACCGGGCCTTAAGATGCCCTTATTTCCCTCACAAAATTGCTTGAGAATGCCCCAACTCGGTATTAAAGTACAAGATGATATAACAATTAGGTGAAGCACGAAACAAGTTCGATAAATTCTACATTTACTGTGCATTGACATTAAATATCAGCAGATGATTGTATTCGGTCTTTCCAGCTTTAAAAAAGGTCAAAGTTAAATAAATATTAGAAGCAAGTAAATATTTATTATGCAGTCTTGTAACGGACTCGCACTCCTTAATGGGCGATTCGAGACCGCCGGAAATGAATGCCCAAGACTCCGTGTGGAGACGTTCTGCACACCAGGTGACTCTGCGGTGCGATTGGGATTCGTTAATTTGGTGATGCGGCGCTTTCAGTGTGTAGATTTTAAGGGGAATTTGATCACACTGGAAGGCAGTTCTGCAGCTCAAAATCCACATCGAGAACATTTCAAAAACTAGAAGGGCACTCTGTAGAGCACATACCTCGGCCATGCAATACCTGATCCACGAGAACATATCAGGCCCAATACATTTTTGAAATATCTTGCTATACAGTACAATATCATTTTGGGCTCTATGGTGAAATAATATCTCAATGGTGAAGAATCGCTTTGAAAATTATAGAATTTTCGGATCTTCACCAAAATCAAATCAATTTGTCCTCGTCACACACCCAACCTGTCCACCAAGTTTCGTCCGAATCCGTCCACAACTTTTTGAGATATCATGCTATATATCATTTTGGCCTTATCTCTCAATGGTGAAGAATCTCTAAAAATTCTAGTAGCCGGATCTGGATCCGGATCTTCACAAAAATGTAATTAGTTTATCATTGTCACACACTGAACCTGTCCACAAAATGTCATCTGGATCCATCCATGACTTTTTGAGATATCCTGCACACAAACAGGCAAACAGACAGAAAGGGGTGAAAACATAACCACCTTCACCTTCGGTGGTGGAGGAATAACAGGTTTAACTAGAAGGGCACTCGGTATTGCGCATACCTCCACCACGTAATGCCTCATCCATGAGAACATATCGGGCCCAATACATTTTTAAAAATATCATGCTATACAGAACTATATCGTTTTTGGCCCTATCTCTCAATGGTGAAGAATCACTTAAAAAAAAATTAAATAATTCTCGTATCCAGATCCGGATTTGGATCTTCACCAAAATTGAAGCAAATCTTCCTTGCCACACACCCAGTGTTTCCACCAAGTTTCGTCCAATTCCGTCCACAGCTTTTTGAGATCCTGTACACAGATAAACAGACAAACAGACAGAAAGGGGTGAAAGCATAACCTCCTTCACCTTCAGTGATGATGGTAATAAATTATGAATATGGGGACACAGCAGCAAACACTGAATGAAGACAGAAGAGAAAAACCCAATTGGCACATGTGCTTCACTGAACCCACTCTGTGGGAGTACCTCCTGTGCAGCTTCCCTTCGCAGGGCAGCTCACCGGATGACGGGATTGGGGCAAAGCCTTCGGGACCCCCAATCTTTGATAGGAGGGAAACCACAGGGTAAAATCCCTGGGTCAGATTGCGGGAGTGTGTCGGAGTGGTGCTGAGGTGTCGTCCACCAGACGGCGGTCTCCTTGGGTTAACCTGAGGCGGTCCCTTCGGGTGGGTGCCTGGAATGTCCTATCCCTAAGAGAGGATGATCACCTGTCTCTGTTATCGTCTGAGCTCAAACGTTTGGACATCGGGATTGCAGCTCTCTCTGAGGTTCGGAGACCGGATTGGGGCGAGATAATGGTGGGTGGTTACACCTACTATTGGTCTGGTCGCTCTGATGGTTACCATACCCAAGGAGTTTCTGTAGCTGTGTCCAATAAGCTGACCCCAATGATAATTGAGGTAACACCGGTCAACGAGCGTATTATGAGATTAAGGTTTCGTCACTCCTTAGGTGTCATTTCCCTGGTCTCTGTATATGCTCTGACTGAGGCGAGTGATCTCACCGTGAAGGATGCATTCTCCGCCACGCTCGAGTCTGTGGTTGATCAGTGCCCCAGACGAGATACACTTCTAGTCTTGGGGGATTTCAATACATCGACTGGAACTGATAGGGATGGTTATGAGGTGTGAGTTGGTCCCCATGGGTCAGGAACTAAGAACCAGAATAGCACTAAGTTCCTTGACTTTGCAAGAAGTCATGGACTTAGGGTGGCTGGTTCATGGTTTCAGCGCCCACAAGCTCATTGCTGGACTTGGTATTCCAACGCTGGCGGTGCGGCAAAGGAAATTGACCATGTCCTCATTGACGGTCGCTGGAGGATGACCCATAACTGCAGGGTCAACCGGAGTGCTCAGTTCCTCAATACTGACCACAGGCTTGTTGTTGCAACTCGAAAGCTGCACCTTAAATCCTGGAGAATGGTACCATCCCAGCCGAGGCTGGATGTTGGCAAGCTCAGGGATGAGAGAGTAGCTGAGGAGTTTGCGAACACGCTGAGTGGACACTTGGAGGGTTTGGGTGCTTTGGGGGATCCTGAAGAGGTGTGGAGTGCCTTCAAGACCACCATCCTTGATGTTGCCGATGGATGTCTTGGAAGTCACCGCAGGGCAAAGAAGAATTTTGTCTCTCAAGGGACACTGGATACCATTGACCAGAGTCGCAGGGCCAGGCTGAATGGCAGAGCTGAGCTGTTCAGGGAGCTGAGGCATAAAACTATGTGCACTGAGGGTGGACAAGGAGGCCTATGTGCGAGGAATCTGTGAGGGGGTACAGCATCACCTGTGGACAGGTGATTCTCGTCGCGCATTGCGTTCATCCAATCCCATCCCTCGGAGCACTGCAGTTAGAGCAGAGAGTGGTAGGCTCTTGACAGAGGAGTCTGAAGTGAAGGCCCGCTGGGCCGGTTACTTTGAGCAGTTGTACCAGGCTGATCCCCCAGCTGTCGAGTTGGACGTCAAGGGTGTTACAATCCCTGTTGCTGACCCTCCAATCAACTGTGGTTCACCTTCGCTTGTGGAAACACGGGCTGCGGTGAACCGGGTGAAACGGGGCAAAGCTCCAGGGATTTGTGGCATCCATGCTGAACTTCTCAAGGTTGGTGGAAATGCTGAACTCGTGTCGTTGCATGCAGTTTTGTGCTCTTCCTGGAACATAGGCATCATCCCAACTGATTGGAAGAGGGGCCTTGTTCCTCTCTGGAAAGGGAAGAGTGATCGCTAAGACTGCAACAACTACCGAGGGGTGACGCTGCTCTCGGTGCCGGGCAAGGTCTTTGCTCGGATAATTCTTGATAGGGTTCGCCACCATCTGCTTGAGCACCAGCGTCCAGAGCAGTCAGGCTTTACACCAAAGAGGTCAACGATTGACCGTATCCTTGCTCTTCATGTCCTCATTGAACACAGACGAGAGTTTCGGCAGGGGCTGCTTGCAGCCTATGTTGATCGCTGTAAAGCGTTCGATTCAGTGAATCGGGATGTCCTCTGGAGGATTCTTGGTCTTCGTGGGGTGCCATCAAAACTGATCGATCTGATGTCTGAACTCTACTCTGGTACTGAGAGTGCTGTGAGGTGTGGTGGTACCATCTCTGACTTATTTCCAGTTGTTACTGGAGTTCGTCAGGGGTGTGTACTGGCCCCCACACTTTTCAGCACTTGTATGGACTGGATTTTAGGGAGGATGTCTGAGAGATCAAGCTGCGGTGCATCATTTGGGAATGTCAAGATCTGGGGCCTTGATTTTGCAGATGATGCAGTCATCTTTGCAGAGACTTTAGATATCCTTTTGGGGGCCCTCGAGGTGCTGAATGAGGAGTCGGAGCCGCTGGGATTACGGGTTTCTTGGGTCAAAACTAAGATCCAGGCTTTCGGTGACATCTTGGATGCTGCTGTCCTGTCTGTCTGTTTGTGGTGAGGATGTTGAGGTCCTGGAGAGATTCACTTACCTTAGCAGTGATATTCATGTCTCTGCTGGCTGTGAGTCAGAGGTCAATAGACATCTAGGTCGGGCCTGGGGAGTCATGGATTCACTGGATCATGGGGTGTGGCGCTGCCGGTACCTGTGCGGGAGTATGAAAGTCCGAGTCTTCATGTCCTTGGTACTTCCAGTGTTGCTCTATGGATGTGAGACTTGGACTCTGACCAAGGATCTGAGACGGAGACTTGATTCCTTTGGTACCAGGTCTCTTCGGAGGATCCTTGGCTATCGCTGGTCGCATTTTGTGTCCAACGAGCGGTTGCTGAGAGAGACTCGGATGAGATTTGTTACCTGCATGGGCCGTGAGTGTCAGTTGCGGCTGTGTGGACATGTGGCTCGTTTTCCTGACTCTGATCCTGCTCACCCGATTCTCTCAGCGGGGGAGTCTCGTGAGTGGAGGAGGCCAGTGGGCCCACCACGTGCCTCGTGGTTGCAGCAGGTTGACCATCATCTCAAAGAGATGGGGATGGGCCTGGCACCTGCCTGGGGGATGGCCAGACGGAGGCCCCTGGAGTACCGGCGGAAAGTGGACGCAGCGACGCGCTGTTCTGGCGCATGCTCCCATACCTGACCTTCACTGAACAAAACTGTTTTCCTGCCTAAACCTTAAACTAAACTTATCGCATGCAGATGAGTTCTGGGACACAAGACAGATAAAGAAATACCACAGGATGAATGAGATAGAGGTGTATTTGTGATCTTTACTTGCTGTTGAGGTGTCAGGGGAGGAGGTGGGGGAGGGGTGAAGGGGAGCTCAGTGTGGTATTGTGGGTCATGTGCCACTGCATTTGTGCGGGATGCTCCGTGAGCTGACTCGATTATGGCGTCTGTTGCGGCTATGCACCGGCTCGCCCTTACTCCTCCCCACTCTCGAACTCTCATCAGTCTTTCGCGAGACAGACAGCAGTTGACCACAGCAGCACCAAATCCAGCTCTCGGTAATGCTTCAGTGGTCTCTCTCTTAAACTTCACTCTGGCGTGTCTGAGCACAGGTGATTTTATATAGCCACGACATCTGACCCCCTGTGGTGAGACTCTCACCTTTGCTGCGAGTGTCATGCATATTCTGCGATGGCGAGGAAGTCACTCATATGTTGTCACTATCTCATCACAATGTGCGTGGGTGTCACACACGTGAAACGCCATGTTCTTGTGGAACGTGTGGGGGATGTGAGAAAGGACAATGAGGAATGGTTCAGTCTGATAATCACAGAGTGAAAAAGAGACAGACATGGGGTCCAGGGCACCAAGGAGTTTCCTCCACATCTGATCCTGGTTGTTGTTTACTGGGGTTACAAAACACTTACACCAACATGCATTATGAGATAAGTAATTAATAATGAACCCTTAAGTCATTTTCATAACAGTATTATCATTTTGGAATGTCACAATAAAGTCATGTCAAATAGTCCCAGCAAATATGATTGGTTTGGTGAAATGCATGTTGGTCAGTCGAATAATTGTGTTCATTCTTGTGAAATCTATTTTCTTCCTCAGATGAAAAGTGTGAAACCGTGCCTTAAGCAATTGCAACAATCTATACAAACGATCTCGACTCTGCACGATGACGAGATTCTTCCCAGTAATCCTGCTGACCTCTTTCATTGGCTTCCAAAGGAGCACATGTGTGTACTTGTCTATCTGGTAAGTTAGTGCGTGGTTCTTTAACTACATTTGATACCACACCTGGCATCGTTTGACATCATTTATGACCGTTTCATATCAAAACGATACCAGTCATGCCACCCATCCGAGTAATGGCATGATGTCAGAATGAGCTACAGTGCGACAAGATCCATGATTTTACCATGTACATAGGCTTGATGATTAATGTGATGCTTATCTTTGAACAGACATATGTTGATGGTGAGCTCCATTTGTGTGCCCTGCATTTGTTTCGGTGGGTTTTGTGTTTGAGGAATGAAATGAAACCCCTTCAACCATTTCCGAGCAACATGTCTTTTCCTCCATGTACTCTATCTGCATTGTATCTCTCGTACAGTAGGGAGAACAAGTATTTGATACACTGCCGATTTAGCAGGTTTTCCCACTTACAAAGCACGTATAGGTCTGTAATTTTTATCACAGGTACACTTCAACTGTGAAAGACGGAATCCAAAACAAAAATCCTGAAAATCACATTGTATGATTTTTAAATAATTAATTTGCATTTTATTGCATGAAATAAGTATTTGATCACCTACCAACCCGTAAGAATTCCGGCTCTCACAGACCTGTTAGTTTTGTCTTTTAAGAAGCCCTCCCATTCTCCACTCATTACCAGTATTAACTGCACCTGTTTGAACTCGTTATCTGCATAAAAGACAGCTGTCCACACTCAATCAACCAGACTCTAACCTCTCCACAATGGGCAAGACCAGAGAGCTAAGGACATCAGGGACAAAATTGTAGACTTGCACAATGCTGGGATGGGCTACAGGACAATAGGCAAGCAGCTTGGTGAGAAGGCATCAACTGTTGGCGCAATTATTAGAAAATGGAAGAAGTTCAAGATAACGGTCAATCTCTCTCGGTCTGGGACTCCATGCAAGATCTCACCTCGTGGAGATCAATGATCATGAGAAAGGTGAGGGATCAGCCCAGAACTACACGGCAGGACCTGGTCAATGACCTGAAGAGAGCTGGTACCACAGTGTCAAAGAAAATCAAAAGTAACACACTACGCCGTCATGGATTAAAGTCCTGCAGCGCACGCAAGGTCCCTCTGCTCAAGCCAGCGCATGTCCAGGCCCGTCTGAAGTTTGCCAATGACCATCTGGATGATCCAGCGGAGGAATGGGAGAAGGTCATGTGGTCTGATGAGACCAAAATAGAGACCAACCTCCTTCCCTCAACAAGAGCATTTTCGATGGGGCGTGGCTGGGTCTTCCAGCATGACAACAACCCGAAACACACAGCCAGGGCAACTAAGGAGTGGCTCCGTAAGAAGCATCTCAAGGTCCTGGAGTGGCCTCGCCAGTCTCCAGACCTCAACCCAATCAGTCTTACCAAGTCAGTAAGCCGTGTATGATGGTTGGCTTTGGATACCATGGGCAGAGAGTTTGGAGAGAAAGGTGGGGTGCCAGACTATCGAAGGGTGTCGTTCCACGAGAGAGAAATTGGAATATGACCTCGTCATTGATGAGTGACAGTTATTACAGAGGTTTATGATAGTTTAAAGGGTGTTCTCTTACTTCACTCTTACTTCTCTTACTTCACTGTGTGTGTGTGTGTGTGTGTGTGTGTGTGTGTGTGTGTGTGTGTGTGTGTGTGTGTGTGTGTGTGTGTGTGTGTGTGTGTGTGTGTGTGTGTGTGTGTTACTTCACTCATTTGTAGCTGTCTGCTGTTGGAAAAAATGATCATATAACCATACTTGTTTCTGTCTACCTTGAGGGCTACTTCCTTGGTTAGAGCTTTACCATTGCTGACTTCAAGTTGATGAAGGTTTTCAAGTTCTGGTTTGTCATCTTGTCATGGAATTGCACTGTTGGTGGATCTTTCTCCATTGATTACACACACATACACAAGCGTTTAAAGGCCATTTTCCCCGCTAAAGCAGGGGTTAGCCTTGTGGGCCCCATGACAATCTTCTCCACTTTACTCTGTTTCTGCATCTCCCCTTCTTAATCCCCTTGCCCACATTTCCTCTTCCACCACATTTAGCCAAGTTTTTCTCGGTCTTCCCCGTCCTCTACTTCTGACTACACTCATTTCCAACACTCCTCTCACCCAGTCACTTTCATCCTTCCTCAACACATGACCCAACCATCTCAACCTGTTTCTCTTCACAACCTCCATCACAGACTCTATTCCCACCATCTTCCGCAAGTCATCATTTGTCTTCCTCTCCCTCAACGATACTCCACACATCCACCGACCCATTCGCATTTCCACCCTTTCCAGCCTTTGTTTCTGCTCCATGTTCAGTACCCATGTCTCACTCCCATAAATCATCGTACTCCTCACACATGTAGCATACACCTTTCCCTTCAGCTTCAACGACACTCCCCTCTTCGTCAGCACGCCACTCAGTTCCCGAAACTTCTTCCATGCACATCTCACTCTAGCAACCGTCGAAGAGTCCGATCCACCTTCTCCATTCAGCATGTCTTCTAGATAGCAAAATGTTTTCACCCCTTCCAGCTTCACACCATCTCCAAGATCCAACTCAACAATTCCTTCATCTGCTGCTCCCTCGATGCACACCTTACACTTGAATGCAGCTGCCACACTGGTTAATGACCCTCTCACCCCACTACATTTTCGATGAACCCATTCAGCACACATTGTACACTGAATGGAGTTCACTCCGACACCCTTCCTGCACACAGCACACGGCCACTTCCCAGTCCTTTCCACCTCACCACATGCTTTACCACCTGCCATCACCTTCGTCTTTCCGATATTCACCTTCAAACCTTTTGCCTCCATACATTATTTCCACTTGTTCATCTTCTCCTTCAGTCCATCCATACTCTCTGCAATCAACACCAGATCATCTGCACACAGCAGCTCCCACGGTAAACCCTCCTTTACCCTCCGAGCCAGCACCTCCATCACAACTACAAATAGAAGTGGACTTGGTACCGACTCCTGGTGCACTCCCACCCTCACCTCAAACTCACCACTGTTCCCATCCTTCGTCCTTACAGCTGTGCGTGCTCTCTCGTACATGGCCATCACTACTCTGATCAACCATTCCTCCACTCCTAACTTCCTCAATGCCCATGTCATTACTTCACGTGGAACCCTATCAAATGCTTTCTCCAGATCAACAAACCCAAAAAACAACTTCTTCCTCTTCTCCTGCAACTGCCTTACAATAAAAATTGCATCTGTCGTTCCTCTTCCTGGCATAAATCCAAACTGCATTTCGTCAATCTTTACCTTCTTCCTTATCCTCTTCTCCAACACCCTTTCCAATACCTTCATTCCATGCTCCAATAACTTTATTGCTCTATAGGAGCCACAGTACAGAGGGACGAGGGTACTCGGTTCCCAATCCACTGGAATGCGGCCTTCTTTCACCACCAGATTACAGATCTCTGTCATTCTCTTCACACCCCAACTTCCCGCTGCCTTCAACATATCTCTCACAACTCCCATCGGTCCTCCTGCTTTTCTACTCTTCATTGCTCTTGTAGCTTCCTCAACTTCCTTCTCAGTTATCTTCTCTGCTGGTCCTAAAACTGGGTTACTCTCGATGTTGCTATCCCATTCATTTTCTACATTCAACAGCCTTTCCATATATCTCTTCCATCTTCCTTTAATTCCATCTGAGTCCACAACAATTTGTCCCACTTCATCCTTCAAGCAACTCACCCCCGTCACATCAAATCTCTCTCTCGCTATCTGCTTTGCAATCCTGAATACCGCTCTCTTACCCTCCTCCGAATCCAAGCGTTCTCCGAACATTTTCCTATGGGCCTCCTGCGCCTTTGCAACCTCTTTCTTTGCAGCCTTCTTGGCTTCCTTATAACTTTCATGTGCTGCCTCTTCTTCCACCATATCCTTTGCCTTTTACCATTCCTTGAACTTCTTCCTCTTCTCTTCAATCGTCTTTCCAACTTCATCACCCCACCACCATGTTTCCGAGTGCCTCGGTGGTCCTTTTGTCCATCCACATACCTCACCAACGGCTCCCAATAGACTATCTTTCATTGACATCCAACCACTTTCAAGCTCAACCACATCATCTTCAACCATACTCAGCCTCTCTCTTAATGCTTCCTTCACTGTCGCCTCTTTCAACCTCCACACCTTCATCCTCGGTTGGTACTTCACCCGCCGAATTCTCCGCGCACCTTTCACCCTTATATCGCAGACAACCAGGTGGTGCTGCGAAACAGTCTCCTCCCCTGGGATCACCTTTGTGTCCTGGAGGTTTCCCCTATCTCACTGACGCACCATCAGGTAGTCAATGGTTTTCGTCAACCCACCTGACGTGTATGTAATAAACTTATTATTCGCTTTCTGGAAGTGAGTATTACAGATCAACAAATCAGCTCCATCAGCAAACTCCAAGGTCCTTTCTCCTTCTCCATTTCTCACACCATATCCATAACCCCCATGGACTCCCTCAAAACCGTCTGGACTCCTTCCCACATGTCGATTCAAGCCTCCTCCAACCACAACAACTTCCTCATCTTTCACATTTTCCATCAACTTCTCCATCGCACACCAGAACATGTTCTTCTCTTCATCGCTTCGACCGACCTGCAGGGCATATCCCGAGATGACGTTTACCAAGAGATTTCCGATCACAATTCTCACCATCATCAACCTTTCACTCACTCTAGTCACACTCACTACACTGTCGACAAACTCCTCAGAAAACGTTACACCAACACCATGCACGCTTTCCGGGCACCCTTGCCACATAAACTTGTACTTCTGCCCCTGCCTTCCCTTCACCATTCTCACACCACTTCCCTTCCACCGTGTCTCCTGCACACAACATATGTGCACTCTTCTTCTGACCAATGTTTCAACCACTTCTCCAGATCTCCCTGTCATTGTCCCTACATTCCATGTACCAAACCTCAGAAACCGATCTCCACGTGAGGCATCAGACGATTGGTCATCATAAATGGAAAAATTTCCTTCCTTGCTTCGATCGGGTTCCCCACCTTGAGCTTTAACGAGAGGGGGTGAGGACCCCCACGGGGTACTTCGGGCTGTACCCTGCCCATCAGTTGTACTCATCATGGTTTCCTTTTGAGGCGATGTTTTTATTGCCGGATGCCCTTCCTGACGCCAACCCTTTTAGTCGCTTTTTACGACACGCAGGGATACGGTGTACCTATTCTGACCGGGGTACACACCGGTGTCTCCATTGATTCTTGTTGAAATTTTGGGATGCTTTTTCACCTCCCCTGTGAGCCTTGAGAAGATCATTGGCAATATCTGATGGAGCTCATGTACCTGTGAACAAGCTGATGAAGTCATCCTGATTGTCTCAGTGGATTGATATAGTTGTTTTCCATCATACCAACCAACGAGAGAGTTCATACAGCGCCTTACTCCACGCAGTGTTTCAATGCTGTATATAATTCGATTGAAATAAAAGAATTATAATTAAAATTAATTCTGGAAGTTTACTGCCGTTTATGCAGTCTTTTGCACCACCTTATTTATCATGTTACATTAGTTATTCGTGCCTGTTGTTTGTGTCCTTTATGACGTCCTTAAAAACTGTGATTTTCTTATTTGGAATAATTTTCAATTTTGTTTGACAGACAGACTAAAAATTATCTTGCTTCTCTCAGCACCTACAGGAAAAATTCAGAGCTGAAGTACTGCAAAACTGCAGGTTCGTTTTCCGATTCATTATCCGATTAGTGTTCACAATGTAAAGTCAATTGAAATCAAGTTGTTCCTCGATCATAAGTGGGCGGACAGACAGAACTAAACCTATTGCTTTGCGTGCGTGGGGTAATGACTGCCTCATCTTTCCATACTCTTCATTGTTGTAGATCTGACGATTCAGCTGGCAGCCAACAAGATCTATCATGTCTCTCAGCTGCCTGAGATATATGCTCCTGTATTCTGCTGTCAGGTAGTATTTGCTGACGGCTGTTAATTTTCGGCTGGACCCATTGATTCCTCCGGGTATTTGGTTGTTTATGGTTTATTTGATCATCTGGTTCACTGGAATCCTTCCAAAAAGATTTCTAAACCTGATCTGCACTGCAGAACCATCCTGCATGAAGTGAGCGTGTCTCTGGTTGATCATTAGGCAGTCGGGACATCTGTGCATGGTAGTCGGGCAGGTTTCATGTTAAGTTGACTTTGTCATAGGCAAAGAACCATGGAATCATGAATGCCAGGTGCAGTAGCCAACCCCCCTCTCTCAATGCCTGCAACAGGCCCAGCAGCATCTGTACCAAGTTCACATAGGATATCCAGAATGTGGGCAGATTTCCATTTTCTTCTCTGAGGAAGCTGAGATGGACTCCAGCCAACAGCATGATGTATGCGAAGACTTTGTCGACATAACTGCAGAGGTTTCTGATAGTTTGATGGGTTTCAACCATGTGGTTCATCCTGGAACTGTGCATCTTATAGCCATGGAAGGAAACTTTTCCAAACTAGCCCCATAAATACCTCCTATACCAGCATGTGGAGCCTGATTGTACTGTTGTACTTGTGGCCATCCATCACCCCAGAAATCAACTCTTCTGCCTCTCCACCAGACTCTATGCACATATCCCTCAATCCTGCATCTTGGAATTGTTTTCCAATGGTTAAGAGCTGTGTGGAGATTGTGTTGAAAACTCCTTGTCTGAGCATGATTTTGTTGAACTTGTCTGGATGTTTCCATGCAATATCAGCTGTTTTAGCATAAAGGGCTTGATTGAATATGCACACAATCTTGGGACTCCATGATGTTGATTGACTGGACTGGTTCAGCACTTCATTCACTGTTGACATCTGTGTTGCAGGGACATTGATTGTCAGCAAGTAGCCTGAGTCGGCAAGTTCATTGTCCTGAACCACTGTGACATCATCACTGATGCGTATGTTGAAGCCGGTCTAACTACTGATTATTTATGATTCTGGGTGAGATATGTGAGCAAGAATGCAGATGAGATTCTTCACTTTATTGCTTTGAATTACAGCTGTTGTGTCCACTTTGGGTTTTTGGTGGCCTTACTTGCTGTCCAATGTTGTAGGTGGGCATCAATAATGGTCCACTGCTGATACTTTTCTTCATTTTGACAAGTGAAGGTAGAATGTGGATGAGGCCTGAAATCCTTTGCCTGGACAGTAATCCTGTTAACTGTATGGGATGTCCCCTCACCATTGACCATCTCTTCGAGCTGGTCAGTGTCCCAGGCAAGGGTGGTGTGAACACCAGGGTTACTGTTTGAGGACATGGCAACATGATCTTCTGCCAGTGATAGTTTCTTCAGACACAGAGCTGTGTCGATCTCTTCGACCTTGGGAGTATGATACACTCTGGCCAAGTCGGTGAAGAGTATGGATTAATTTTCCCTTAACTGACAGTAATTTCACAGCAAATCGGAATAGAATGTGCTTTTGTCGCTTCACCTTTACATGGGTGTTGGCATTGATTAAATCCTGGCCCAAAGAGCTAGCAAGTTGCCAGACTCTTTGGGATGAATTTATATATCCTTTTCTCCTGTGGCCATTGTGTACAGGAACTGGAGGACAGATTCAGGGATGTTGGCTTTGCTGTACTCCATTTGAGGTGGCAGTACTTGACTGTTTATAACGTCTGCTCTCATCTGCAAGTCTGCCTTGGTTCATTATAACATCCTCGGTGATTGTGGATTTGCAAATCTGTAACTCAGCCTTCAAGGAGTGGTTTGTTTTGGCCAAATG